>NC_060154.1:31088310-31126364 GCF_021292245.1 Micropterus dolomieu
TGAGATCCGGAGACGTCACTCTTCTGGGACTGACCTCCTGCCTCTTGGACCAGATGCCCTCCGCTGCTTGTTGTCTCTCCGACCACCAGGACTCTGTGAGATCCTGAAAGCCCTGCTGGCTGTAGAGTGCCCCCCTGCACGAGGCAGGTCTGGCTCCCCTTCAGCACTTTCATTGACCCTGCAGGGACCTTGCCCTCCACGACCATCATGGTCTGGGAGCCAGAGAGGTTGCCAGTGTAGATCAGGTTGGCACCACCCCCCTGGACGCTGCCGCTCTCCACCAGCACCATGCCGGGGCCCCGGGCTTGTCCGCTGGACATCACTGTCTGCCCCTGAACGACCATGCCTTGGGAAGATCCAGTCTGGGTGCCATTAACCAGTACCATGCCCTGCAAGTTGGTGGATGGTGCCTCGGCCAGCAGCATGGTGTTCTGAATCTGTGGCTGGACTACGTACTGCATCGACTGCATAACAGGAGCGGTGGTGTAGTAGACAGGCTGCTGCTGCTGTAGCAGGAGCATCTGGCCATGATTTGCCATCCCTTGGTTCACCTTCACCGTGGTCATCCCTTCCCTCACCGCGGCCTTGCTTTCCTTCACCATCTCAGTACGCTCAGATGTCTCCCTGACTACAGTCTGCCCTGTTTCGGCAATAGTCGGCTGCAGCTTGGGGGGTGGGGGCAGCTGTTGGGCAGTCATCAAACTTGATACTGAGCTCTGAGTATTGATGGAGGCACTGGGCGGAGGAGTGAACACAGGTTTGACTTCAGTTGCGATCTTCTTGCCTCCGCACACTTCAGCCAGGGTCTTGAACTTTGGCCCGAGGTCATCGAGGAACTGCAGGTCGTTGTCAGACTCCAGGAGGCTGCAGCAGCCCACTGAGCCAGCAGGGGAGGCCTGGCCCTCGTAATCGTAAACCAAAAGACCATCCTTCACACCAAGGCTCTCGTTTCCACTGGTCATCTTCTTTTGGAAAAAAAAGAAAGAAACCATCAGGTTACCTATGTTGTTAGCTGATCACAATCATCTTGTAGCATTCAGGGTGCAAACGGTTTTAATTAAACTTTCAATGAATGTATTAGTCTTATCCGAATTAAAAAATTCACAAATCTAAATGATTTGTAAGGAGAAACACCAGAGGCATGTGTATATGCACATAACACAAACTAAGCCCTGCCTGACAATAGTGGTGCCCAAGAACATGTTCTTTAAAGTGTTCGAAGTTTAGTTGGTGTGTCCATGAACACACAGTCAGTTAGCTTAAAGGCCAAACTGACAGGATAGCTACTATGTGATTTTTTGTTGAACTGTTAAAGCAAAGACATTTGCAAATTGTACCTCTTTTATCGAGTTTGTCTTCCCAACATTTGAAACCCATCAAAATAATTATGTCCAGATGACAAAAGCCTACAAAGGGTTACAGAAAGAGTTGAAATATGTAAATGATCCCTCACCTGATTGTAGTACTCTCCCAGGAAGTAGTCTGGCAAAGCCATGCCATCATAGATTCCTCCACCTGTTCTCGATTCTCGTCCTTCAAACTCAGAGTAGAAGTTCTGCTGGTTCATCGTCCCCCATGTCCCTTCTCTGTGGCCACTTCCAAAACCGTCCTGATAGGCAGCCCCGTTCATCTCATCCATGGAAGTGACGGATTTCTGGAAATCCAAACCTGCCATGGGCCCAATTGCTGAAGATTTTTTAGCCATCATACCCATAGTGGCCATACCTCCATCCAATTGTGTTGGCATGGTCAGTAGCGGCACCTCCTATCACAGGCCAATGATCCAAATGTCAAGTATCACTTCATACAGCATCTCAATAGCAAACATGACGGTCATGTGTTTGAAAGATAAATATGTTTTAAATGTCTTACCGTGTTCTCTCCCTGGCCCTCAGTGCGGTAGTTAATAAGGTGTGATTTGGTGTCGAAAGGCATCTCACTAAAGCCCCCTGGCAGACCAGCAGCCTCCCCACATTGGCAGAAGAGCATCAACAGAGGAATGACTTTAAAACACAACAACAATCAAGTTTTAGAAAACGTGTGATTCGGGGACTGCAGCGGTCCTCTGGAGGGTGCAGTTTTAATATACCTGTTTCAATACAATGTGTTTATGTCTTCTCTTGTAACAGGCAACCATGTAGTTCTTTATTAACAACTCCAGGTTTTTCTATAACCGTTCTGGTGGAAGTTGCATGTTGTAATATGTCTGACATTTCTTGACTTCACTGACAGTTTCGCCTCTTGAGTGTGCTATCAGATCTGGTTACTCCCTTCAACTGGCCAGACCCATAAAAACCTCTAAATAGATTTCTGAATATACCTTAATCATAACTGGGGCTGTCAGAGACTGTGATCAGGGCCCATATTTATCAAGCTTCTCAGATTTACTCAGAAGAACTCTGCTAAGAACTGACTTAAGAGTAAAAAAAATTTTTGGCTCAAAGCTTAAAAGTTAGTTATCAAGCATCATAGTCCTAATATAAGTGAAGTGTAGGACTAAATCTTAAGTGTCATTCTTAAAGTTGGTTTACACTTTGCTGTGCCGCAAACAGGATTTTGGATGACGATGTAGCCAAGGACCAATCACTGAATAGATTTCCTTATTTAAGAAAATTCTCAGGTAAATTCACACTGAATGGTGAAATTTCATGTTTTATGTTCAACACACATTTAACAATAGAGAATTTTCAAGAGAATACACTATGATATCCACAGTAATAAATGAAAAATAAAAAAGTTTCTTTATACGAGTGCCATCAATTGCGCCAACTGCTCCAGGGATGCCAGCTATTTGTATGAATTGTGTTTGTTTCTGTCAGATTACGGGGGGTGTTGTTGGGAAGTCGATGAAATGCATGACAATGAGTGAAGCTGTAAGTGCTATAATTGTTTCCATGACAATTCGGCTTATTGATGGTTGTGACGGGCCAAAATCATCAGCACTGCTGCGTTTGTCCTGTGGCAAATAAACAAAGTGTCATCACCACCTTAGGTTTAGCTGAAAGCACACTGCTGTATAAAGTCAGTGGTGAGATGACGTCCCTCATCAACTTGCTGACAAAGTTTATGCCTGCGTGGTCCGACCCAGTCTGATTAACTGCGCGTCGTCAAATAATTCAGAAACATTCTTCCTCTCCTGAAAGATTTGCGCACATCTCCACAGCGCCATCACAAGCCCCTACTGGCAGCTCCTTACCATTTGAGAGACCTCTGGAGCTGTCTTAAATAACTGGGAGAGTAAGAGTGATTATTAGCTTTAAGAAATTTGATAATTTGCTTTTATTCTTAAGTTTAAAAGTAGGAGTACATTTCATGAATTCTCAGGACTTAAGACTAATATGGCACTTTGAGAAGCTTGATAAATACCGGCCCAGATTTATTTTCCCATCGCAGATACTGCTTCCTTGTGACTGTTGGAGCAATTAAAATGACCTGAAAACATATTTTCTCAATCAGCTCTGACATACATAAATAAACTGTTTTGTGCCAAAGTTGTGTTCATTTCAATATTCATTTCAAGCATTGATGAAGAGTTTTTGAGTGTTAATAAATATACCTAAAGCCATTTTTTTTAAATGTAATTGCTTTAATTATTTAGGGCTTCAAGTGTCTTCAACCAAGTCCAGCGCCCTTGATTTTACCCTTCCTTGGATAATGAATGCATCCAATCATGCTCTGTGGCAGGTATACAAATTCTGAGCAGACAGTTCATTCAGATTTTGTTTCAAGAGGAAAAGACTTTGAAAGAGTGTTCATTGCTTGGGCACAGATGGCAGGAACTTAATACAACTTAGCTGGCAGGTGTTTTACTAGGAACACCTGAACAGTGGCTGAAGTCACATCTGCATTTACATCGATGGTAAAGACACCAGTTATAGTGATGTTACATTTTACTCATGAAGAGGAACATGTAAAATTGATTCGCAAGCACAAGAAGAAAATCCTGCTTCTGTATGGTACATGCGCCAAAATATGTCTAAAAGTTGTATTTTAGACAGGGAGGACGGATGGTTTGAAAGAGGAGTCAAGGAGGCCATTTATACCCGTGTGGAGAGACGTTCTCTGAACAGAAGATGATGATTGGTCACCTAACTGTATGTTAAAATATCTATTTTGTAATGCGCTGATGGTTACTGTTTTTTGAGTTTGCTGTCAGTATTCATATTAGTGTTGTATAGGGGTTTTGATAAGTAACAGTCACACTACAATGGGCAGTGACAGTTTTAAATGTGTTAATAACTAGGTTGGGATATATAAGAATTTATGATGACTGCATAAGAGAAATATGTTACTTCAGAATACAATATATTATCCCACCGGTCACAATTATGAATGATTATTAATGTAAAGAAATAATAATTGATTATTTCAAAGGGTTACTAATGACACATCAGGATATCTACATGTCTGGAAAAAATTGTGAAATTTAATGTTGCGTCCTGTATTGAGACCCCCTCTCTTACTTACTAGGCTTTTGATATCTAAAGTATTCACAGACCTGTCCGCTTGATAAACCTCTGTTTCCTCTTAACATGTTGCTACTAACTACTAATACTACTAATGGTATTTCTGTTGATCTTTAAGAAAGTCCCTAAGTATTATTTCACATTTGAAAAGACATGTACACCGTCTATAACCAAGAGTTTTTGTTCTTGTTTTTGAATTCTTTGCTCTGGCCTTATCTTTGGCCTAAACTTGGATTTAAACTCAACTCAACCTGACTTGTTTTGAGCAGCAAAGCATTTGATCACACGGTCTTTCATCAGACTGACCGTCACATCATACTTACGTAGTAAGAGCAGCAGGCCCAGTAATAGCAGTCCAATGCCTGCAGGTCCTAACACTGCTTCTTTGCTGGCCTGACCATGGCTGCTTCTTTTTCCACACACCACTCCATCCTCACAGGTACAAACTTGGACCTTCACTTTCTGTGGTTCTGGACAGACCTGTCCCTGCATGTCGCTTACTGCCAATTCCACCTCATAGACACCAGGCCACATGGACTCCTGGGCTCTCAGGATAGCTGCAGTGTCTTCCCGCAACAAGACAAACATATGAAGAGTGTAGTAAGTCAATATGCTTTACTCTAAAGTTATTAGTATTCTGGATCAAACACTCAAGGATAAATTTCCTTTTCCACACTCTAGTTTCAAAACAAGGTTCCATTCCGGTTGTCCACTGGTCTGAGATGCAAGAGTCATGGTCAAAACATGCTAAAGTGCTATTTTTAAGGTCAGACCCTTAAAGCAACTCCTGTAGAATTTGAACAATGTTCACTTTGGCAAAAGCTAAAAAAAACATAAAAATCTAAGCCAGACACCAATTCATGTCGAGGAATTTCTAACTTTTTATCTACGGGTATTTATTTAGTTTTACATCTATCTATCATAACTTTTAAATAGTTGGCAGATTTCTCCTCACCATTGAGATGCTCCACCTTCCATTGGCCCTGTGTGCCCTTTGGGATGATGACAAAGTCAAAAGGAGGTCCGTTAGGAGATGCGTCCTCATCTTTGGCGTTCACAATAACAGAAGTATCCGTGGTACACATTGTCTGGATGTGACTGGTCAGGGTGGGGCAGTGGTCATTAGCATCTTCCACCTGGATGGCTATGGTGCCGGTGGCTGTTTTAGCGGGCATGTCTGTGTTAGAAAAACAGAAATAAGAACAGATCATTCAGCATTTCCTTTCTATCTATTCCCATTCTGTAAGACAAGTTCAAACACTTCAAACTCCCTGCTGGTGGAGAACAGGTGTACACAACTGTTTGTCCTGCTAGTGGTGGGCCTAATGACATGCTCAGATAGAAGGTTAAGCAACTTTTCTCCTTGATTTATTTACGTCAATTTGACCCTTGGACTGTTTTCATGTTTGTTTGTACCTAGCTAGCAACCTGAGCACTTTGAGTGGGTGTGCCTGTGAGTGGGTGTGCCTGTCGGTGGGTGTGCCTGTGAGTGGGTGTGCCTGGGAATGTGATGGTGTTTTGCAAAAGGGGCGACTGTGGCTCAGGAGGTAGAGCGGGTTGCCCGTTAATTCCCGGCTCCTCCAAGCTGCATGTCGAAGTGTCTTTGGGCAAGACACTGAACCTTGAATTGCCCCTGGTGGCTGTTCCACCAGTGTATGACTGTGTATGAATGTGTATGAATGCTATACAAATACGGAGCATTTACATTTAAAAAAACATCTTTGTACACAAAATGCTGGTGGGTGGTGATGAGGCAGTGGATAAGACACATCCCTTTGGTGTGAGAGACCTGGGTTCAATTCCCCACTGTGACACTGTTCCCCTGAGCAAGACACTTAACCCCTAATTGCTCCAGAGGCGTGCTACCTCTGACATATATAGCAATTGTAAGTTTCTTTGGATAAAAGCGTCAGCTAATGTAATGTTAATGTAATGCTGACATCTGGATTTCCACTACATTTACTTATGTTTATGGTCCCCAGAAGACAAATCATTAACCCACTTAACTTGGATGGAAATTGCACAAAGCCTCTGATAATCTAATGGGCTATTTGTCAATACATTTTCTTTGCTTCCGGAAGCCATACTCAGAGCAAACTTCATATTTTAGCCCCAATTTTGGTAAGGCTGTTCGATTTGCAAACATTGTCAGAATTTAGACTTTTAAGCATTATGTGGCATTCCTTTCCACAGCTACTTCACACTGCAAAAAACTAGTCTGTCATGTAAAATGTCTGAAGTTGGAGCAGACACATAGTGGAAGAGTGTACCTTCTGAAATGCAAAGTACTTGACCAAAATATGTCCCATTGACCACGAGTGAAGATTCTCTGTCAGGCATCTTGTTCAGTCTGATCTCAGCTGTATTTGGGTCGATGGTAAACCAGTTGTCAGGGTCTAAGCCCTTGGCATACCTAGAGGCGGAATAAATAGTCAGTCAGTTATTATTATTACTGAATGTAGACAGTTAAGCTGACATCGTAGTTTTAACTGCAGAGTTTTCTTATGCATTTGTTTGTGTTTGCACTGACCTGACTTTCTCTGCTGGTTTCCCAGTGCCTCCATCTAATGCAGGGTACCTGGCGATAACATCTTTAATGTTGAAAGTCTTGCCTCCCTCTGAGACAGGAATGGCTTTGACTTTGGGGAGAAAACGTGGCCCCTCAGGCTGGTTCTTTACATTGATTTTGACTGGGTAGATGTTCATTTTTGTCCCACTTTGCCATGATCCGCTGGCTCCGCTGGCACCGCTGGCACCGCTGGCTCCGCTGGCTCCGCTGGCACCGCTGGCTCCGCTGGCTCCGCTGGCACCGCTGGCTCCACCCCCTGCTCCCCCTCCGCCTCCTCCTCCACCGCCTGCTCCCCCTCCAAAACTTACACCAGCTACAGAATTTACCCCAGATCCATCAAAGGGTGGAGCCTTGTTCCTTACACCTATTCCAAGCTGAAGATCCTTGACATCCTCATAATCCACAGCCTGTAAAATTGCACACATAAACACAGACAACACAGATTATTAATAAAAAACTAAGCTAAACTAAACCTGGGTCATCTGAGGATTTAGGGTTGAATAGTTATACTATTCCCCTGAAATGTACTGAAAATTGATATTGCTTAGTAAATCCATCAATACCTCCAGTACGTGCCAAAATGACACTTAAGAGGGCAGCCTTTATTTAATTCTGACCCCCTATAAAATTGCCACAAAACATTTAATGGGTCTTGTGCAATTGTTGTATGTAAATCAATAAAATATTGATCAATATATCAGTCCATAAGATACATTTGTCTGTGATCCTTTCTATTTGCTGGTCCAAAACATAAGGGACCACGGCTTGGTGAGTGAGATGAGAAGGAGTTCTTTGGCTTTTAGCTTTAGCCCTGGCCTTGTCTTCATCTCTTACTTTGCTAAAAGTTTTGTTGTGCTATCGCCACCTATGCTTGTTGGATGGTGGGCCCAACCTTTGCACTGTTTGCAGGGGGAACATAGCTGCCCGTCACCTAAATAAGAAGAAATGATGCTTCACTGATGGGCTTCTGGTGAAAGCTTACCAGTCAACAGCAATGGCCCCTAGCCTGGGGAACATCAGTGTTCTTCTGCTAGCACTGGAAGGCCTCATAAAGGACTTGGAGTCCAAGAGCCCAGCTGACCTCCTTCTAGAAATGAAGCTATGCACTGTTCTTGAGCTAATCTGAAGGCCACATGACGTTTAGAGCTATTGACTCTGCAGAAAGTTGGCGACTTCTACGCACTGTGTACCTCAGTGCTGACCCCGCTCTGTGATTTTGTGTGGCCTACCACTTCGTGGCTGAGTTCTGAGTTCTGTTGTTCCCAATCAGTACGACATTGTTATAATACCACTAACACTTGACAAAATTTATGAAAATTCACAGACTTATTGCACAGGTGGCAACCCATCACGGTACCACGCTTGAATTCCCTGAGCTCCTGAGAGCGACCCATTCTTTCACAAATGTTTGTAGAAGCAGTCTGCATACCTAGGTACTTTATTTTATACACTCGCATCATAGAATTGATTGGAACACCTGAATTCAGTGATTCAGAGTTCTAAAACATTTGGCAATAGAGTGTACATAAACACTCTTTGTTTTTCTAAGTTGCTACTTTTTTTATTCAAATTATGTCTAAAATTACTTCTTTCGTCATGGGCAAGTTACTTTTTCTTTCTTTGTTTTATGGAGCATGCAAATGGAATATAACATATTTATTCCCAATAAAACTGGAATACCAACACATTTATCCTAAATTAAAACAGCAGTACCTTGTCAAGCATTAGGATGCCCTCGTTGGTGTTGGGGTCTGTCTTGATGCTGAAGTACCCTGCCTCGTTGCCTTGCACAATGTCAAACACAGCTTCCCAGTTTTCTGTGCCTTTCAGGTCCAGGTCATTTGCTTTTAGTCTCATCACCTCCACACCCTGTGTGTTCTCCTCAATGTTGCCCTCATACTGCAAGTAAAACATGAATGTAAGATGAATGTGAAGACATGATGTAAGATAAATGTCATCAGTTTTTGTTTAACGACACATTCGTTAATTAGCATTTCTTTGACTTTAACGCATGATCTGTAATATGAGCACACAAACATTTTCATATATTCTTTTTTTCCTCAAAAGAAACACTGAAACCATGCAACTCTGTAAACCCTCACGGAAACCATTTCTCCTTGCACCAAAATTCAGTATAACATGTTGATATAGTAGAGTGTGAGAACTACCTCTGATTTTTCCAGGGTGGGTGGGTTGTCATTCACATCAAGGACTTTAATGGTAACAGTGCCGGTTCCAGTGTTTCCCCCTTGAGCGCCATTTAGGTCTTGACCCCGCACTGTCAGAGTGTACAAATCTGCTTTCTGAAAATAGAAATCATAAATAAAATGTAAACTGGTCAGCTGTGATTAAAGGAGCCCTATTATGCTTTTTCGGTCTTATCTACAATGTTACAATGTTGGATGTTCATGTTAAACATGGCCAAAGCTTCAAATAAAGACGTAAAAGTATTGAAAAGAAATCCCTGTGAGCCGAAACCACAGATTTCCTCCTGTTCTGAATGCTCTGGTTTCAACAGCTTTTTCTACCTATGGCTCCGTGTTAGGACACACGGTGTTTGATTTTGTTTTATTCATTTTATACATCAATCATGCTGGTTGTATTATTGTTTTACATTTTTCCTGCTTAATATGACAACATGCAATGGGACTGCTAACTGCTGATACTGCTAGTCTTTACTACGAAGCTACTGGTGTGGAAACATGCACACTGAGATCAGAGTTTAAGTTTTAAAATGTTTCCAGACATTTGTGACAGTGTGACATTTATGTAGTATTAATAGCATAAAATGTACAATACTAATATTTTTCATGTCAATAGTAGGCTATGTATGAATTGCTTAAAGAGACAGGACAATCTACAGCTTGTTTCAGACAGAGGCTGAAGGTTTACATTAAGAGCCAGTATGAGATAGAAAATAAATTGTAACATTGTATATAAGTCATAAAATGTGGAATCATAATAGGTCTCCTTTAACTTTATCATGCAAAGCTTCCATACAGGAGTCACAACACTACATTACAGGACTAGAAATGCAGTAGGTCTCCTTTAATGTTTGTCTTATGGTTGCATCTTTGAAAAGAGTCACAAATGTAATTTCCAGCCACTGAATATCCAGGCTGTCCAAAGCCATTTAAAGCAGCAGGGATTAAAGATCAAATTCCCTAAATTAGCTAATAAGATGTGAAATTATCGAACTACAGGACGAACAGTACTGTTGAGTTGGGTGCAAACAGGCTGGAAAACCAAAACAAAAGCTGACAGAAGCTAAAAAAAAAAGCTCTACAGAGCTAAGGGGAGATCCAGATTTGGGTGATATTTCTCTATGGGCTCATCGCTTACGGCCACACTTTTCACTTCACAAATAGTATAATCCATTGTTATCGAAAGATTGGTTGTTGTGTGTTGTAACAGGTTGTGCTGGTAGTATTAATAATAATAATATAGTAAGAATAGTAAGAATGGAATTTCAGTTATCTGCAATTGGCACTGGCCCTGTGGATGTGTTGGTGTACTTCATACTGTACCTCTCTGTCCAGATCAGCCCTTTTGACGTAGATGGTCCCATTACCCTCAATTCTAAATATGTCATGAGGTGGATTCTGACTAATGAGGGAATAGAAGATCTGAGAGTTCTTATTTCCTGGTTCATCAGCATCAGTAGCAGTTACATTCATAACTGAAGTGCCTGTAAAAAACAATTGCATTGAATGAATGAATGATTACATTTCACCCTAGTTACTAGGTCAGAAGGCACAGACACACTGAACTCATAAAACAATTAGATATTAAGGTTGATACTGTATGATCTAAGATCTAAGTGTGATCTAAGGTCATTTTAACAAATACCCAAAGTAAGCATGGTTGAGCGTAGCCCAGAGTACATTCACAACACATCCTTAAGCCTAAGTGCTCAAACAGAAACTAACATTCACACGCATTCATACACTGGCAGAACAGCCACCAGGGGCAATTCGGGGTTCAGTATCTTGCCCTTCGACATGCAGCCTGGGTGGCCTGGGAACATAAGAATACCAACTCAAAATAGACTTTGCTGTTAGAACTGTAACTGGTAATGACAGCAGTTGGGTTAGGTGGTTCAGGTTTCATACATTGTTATATTTTGAATTTGTTATGTAAATGTGTAATATTTATATTTAAGTATACTTTAAACAATTAATTTACTGTTCAATTTAATTTAAATTTAATATAAAATAACGGATTATCGGAAACGTTTTAAAAGTATTGATTTGGCGATAGTCAGGATGGGGATTTGTGAGATTACATAAAAGCAGAAACACTAACCTACAGGACTGCATTCATACATCTCCACGGGCTCGATGACTCCAAACACTGGAGAGTTGTCGTTCTCATCCACAACCTTGATTCGTATGTCAATATTTTTCTCTGCTTCTCTGCCATCACTGTACCTAGCGACACCTGACAGCTGAAACACAAAACTCAAATGTCTTTATTATCTGTGTCAGCACGTGCATTGAACACACATAAACAGCATGTTACATTCACATGGCAAATGGCTGCCAAATATCTCCACATTAAATATGAAAAGCAGCAATTACTGAATCTTATAAAGTCCAAAAGAAGAACAGAACACAACCTGTCATGTATCACTCACATTGTACGTGTCGATCTCCTCCCTGTCAAGAACTTTGGTCACACGAATTAGTCCAGTTTTAGAGTCAACTACAAACACATGGAAGGGATATTTGTTTGCACCAATGCCTTCTAGAGAGTATTCAATATTTTCCACACTTTCAGCATCTGATCGAATCTGAAACACAAAGCAGAAGACCTGATCACTTTATGGGCCCAGAAAAAAAGAAACATTTGCACCAGAATAACAATACATGCTGAGTGATCCCCTCTTTGTTGTTCCAGTGACCCTGGTGATCTAGGTGATATCTGCGTTGTCATTTTTGTGGACATGTAACTTGACATGTACGTGGAATGCAGAGGGTCATTTGTTAACTTCTTCTTCTGCTTGATCTATTGGAGTAGCTGACAAATTATTTTCAATTATTGTTATCGTTGGTTTTGGATTTCAAGGATTCAAGGATCCAGTTTTCTGTTTTTAAATGTTGAGGCTGTTTTCAATACTGCTTCTACAATGAGAGCCAAGTGGTTTCCTTCTGCTATCTTCAATGCCAATAAAAACAAAACTTAACTACATAAATAAAAACAAAACCATTTCTACTAATCTGTTCATTGTCCCAAATGACTCCTCATCCAAGGTTCCAGTCCACTGTGAAACCTTTGATTCTTCAGAGTTAGTGGGCAGAATTAAAAGTTAATTAGAGATCAGTGACTCACCCTGGCAATAGATTCTTGCTTAGTGTAGTCTTCATTCTCCTTCAGTGGCTTTGGAGGGAGAATCCATTCTCTTCTTTTTCTTACCAGACTCTCTCCAGAGTTGGCCCACACCACAGCAACAGCCTGGAGCTGTAACACAATTAATAATTACTAACAATGCACCCTTACCTGACAGATTCATCTAAAGTCCACCAATGTAGAGTAGGCTGCACATTAATAATATCAGTAAGCATAGTATACAACTGTACCAGAAAGTACAAAAAATAGTGCATCGTGGACAGAAACCTTAAACCCGTGTTCTGCTTTACATAGTCTTTTAAAATGTTGCAGTTTTTTCTCAAACAATAATTTGTGAAACTATTTTTTTTATACCCCTCTCATCTCCATAAGCTGCTTCTACGGGGAAAAAAGACAACATAAAGATTCACGTTATTGCCCCTTCCAACCTAGCACCGTGTAGTAACTTGTTTAAATAATGAAGTCATTCTTATAAAAGTTGACATGGCGAGGCTGAATATAAACCACGTTAGATCTCTATAAAGGACTGATACACAGCCGCAGTAAACCCAGAACTATCTCTGTGGCTCAGTTGGATAAAGTGATAACATGTGCCACAGTCATATGCTATCAGTTATATGTCTCCATTTCATAATTACAGCATCTTTTCATTGTGAAATGGCAATCGTTTTTAATTAGGCTCAATGCCTACAGTTTCAGTAAGACATGAAATATTCTCAAGCCACACTGGTGTCTTTAGTTATTCTGGCTCTTTAGTGCTGTACCTAGCTATGCAGAATATAAACTGCAGTGTTTCCCACATATAGACTTTACTTTGCAAGGTATATTAACGGCTGCCTAAGAATATTTAGTGACCCATTTTAGAGAGATATCATCCTGTACCACACTGGTGTCGATCGTTTGGCTAGGCTATGTCATTAGCAAGCCTCCTCCAAATGCGACGCACCTGCTGCTGTGAAAAATGAATGTTGCAGAAAATTACCCTTAGCTGTCTTTCCCAAATATTTGTAGTTTACAGGTTAAACCACATATTGACTTAACAGCTAATAGTGGTGGAGCTGCAGGATTAGGGCTCAGTTTGTTAACATGCCATTCCTCTGCCAAGTTGGGAATATCATAGCTCTCAGAAACTCTTTAAACGTCTTATATCCATGGGAATAATAGTATTTAGGTTGGCATTATAAAAACAGCCTGAATTGAGATACTGTGAGGGCCTGTGTGCAAAAGCATCAGCCTGTCAGGTACTGTGCAGCTGCCTTTGTTCAGAGGAGATGTGGACACACCCTACCACTTCTAGAAAATGTAAGCCTTAACTATTCAGTCAATGCATGGGCATGTCAAGGTAACAGAAGAGCTAGGATGACAAAAAGAGAAGGGAGGGGCTTCACATATTTTAGTTAAAGAAAGAAGTCAGTTAGACATAAATAAACAGAAAGAACATACTGAATCAACACTGACAGGTGAATCTTTCATTTGAGGAAATATCTCTAATGTCACTGCTACATTTTTAGTCAGTAATATCACTGGGTTTTCATAATGCATTACAGTCTGTAACTTGTTGAAGAATCCGACTGTTTTAAAAGAACCACAGAATAATGTACGGCAAATGATCAAAATATGATCCATACAGTCAGCATATTGTGCTTAAAGCTTGTTCCAAACACAAACACACTTTCACTAAGATGTCTAAATTCTTTTCTGGAGCCATGTTACATTATATTAGTACAGGAAGCGTGGCCTTTTTTTAAGGACTTCATGTTTTAGTTCCTGCTTTTCTATTTACGATACATGAGACACTCCAAGGTCTCATGTAAAGATTTTGAAACATTACAACAGATCATGACATATATTCTATAATCCACAAACAATAGCTGACAATATTGATATGAGCACACCTAAACTCAGTGTACCATTAGGACAGGACAGTATGAAGCAAACAGGTTTTTATTCGTTCTGTCATAACTAGGAAATTAGGATTTGAAAGCTGGTGTGATACAAACAAGTGAGTTCGTTTTGCCTACAAGTAGTAACAAGCAGCACGACATGTTGTGCCAGGACTGACTTCATTTAACAGCTATGTGTCCAATACAACAATATTTAAAAATACAGAAGGACATATGTTCAGAGTCTGACATTTTTCCCTGTTAAAAGTAAAATAATAATAATAAATAATAAAATAAAGCGCTTCTGTACTCACCGCAAACAATAACAGCAAAAACACAGGCGAAGAAACCCGAATCATGACTGAAGAAAGGTCCCGGTGAGAATCCCGATGGCGCCGACAAGACTTCCCGGCGGACTGTGGGCTGATGGAGGCGAAGAGGAGGCTTATCAAAGAGGAGGAGCACTCCACCACACACACCCACACACTCACTCAGAACAGGGAGACAGCCTGCATGAACCTTACTATTGAGCCTGCGGCTGTCGGTGAGTGTGTCAGCTATGGGAAAGTTTGTCTTTTGTTATCCTGGCCCGAACCAGCAGAAGACTTCCTGTAACACACTAACAATGGCTCCTCCCAGCGCGGTACCCAGGCTGCTAACACCTGAACCAACCCAGACAGACATTATGTGTGTGTGTGTTCGACAGGTGTTACGGCGAGTTTTGCCTGCTTGACGAGAATTGCTTGCGCCTCCAAATACTGCTTTTAAACGCTATACTAACGCTATTGTGGGGTTCATCAATGGTAATAATCGGTTCTAAGGAGCCTATATATTCTATGAACATTTAGAGTTGTGAATACTTTATTACACTTCGTAAAAGTAGCATTCCTTGAGATTCAGCAAAAATATGTGGTGATAACCTGCTTTTGATCAATGTGCACAACAAAGTGTGTGAAAAAGATGTAAGAGGTGGATGCATAATTCGGCTAAACAGATGCAGAGAGTGCATGCAATTCTCGGCAGGCATCCAGAATTTGGCACAACACCTGTTAGCGCTTGTCCAGGACACACTGGTCCAAACACGCGGGTAAATTAATAATAACATGGGAGCTCTGTGGCCCCTCAGGGCTCCTTGTGATGGACTTAGCTAAATGTATGTGTAAGAGTAGGTTGGAGCCAGTGGTAATGAGATAATGAGCGAGTGCCTCTCAGCTGCTTAATACAGGCATCATAGCCTATAACGTTATTGTTCGACTGAGTTGAACCTAGTTCAGTTCCAGAGAGGCAGGACCCTGGGTCCAACACAGCAGCTGGTGCTGGGCTTCCAGTTATATTTGCTATTCTGTAAAATACTGTATTAAAAAGCTTTGTTTTCTTTAAATAAAGTGTGCCAACTAGAGTTTATACTTTGAGATATTATTGTGGGAGTCCCTCAGCTACCTGTTAGCTCTTCACATGTAAAACAGGCCAATACACGTAACAGCATGTTCGTGCAGCCTTGGTTTACTTGGAATACTTATTGGGGGCAGATCTGAACTTTAGTTAGCCTCATACGTGTAGCCTACAGAGACACAGAAAGTCTCCCCAGACTCACTGTTAGAGATGATGTGGTTAAATAGTGCTGACCTGATGCAGAGAAGACATGGAGTCTTACCAGTGTCACCCACCTCGGGACCACAGTAACAATCTCGAAGAATGTTTTTACGCTCCTCTTCCAAAGAACAAGAAAACAAGAGCATCATTGTTACTCTTCATCAGTAACACTTGACTTTAAGCATTTCTATGTATCAGTTAGAAGTATACAGACATTTCATGACTGGTAATGTAGCTGTAAGAACATACAAGGACAGCTGAAGTGTGTCTTAAATTGCTGATAAAGACAGTGACATACAGTACACTCCAGTTATAGTGGTTAAAAAATACTTTGATCTGCTTACGACTATATTATAGTCGTACTATATGATTGCTAAATTCATGTTGTATTTTAACTTGTAATCTGTAAGCACCAGAAGAAAACCCATCCCAGTGGATGCTGTGTGTTTTGGTCTGGTGTTTTATATGACATACAGCACTCTAGCAGAGATCTTCAGGACATGAACTGTGTGTGTTTGCTCACCTGGCTTCCCACAGTTTTAGAGGGATGCATTTTGGTGCAGCCCGGCTATATGTACGGTCAGTTTATATCTTTATAAATCAGTTGTTAACCATTAAGAAGAACAACAATTGGGGTTGTTGCACTGTGTGATCCTTAATTCAAAGTTAGAATATTCTACACAGTGGCTCTTATGTCAAAGTCAACTTACTAGCTTTTTTTAGATCTTTAAATGTATCTCACTGTCTTCATCAGCAGATGGAGTTTAAGGAACAGCCTTGGCCAACGCAGTGTTAAGAAATCGAATGTGACACCCTCCCCTCATCGTAAGGGTGAAAGTATCATGGCCAGCAGATACTATCTGTCTGATATCATCAGCACTAACAGAAACACCTTGTTGCTGTTGTTTGATTGGTTGCTATACCAACTGCGCAGGTTTTGAAGTCTGTTGTTGTGTCACTGATGGTCATGATAGTTTAGGTGGGTTGTTTGCAACCTTTCAGTCATCAGAGACGCCCTTAGATAGTTATCATAATATGGGAGTTTGAGGAACTTTCTACAAGATGTACGTTTCAGACGTGGATTGTGGTGTATCTGTGATCATAAGTGATGCTTCTGGTTTCGATTCAGATGGATTTCCATCATGTTTGGACTGAAGCTGTTAGGTGGGATTATACAGAGCCAGTGAGAAGTGAGGACAAAGATATTCTGTGGAACTATATAACTGAAGTGTTCTTTGACTATTAGTTTTGGCAACAAAAGAAAAACTTCAAAGGAGAGACGTGTGTGATCTTAAACAGACAGGTAGAGGGTGTAGTGTTTTTTCCAAGCAGGTGTGTCTGTGAGTCATGGTTTTCAATATCTGTCAGAGTCTTTATTAGAGCTATTGGTGCGATTGGCTGTTTGCTTCAAGCAAAGAAATTGGGCAAATTGTGATGTGGGGCAGAAATAAAAACAAGTGAAGATGTGCTCATGTGAATATACAGATAAGTAAGGCCTGCATCACATCCTTGGCAGTGATTGAGCCTTACAGAGGAAAGTATGAGGACTTTCTGTTTAACTCCTCAAACGTTTTGCTCCAAAAACTGGAAAACACCTACAACTATAAAAAGACAGCCACCAAAAAGAATGGAAATGAAGCAACATATCCTTTTGAAAATTGGCATACGCCTACTGACAAAACGATAGCAAAGAACAAAAGATCAAAGTGAAACTAAATTGTCAGTAATGTAACTCCTCCTGTAGAATACAAGATCGAAAACTAGATTAGAAATGTAATTATATCTGCGTGTATTGTGTGTGTGTAGTGCGAACCTGTATAAATCTGCTAGAGGAGAGACTATAACAGCTCGATGGGGAAAGCAATCAGTCTGAACCCTTACTGTCCATTTACAGAGAGCATTATGATAGTAAGTTTAAACCAAAACCACACATTTTAAAGGAGCACTTTGATTTCTTACAGTGTCAGTCTTACTTTGGCAGTTGGCATTACCCACCACAGCGTGTAAAAAGTTCAAGTCAATAATCATGGTCAAAATGAATAAATGTGATCAGCATACTTATCACCCTCCAGACATCACTGCGGAAATTGGGAGACAAACAAGATATTTGGAATGTTCCCCCAGACACTATTTGTCAAATAGAGATGGTTCTCTTTCAGTCTAGTGAATTTATGGGGTACAGTTTTTGTAGAAATGCAAGAGCAGTAGGTTTTATTTTAATACTGGAGAGAACACTTATGAAGTGGTGGGTCTGCATATTGCGTTTTCTGCATCAATTTCTGGTGAAAATGTCTTTTGTCTTTTATAGAATATAATTTATAGAATATAATGTAATATATAAAGACTTTCAGGCTATTGCTTTTAAATATGGTACTCCCGTCTCCTCATTTATTAAAGTCCCTGCTGAGTCAACACACATGATTTAGTCTTCCTTCCCCTTTTGTGTCCTTGTTTGGGGAAGTAATCTCTTTAAATCTGCATGCAGCATCTTTTCACCTCAATGATAAACTGTTTCATTTGATTTGATTTGCTGTATTTCAGCAGCTTTTCTGTTCATGTTCATAACTTTCTGTACATTCAAAATCTCTCCCACATATCTGTGTTCTCTGACATGTAGAGAAGTGGTGACATTACGAGAATAACGTCATAATTTAATTAGAGTCCATAATATTTTTACTACCAGCCCTAATACTTTGCTGCTCTATAGCCTGCGGTTTTGCTTAGCTGAAATAGTCAGACTGTTTTAGAGACACAGAACTGGATAAGACAAGTGGGCATTGAAGCTAACTGAAAATACTCTCAGAACTCTCACCACAAATCCACATATGTTAACTTCAGCACCTTAAAGTGCAGCTCACAGTCCCAAACAGAGCAAAGTTGCTACTCAGTTTTTACATTTTCTTCTGTCACAATTTAGCAGCGCAAGGTGGAGCACTTGATTACTATTATTAGAATAAAGATCATAATGACATTGATCTGGCTGGAGCTTGCATTTGATTAGGATGCGATTGAAAGAAAGACAAAACATTTTTAATACTATTTCTTTTTTAAACAGCTGTGTGCAGGGTGCGTAGCGATGAGGTATTGTATCTGTTTGTGGCTATGTAAGATGACTAACTGTAATATGACGATTGTGAAACTAAGTAAACCTTGTTTTTGTCCTGTTCATACACCGATGTTAGAGTCAGAACTGAAGAAGCTTCTTGAATGAGAGGCGAAATAGCTTCAAGTATCTATAACTAGGTCCAGTTGGCCTTGATTCAAGCCTCCTTGGATAACTAGGATCTGGGTGACTGAATCCGCACAGACAAAATAGACAATCTTCTTGCTGATGGTTGTTTGCTTATGTCTGTAGGTCACATAGAGTAAGCAAGTATTATATTGACAGTTTCACAACCAGATAGTTTGTTTAATGACTTTTAACTCATCAATAAAGTAAAGTAAGTGGTTTAATAACCATAACTCTTACTGTATGAACCATTTGTAAACAGTGCCATATTAAGTGGTACAATTCATGAGTCATGTGAAAAGCTATAGACCATGGCAATAACAACACAGAATGTTGCTGACTTCTACCTGATCTCAGTTAAATACAACATAAATCAATAACCAAAGAATAATAACAAATGTTATGTAACATAATAATTTACATTTGTCCCTGGGATTCGACACAGCAAAGGTGACAGTGGCAAATATCTTCTCCAATTTTTGCCATTAGATTGTTACTGTGTCACACACATTTCTTGAAGATAGCCCAAATACCCCCATAATAAACATATGATGATCAAATACATCAGAAACATGTTCAGGTGGGTGAAAACAGTGCAGCTAGCAGCTTGCTTTAACAACGTACCAACAAATGTACAGCTTGACCTCTTTATTGTGATGTGGTGAAAATGAGATGTAAGATGGGTCCCTCAGCCCTGTCGACTACAGACATGGAGAGTTTGAATTCACTGTTCCCAGGATGAAAACTGGTTCAACCGGAAACTGTCCACCGCCAACCAGCTGGAAAACATGAGCAGTCACACAAGGAGACAAACAGAAAAAAAGCAGCTAAAACAGGACCAGTCCTGCTGCACATTATGCTAATGTGGGTTCTCATATAAAAACAAGCCACTTCAACACTTCACTTTAACTCCCGTCTACAGCATTTTTAAGCAGTATATAAACACTTACTAAATGATTAGTAACACACTATAGTCTAGGTGTGAGCACATAAGCACATTTTAAGTATTTATTGGAATCTGTCTTTGAAGTCATTTTTATAAAAAGAAATTGCAGCTTTTGACACACAATAAAAAGGTCATTACTCATTACAGTTGACACAGATATCAGAACTATTAGGAAAATAACTGTCATTGAGTCATTATCATTTATTATGATTATGTTCTACTCATTTGCTCAAGCAAATATGTTGTGATGCCAATGCCACCTGAATTCCATTATCTCATTAACATAATCAGAAAACATGTTCCATGAATGTATGCATAGATCTGCTCAGGCTGTCAACTTTAGCTTATATCACTAAACTAATGTCTTACCTATGGATGGATTCAGAAAACACAAAAAATCTGCCACTTCTTTGGCCCTCTGAGGAAAACAAAAGCAGCTGGGTCTTCAGATAAAGGACGAAGCAGTGGAAAGTGCTGTGACTGCAGAGGACGGTGGGTCACAGTGGCTACCTGTAAACTGATCCTGAAGGATGCTAATGCTACAGATGAAGCGGGTCCCAGGGCTCATATGATGGACTTCTGTAAACATGCTTTAGAGATCATGCCAAGACAAAACACCTCTGTGGTGCTAGCATGAAAGCTGCCATACATAAGCGCAAAGCTGATGTCATTGTAATTAGACTGTGTAAAGAGAAGATAAGTTACAGAACACTGGGACAGACGGAGAACAGTATTAACTGTTGGCTGAGGACGTGTAGGCCCTAGATCTGGATCTGTGGTGTTATGCAGTAAGCATATGTAATTAATACTCTGTCTGTGTAGGCGTCTTTGTGCTTAAGCTCAGGTACTGCAGCGTCAGGGGATTTTCTTGTTGTCTGTAAGTCCAATGTTGTAAGACTTATTGAAATCTTGTACTTCAGTAATATCAGTGAAATATATACTTCTACTATACACTAAGAAGAAAAAGTGCAATTGGAATTAAATAATGTAAAAAATCTATGTGGAAGTTTCTCTGTATTTTCAAACAGATATTGTTTGCCAGTCTCAGAGGTGGAGTGGTTTTGGGAGGATGGGATTTTGTATATCATACAAGTTGTATTTTGTATGTATGTCATTTATGTATTAATACGTATTTACAGCTTTAAAAATCTTTTAAATGGAGTTTAAGAAGTGTTGCTGTATGTTTACCAAACAAGTGAGGCAATGACTCATGTTGCTGTCTGAGTGAGAAAACATATCTGTCAGTCATCTATCATAAAGCCTGTTGCAACAACATCTCTCTCAGGAATTCACTAAGTCATGTCAGGACACTGTATGTCAAGCTAATTGGCTTCTCGGTAATAGTACTGGGTGTGTATGAGAGAGAGAGACAGAGAGAGAGAGAGTGCTACTCTGTGAGTTTTTGTCTGGTTTTTCTGGTCATCGGCACATTCCTCCTCGTCCTTTCTCTCTGCTCAGCCTCAGTCCCTCCCTCTCTGGTTCTCACCTGACTGAAACATGACCCTTTAGTAATGGGAAACCTGTGGCACTGTCACTGGGAGAGTTCAGCTCAGTCACTCATACAAAGGCCACACTGTTCACAGAATGCTTTTAAACAATACTTTTAAATCAACTCCAGCAACATTACTGATTACTGAAGTAAAAGTGTGAATTAGAGCACAGTGTAGTTGGTGACATTGTTTAGACTTTTAGGGCTGGACTTCCTCATTTCGCTGCTTACCTGAGGCTGTGACCAGATCAGTCTGAAAAGGAAATAATCTGTTGGAAGTTGAATGTTTGTTAGGGGAAACAGAAACAGCCTAAAGAAATGTTTCTGTTTAAAGGGGCAGATGGGCTTAATGCTGTACGGTTAAACTGAACCGTATTGTTTTTATTATAAATCTGATGTAGTATGTTTTTGTAATCCTAAACACTTGTCATACTTGTCTGTTTCAGGAAAACAGCCACAGGCCTGTCAGACGTGAAGCCACAGGGAACTCAGTGTTGAACATGTTGTTCTACAGGTGTCATAGCAGCTACATTTGTCAGGACATCTTTCCTTTGTCTTTGGTTCTCTATGCCACAGGCGGACGGCGTACAGCCAGCTTTACGTCACATGTGGGAATGTTTCTGTGGGCGTTGCCTTTAAATTGTAAATGGTAAATGGACTGCAGCGTTTTTCCAAACGCTCATTTACACTATATGTCACATTCACTGCATTCACACACTCACAAGCCACAGCCACCCCCTTTTGTCAATGACAATTTGATGAGACTGTGAAGCAGACTTATATTTTGTTCCACTACATACTAGACATGTAGGCTGGATTTTAAACTATAACAACTGAAACATCTGCAGTGTGTTGCAATGCAGCCAGGATTCACTGCAATACAACAACACTACATGAGTGCAGTGCAGTGCAGCAGCCCAGACCACTCCGCTTCTTCTTTCCTCTTTTCAAAGGGAAACAGAACAGCAACAGCTCGAGTTTCTTTATCCATCTATTGTCTCTCCACCTGTCCCACCTGGTTCAGTATTCACAGCCTTTGCTCAGTACTGTGTTGAAGCACCTTTGGCACCAATTACAGCCTCGAGTCTTTTTCAAGTATAATGGCAAACCTATTTTTGGGCTGTTTCTCCCATTCTTCATTGCTGGACCTCTCCAGCTCCATCAGGTTGGGTGGGGAGCGTCGGTGCACAGCCATTTTCAGAGATGTTCAATTGATTTTAAGTCTAACAGAATCAGGATCAGGATTCCTTTATTTGTCATTCTTTATGAGGGTACAAAGAAAACAAAATAACGCTTCGCATACAACCACCTTGCAAAGACTGTAAGTGCAATCAATATATAAAATAAGTAAATAAATAAATAAATATCACATTTTAAAAAAACTTTAAAAATCCGTCCAAGTTCAGACAAAGTGTAGTAGAGTTGTCATTAAGTTAGCATTTATTAAAGAAAGAAACAGTTTTTCAGGTGTGTGGTTCTTAAACAGATGCTTCTGTACCTTCTTCCTGATGGCAGAAGTTGGGAGACTGTAAGATGGATGGGACGGGTTCTTTATAATGCTGTCTCCTCTGCGGGTGAACCTCTGGCTGTAGAAATCCAGCAGAGATGACAGTGGCGCACCAATGATCTTTTATGCCGTACTCACCACACTGTCCAGTCTCTGCCTCTACTCGGCTGTTCCCCAACCAGGAAGTGATGCAGTATGGTAAGATGCTTTCAATGGTATCACAATAAGAAACAGTCATTGCTGGAGCAGGTAGATCAGCCCTCCTCAGGGAGCTGATCCTTGAGCCTTCTTGACTACTGCTCTGGTGTTATAGCTGGAGGTCAAGTCATCAGCCAGATGAACTCCCAGAAAGTTGGTGCATTTAACTCTCTCCACAACAGAACCTTAGATGCTCAACTGGGGGTGATGGTTTGATTTGGCCCAATCAATCATCTCTTTTGTTTTGTCTGAGTTGAGAGCGAGGTTGTGGGATCTACCCCAGGTTGTCAGCTGCTCCACCTCTTTCCTGTACGCTCATCTTCATTTCTGATGAGACCTACTAGTGTCGTGTCATCAGCGAACTTAATCATGTGGTTGGTGTTAGAACGTGCAAAACAGTAGCGTGTCAGTAGCGTGAACAGTAGTGGACTCACCCCTGAGGTGATCCTGTGCTCACTGTGATGGTGTTCGATGTTTTGCTGCCAGTTCTCACAGTCTGCCTTCTCTGTGTAAGGAAGTCCAGGATCTGTTGTGGCAAGATAGTACTGAATGCCAAGCTGAAGCGAATTAACAGGATCAGGGTGGATAGAGATCCTCCGGTTTGCCCTGTATGTAAATTGTAGGGGGTCCAAGCTGGCTTGGAGGTGTGATTTAATATGCTCCATAACAAGCTGCTCCAAACATTACATGGCTATTGGGGTGAGGGCAACAGGGTGAATGATAATGACTGCTGCCAACTCCCTTGGCAGGTAAAATGGGTGACATTTCACATCTGGGGAACAGTGTTTGGATCTCATCCTTACATTACAGCACCACGAATCGTTTGTATAAAAAGTGAGGCCGTCCACCCCGAGGTCTCGTCAGTGGTAGCATGACATAGTAGGCCAATCTTGATGAGCCAACCTAGTTCTCTTGGTCGTTGGCTCCTGCAGTAGTTTCTATTATCTAGCAGAAACTCGCGTCCTTACATATACTTCTGTCTGCCTGATTTTGGTGTCAACAGATGCGGCAGCAAGCATCGGTCGCACCGCTATGTATAATTTTCTGGTGGAAATCTGGGCTCTGGCTGGACCACTCAAGGACATACACAGAGTTGTCCTGTAGACACTCCTTTGTTATCTTGGCTGTGTGCTTACGGTCATTGTCCTGTTGGAAGATGAACCTTCGCCCCAGTCTGAGGTCCAGAGCGCTCTGGAGCAGGTTTTCATCAAGGATGTCTCTGTACATTGCTGCATTCATCTTTTCCTCGATCCTGACTAGTCTCCCAGTTCCTACTGCTGAAAAACATCCACACAGCATGATGCTGCCACCCCCATGCTTCACTGTAGGGATGGTATTGGCCAGATGGTGAGCAGTGTCAGGTTTCCTCCAGACATGACGCTTGCCATTCAATCTTAGGAATTCTCATGGTCTGAGAGTCCATCCTCCAAACTCCAGGCAGGCTGTCATGTGCCTTTTACTGAGGAGTGGCTTCCGTCTGGCTACTGGTGGAGTACTGCAGAGATGGTTGTTCTTCTGGAAGGTCCGTCTCGCTGGAAGTCTGTCAGAGTGACTATCAGGTTCTTGGTCACCACCCTGACTAAGGCACCCCCCCCGATCGCTCAGTTTGGCCGGGTGGCCAGCTCTTGGAAGGGTCCTAGTAGTTCCAAACTTCTTCCGTGTAAATCAGAGGTCACTAATAGGCGGACCGCGGTCCGGATCTGGACCCAGCCGCCGTCCTCTCCGACCAACAGCCGACTTATTATTGAAACTTACTACCTCGTGACGGAACGTTTCTATTTTAACCTGCGCAGCTTTTTTAGCATTTACTGTACTGGTTTAGAGGACCAGGAAACTCACAGACCAATCGCATGTGCTTCAATCGTCTCATGTGACGCTGCTCAGCCAATCAAATCTGTGCATTACGATGCTTGTGAGTCGAGTCCACGAGATTCACAAGCATGAAAGAAGAGGAGGCATTACAGCTGTTCATTTGTTATGTGCTGAGTGTTTGTATTCTTAACCAATTTTATAATAATCACTTCAAGCTACACTTTTTATTTCATTTTTCTAAAAATTAAGCACTTTATTTTAGTTTACTTAAAATTAGAAATTATTATTATAGTAGTTATTTATTATCCCTCCAGTGTGATGTGAAAATATCAAACTGGAGAATATTCTTGAAATATTGATTTGACAGTCAGTTGTTGAATAAAAACACATGTTGATACAACTATACGTTATGGCACTGAATGATAATTCAAGTTAGAATTCAAAGAGGTCCAGTTAGACAAAATTTCCCAAAGCAAAGTTCCAGAACATCAAAACGACTAATTGAATACCCCTGGTGTAAATAATATCAACAGTAATGTAATGGAGCAGGCTATGTGAAGGCTCCAACAGTTACATTCAACAATTACATTAAACAAAAATTTTACATCTAAAATTCTATTGATTACTTTTAAAGCTCTTCACGGCCTCTCGCCTTGTTATATTTCTGACCTTTTAGTCCCATACACACCAGCACGTACCTTGAGATCCTCGGGCAGAGGTCTGTTGTCTGTTCCAGAGTCTCGACTGAAAACTAAAGGGGACAGAGCGTTTGCTGTCAGGGCCCCGAGGCTCTGGAACAGCCTGCCCGAGGAAATCAGGTCGGCTGAGTCAGTGAAATCTTTCTTACCCTTCTTAAAACATACTTTTATAGGAGAGCCTTTCCCGATATTATTTGACTTTATTTTATCCCTTTTATTTTATTCTATTTTACTAATTTTATATTTATCTGTATTTTAGTCTTTTTAATATTGTCTTGCTTTTATCTTGTATTGTTTTTGTATTATTGTCTCTTGGGTATTATTGTCTTTACACTTGTTAAAGCACTTTGTAACTTGTTTTTGAAAAGTGCTCTACAAATAAGGATTATTATTATTATTATTATTATTACTACATCCTGTACCTTGGAGAGCCTGGTGCTTATATCTTACATCTAACTTATTTTGTTTGCCTCTAAAAGCCTGTCGGTACGTGCCTGTTACAAGTTTGCAGATTTGTTGCAGAGATTGTCATGAATTTCACACACACACACACACACACACACACACACACTTAAGCACAAGTCAACATGTACAAGATTTTTATTCATTCATATACACAATTCACTTCATGGAATTTATGGAATCTGTAAATGAATTTCAAACAGTTCAAATTGGTTGCTGTTGTTAATTAATAATTATATGATACTGTTTATTTGAGAAGGGACATTGTACATCAATCAATATTCAAAACAGATGTCAATGTACCCGGCTAGCCACAGGCTAGTTTTTGTCTGCACTCCTTTCACCTGATGTTGTTAGGGATCTAAAATAATAAAATTAATCCAATATAATACAAAGTACAATAGTTAAAAAGTTGATTGTGCAATCCATAAAACAACATGAGCAGATAAAATCTCGAAAAACAAGCCTTGGCCGTTAGATCGGAGTTCAGGAAAAGGAAGATCAACAGGTCAACAGATCAACATCCTGTGCCTCCACAAGGTTTAGCCAATAAAAACCCCTTGATTGGTTTCAACTGAAAAAGTCAATTAAAAGTTAAAGAGGTGGTATTCTGCTTTTTGGCTTTTTCCCTCTCCTTTATTGAGTTATCTCTCTTTTTTGTGCATGTAACAGGTTTGCAAAGTGAAAAAGCCCAAAGTCCAGCCCAAAGGGAGTTCCCATCTCCCACAGAAAGCTCTGCTCTGAACTGCTTGAAAACAGCTCGTTTGTAGTCCAGCCCTTCACTTCCTTTACTTGTGACATCACAATGAAAACACTTCATAAAGCTTGCCAAGCGGCTAGCGGGGTCAGGCACGCCCTCAGACCAAGCTAATCTGAGCGGAGGCCCTTTGGCTCGACTCGCCTTTGTTTGGGTTTCCATTGTAGAAATGTTGGACCTGTACCTGCTTCCAGGTACTTTTTTTCGTATCACCTCACCTCCGTCGAGGTTCCAAGCGAGCTGACGGAAACTAAAATGTAACGTGAAAACACGACAGACTGCTGATTGGTCAGAGAGAATATTCACTGCATCATCATAGCTGCACCAGACAGAGGCCAGCAACAGAAAGTTTTATATTTTACAGTTTTCGTATGGAATTTCATCACTAAATCCACTTCTGAGAATTTTTGAGCTGAGAAATCAGCTGTGTAGATTTCAAATATTGACAGTTTTACGAGAAGTGGTGGCAGAACAAGAATGTGCTTGAATATATTCGGAGTTGAGGAGCTCCGCGAAGGAGGCTGCGGGGGAAGCCTGCACCAACCCGCGGGAGGAGCGTGTGAGGCCGGCCAGCCGCCCGCGCACAGAGCCCTCTGCTCCCGCCGTCACACAGCAGCAACAACGGCAGAGGAAAACACAGCTGGAAGGTTTTCATACCGCTTATCTGTCTTTACATTCTGAGGAATGTTGAAACGTTTTAACTTAAAAAAGAGAAAGCTGTGTGGATCGCTGGTGTGAGTGTCGCATTGAACATTATGTCGTGGCAGTTGTGTGTGGCGTCGCTATGACGACAAGCTACGTACTATCTGCAATGGAAAACGGAGCAGGGCCGAGTACAGTCGAGTCTATCGATTTGCGCTATGGTAGCATTTTTCGATCATTATCTGATCTCACCTCCCTTTTGAGGTGAGAGGCTGGTTGGTCCCACAACACATGCTACTAACTTGACTTTTCACCTCCCATCATAGTTTTGGGCTTTCTGCCACTGTCGCCAAGTGCTTGCTCACGGTGGGAATTGTTTGGTCTCTGTAAATCTATATAATCTAATTTAATTGAAGCAACAGAGTTTTTTTTTCCTAATTTAGGATCTTGTGAAAGATGACGTGTTTCCAGCTTAAAACGTGAACTGAGGTGTTGCATGCTGTGCACATTGTAATGCCTTTGTGAACAAATTGTGGTTTTGGGCTGGAAATAAACCTAACTAGATTGGACTTGCATTATTACTCAGGAAAACCCACAGATGTCACCGCCAGCAGTTCACTGGAATTACTTTATGCTGAAGAAGGGAAAAAAAGGGGGTAGTAGATCTTTTTGCTTTTATGTAACACTACTTTTATTTCCAAGAAGGAAGTGAAGCTGAGGAGTGGCATCAACTGCAGGTAATTATCTCTTTTGTGGGAACAACAAATAAAAATACCTCCAATGACATATCAAACACGTTTCTGTACACACCCTACCACAGCCAGTGCACATGAATAAGTCAAATGTCACCTTATCAAAAAGTTATCACAATGGAGACTACTCACTCACTTTCAACTACACTTCACAAATGGAGGAAGTAGGACTGTCTCTTATGCTCTTGTAACTGTACTCAGGGGGAGTAGTGGTGAGGGATGCCTAGAATTTCTGGAGAAATAAATCTCTCTAATAAACCAAACACCAGTGTTGCTTTGTGAGGTTGAAGATAGCTTGCAATTTAACATGCATCATGTGTTTGGTGATTACCATTTCAATCTTAGTTGGCTGGTTTCTATTCTAAATGCTGTATATGAGATTGGGAAGTAAAAGGTTTAGTAGCTATTCAATACCTTCAAGCATGAAGAATTCTAAAACACTGTTTCTACAGATGGTGCTTATAATGACTACTGACGCTACTGAACTCCTACTGAACTGACTATTACTTTAAGTATGCTGACCACACACGTATTTTAAGCTTTTACTGTCTTTGATATGTGAAATAAATATGCATGCATTTTAGGGCTGCAACTAATTTTAATATATATTCCTTATCATTCAAGTTATTGTTTAATTTTCTGCATCCGCGTACCATCAGGCCGCATCGGTGTTTCTATTACTGACTGTTTCTATCAGTGATCCTTTTAAAGTGACCTATAAATGCTCACAATGGGACCAAAGAAAAACCAGCAGACTGATGAATTCAATGAGATCAAAAAATCGCTCGACTTCCTAACAGAGGAAATTTCTGCTGTCAGTCTGCAGCAGAAAAGTATCCTGAATCTGGTCGAGGAGGTGAAGGCTTTGCGGACTCAGAATGCTGAGAAAGAAAAGAGAATCACATACCTTGAGAGCAGAGTGGCAGACTTGGAACAGTATTCAAGAATGAATGATGTGATTGTCACCGGGCTCCATATTAAACCCCGGTCATACGCTCGGGTGGTGGCCGCTGACAACGGGGTAGAACCCGGTGAGATGGAGGCTAACTCCACAGAGCAACAGGTGGCTGCCTTCTTACAGGCCAACTGATTAAGTTGGACTGTAACTCCATTGAGGTTTGCCACCCTCTGCCAAGGAAAAACACAAGCGATAAATCAGCGGTCATTATGAGGTTTGTTAACCGAAAACATAAGGCTGCATTGTTAAAACAGGGTAGAAAACTTAAAGGCTCAAATGTCTTCATCAACGAGAACCTCACAAAACACAACGCTGACATAGCCAGAAAAGCACGCTACTTGAAGAAACAGGAAAATTCAAAACACTTGGACAACAAACTGCAAAATACTCTTTAAACTAAATGGTTCACCTGAGGAAGCCAAAGTACTTGTCATCAGGAATATGGAGGAACTGTGTATCAGTGATGAACAAGAACTGGACTGTAAGGTAACAAACAGCTACACACAACCATATGTCACACGCTGAAAGAACTCTTTCATTTACATCTGAAGACGATAAACTAAGAACTTTGATGAACAATGATCAAGACCAGCAGGAACTGAAAACATTTGAATACATTGACTACAACTCACAAGATTTGGAAAAAGATATAGACCCAGACAATAACTTCTTCTCCACCATCAACAATAACTGCAGCTACTACACTGATCATCAGTACAACAAAATTATTAAATCAAATGGCAAATTATCAATTATCCACTTCAATAGCAGAAGCCTATATGCCAACTTTAATAACCTTAAGGATTATTTACACAGATTTTCACAACCATTTAAAATCATAGCTATACCCGAAACATGGATCAACTCAGAAAAAGGGATGGACTTTGAACTGGATGGTTATGAACTTAGATATAACAATAGACAAAACAAGGGTGGAGGAGTAGCAATATATGTGGATAAAACGCTGAACTTTAAGGTACTGGAAAATATGACAGCTGTGGTTGACAACATATTAGAATGTATAATAATAGAAATATGTGGAAAAAGCTAAAAATGCGATCATAAGTTGTGTATGTGTATATATAGAGCACCAGGCTCGAACTTACTAACAATTCAAGGACTGGATGGAGTGTACGTTTACAAAAAAAAGCTATAAAAACATTTTTATATGTCGGGATTTCAATATTGACCTGTTGAATCCTAATAAACATAAAATTACTGATGAATTTATTAATACAATGCATAGCATGAGTCTAATTCCAATAATAACCAGAACCAGTAAAATTACATCTTATTGTGCCACCCTAATTGACAATATTTTTAGTAATAATATTCAGAACAACACAGTGAATGGTTTATTAATTATTGATATCAGTGACCACCTGCCAGTTTTTACAGTTTATGATTACAAATATAGGATTAATAAGCCCAACAAGCACACCGAATTTAGAAGAGTGAGGTCAGAGGAATCTATTAACAAACTGAAAAAACTGGGATATAATACATAAGGAAAAAGACATTAACAATGCATATGACACATTCTGACAACGTTTTCAGTATTTATATGACAAAAATTGTCCGATTAAACAATATAGCAGAAAATTAAGCTATACAAATTGCCCATAATAGAAGCAATTGAGGAAATCACGAGTGCCATAGATCAAAAAAATTATGTAATGGGGGTAGTTGTTGATCTCAAAAAAGCTTTTGATACAATTAACCATGACATACTAATAAATAAACTGGAAAGGTACGGTATCAGGGGGATAGTATTAGACTGGGTGAGGGGTTATCTTAGTAAGAGACAAGTTTGTGAAGTTGGGAAGATCCAGGTCAGTATATTTGGACATTGCTTGTGGTGTCTCCCAGGGGTCAGTGTTGGGACCAAAACTGTTTATTTTGTATATTAATGACATATGTTCAGTATCTAAGTTGTTGAAGATGGTGTTATTTGCAGATGATACAAATACATTCTGTTCAGGTGAAAACTTACAGCAACTAGTGAAGGATGTAACTAAAGAAATGAACAAATTAAAAATATGGTTTGATAGAAATAAATTATTAAATTTAAATAAAACTACAATAATGTTATTTGGGAATTGCAATATGAATATTCAGGTGAACATACAAATAGATGGGGTTATAATTGCTAGAGTTCATGAAAATAAATTTCTTGGGGTTATTATCGATGACAGAATCAGTTGGACACATTAATCATGTACAATCCAAACTATCAAGATCAATTGCATTATTAAACGAAGCAAAACAGGTTCTGGATCAAAAATCACTCCACATGTTGTGCTGTTCACTAGTTTTACCATATTTTATTTATTGTGCTGTGATTTGGGGACACAACTACAAAAGTTCATTACATTCACTATCTGTTCTCCAAAAAAGAGCAAAAATTATTCACAACGCTTGGTATAGGGATCACACTCACTCATTAGTCTTACAGTCAAAATTATTAAAATTCACTGATCTTGTGAAGTATCAATCAGCCCAAATACTGTTTAAGCCAAAAATAATCTATTGCCGAGAAATATTCAAATTTTAGGGAGAGAGAGGGAGGTTATAATTTAAGGGGGACACACAACTTCAAAACAAACAGGATATGGACAACCGGGAAATGTTTTTGCATTTCAAGCTCTGGAGTAAAGTTATGGAACAGTCTTAATGAGGAACTAAAGCAATGTCCAAACATAAATCAGTTTAAAATCAGGTATAAAGATATGGTTTTCAATGGTTACAGGGATGAAGAAGGGGGTGAATAGTGTTTTTGGGGCTAGTACTTATCTTTAGTTTCATTGTGGTGTTGTTATTACTTCATTTTTTTCCTGAGTTGTTGGAATTTATAATTTATTCTTTCCTATTGTTTTTTATTTTTTTCTTGATTAAATAGTTGATGTACATTTTGAATTGCTTCGGGGTATACCAAAGTAGATGTGTAAATATTTGGAACGTGAGTCGATTATTTGTAAGCTTTTGATTTGTGGATAGGGGGTGGGATTAAATATGTTTTTTTAATTCTTCTTCCCACTCCTTTTCGAATATGTAATGGACATTGACAAGAGTTAAAAAGTCTTTGGCTGCAACTATTGTTAATTAATTAATTAATTAATTAATTATTATTTTTTTATTGTGTTATTCTAATCACTGTGATTTGTCTTCTTGAATTCATTTTCTTGTCAAATGTTACATAAATTTGAAATACACATAATCAGATTGTTTTGTCTATGAAATGTCAGAAAATGGTGAAAAAGTGATTTCTTGTGTTGAAGTCTTTTTTTACTGTTATTTTGTTTGACCAATGCTCCAACCCCCCCCAAATATCTTATGTTTAAAATAACAGAAGACAACGTCACAACTTAGAAGCTGTAGCTAGGGAATGTGACAACAGGGCAGGCACAGATCAGAGGGTTCTTCTATTATACATGTAGACTATATGTACTGTATATGGTAACTCCCTTGTGAGGATTGTCTTTCCTTGTCTCATGAATGTGACAGCCAAGAATGTGTAACCTGTGACACCCTCCAATTCAGTAACGCCACTCCATTAAGTGTTTATTAAATGTAGTGGTTGATTTCCCAGATGATATCATGCATGATGTTTAATAGTTTGCATCTCTACACATTCTCTTCTGTCTCTTGTGGTAGACCGCTGTGGTTTCTCATCGTGCTCTAACAAGGCTCTCCTGCATGTGTGATCCCATTCTGAAAAGCAGTATGACTTGAATTAACCTCATGATTTGCATACATGATCTTGATGTTGGAAAGGTACAATCAGATAAGAGTAAGACTTGAAAGGCTGAACTATGTGAAAAGTATATATGTTTTATTGGGTAGCTGAGGTCGGGGTTGGATCAGGTACCTGTGCTGTATATGGCAACTCCCTTGTGTGGATTCACAAACATTTAACTGGCCCTACACTCCCAAGACTTTTATTCTTATTACTAATTTCATCTCTGAACATAAACTTGGCTGCATGTTTTAACAGAAACCTGAAAATGTTGCCTATTGTCAGTACCAATTATTACAACTTTGGGTTCCTTAATGTGTTGAGCTCTATGGATTTTATTAAGTTGGATCTTATTATCAGTCATGGTCTAAGGATTGATGTATCCTGGCAATCTCAGACCACTTCTGTATTTTATTTCTCTGCAACGTTATCATCATCATCTAGCTCTGTTACTCAGTGGATTGTTTAATCTCTGAAATTGGTGAAAATGTCATAAATCATATAACCCCACCGATGCCCCGCTCCTCTTGTGATGATTTACTATTACTACTTAAACAGAAACCACCATAGAGAAGTGGGGATATTATTCATTTAAAGAAAAAGCAGAGCATCAATGGAAAAAAACTAAGCTGACCATTATGACAAGAACACCTCACTATGTTCAACAAAGCAATTAGAAATGCTAGACAAACTAATTTCTCAAAGATGATGAAAGACAAAAAATTTACTCTGTCCACTCCATGGTTTTAGCTGTGTGTCAGAAATGATCTATATCAAAACGACTAGTGCCCTTTACCTAGTGGCCATTCATGTATGCTGGGCATGCACGTGCTGGTGTAAACAGAAAGCAGATTATCTACTCCGCAGGTGCAGAAGATTCGGCAAAAAAAGACAGTTTAACTAAAGAGGAAAGAATAGCAATGGTGAAGAACCACACCAGAGATCTCTTTGCAAGGACCGACATTGAATTGTTAATGAAAGTAACATGGGAGTACACAGCGACTGTGGCGGTGGAAAACAGACTGGAAGTTGTCACAAAGCAAATACAGCGACATGCAAAGTACAAGTTAAGTGTTTTTTGCACAGTAAAAAATATGTTAATACAAATACCAAAACTTAAACTCTGTCAGTAGCAGTGTGGTTAACCAAATTTTAGGTGTGAATGTGAGTGTTAATAGTTGTTTGTCTCTACTATATGTGCCCTTTGATGTACTGGGGACCTGTCCAGGGTGTACCCCACCTCTCACCCAATGTCAACGGGGATTGGTTCCATTGGATTACATTAGCAGAACAACCAAAGCTTAAACTGAAAAGTTATTTGCCTGATTATCTCAATTTTCATTCATATCTGGCAAAGGTGGATGTGTCTTTTTACTGCAAGGGAGACCAGTTAAATCTCTCATGCATAACCTCCCACACACAGCTTGGATGACAGCTCATTTCGTTAATGTAGAAAAATGCATATGTGGCAGGGAGTGTTTGAAAAAGACAGGTAAAGTTAGCCCTCTGTTATTTTTTCATTCAGCAAAAGTTAATGTCTCAAAAAACACAATATAACTACTCTGTCACTTACATGAATTGTTCTGTTCTGTTCTGTTACTGAGATGTGTGGTAATTAATTTCTGCGAAGCACAGCATGGTCAGCAGAGGGATGTATAATATGCATTATTATTATTATCATCATCATCATCATCATCCTTATTATCAGTAGCCAATGCCAGTAAAATAGAATGAGTTGTCAGTACGTGATGATTGAGGCCAAGAATGCACGCCACAGAGAGCGCTTCTGACCTAACCTGTGATTTCATATTTATAACAGGTAAGCAGACTGTAAACAGAACACTGGTAGAAGACAATATTAGTACACTGAATTTGACCACAGTTTAGAATGATTAAAACTGTGGACGCCGATCAAAATAATAGCTGGCTAAAATAAAGACTGTCCAGTACTGTTTATGTGAGCTAAGGTGAATAAATATGCATTTTAGAGATTTATGTTTGTAATCAATTGTGTGAAGTAGCTATGGCCAAAAGCGCCAAAAGCTGTATGGGTTCTCGACTTGAACTACCACTGACCTGCAGCACACATTCAAGTCAAGGACAACAAAACGGCATTCTAGTAACCAGGGTTGGGGAGTAACGGATTACATGTAACGGCATTACGTAATCAGGATACAAAAAAAAGTAACTGTATTCGGTTACAGTACAAAAAATAAAGACTAATCAGGGATAGACTGGGAGTAAAAAATGGCCCTGGACTTTGATCCAGACCGGCCCACCACAATGTTCCACCGTATACTCTACCATCGCCGCCCTGCTGATGAACGCACGTACAAACAGGCACAGCCTCTAATACAACCACCTGGCAACATCACAGCCATTGATCACTATGGGAGTAAGCTACTACCTTAAAAAGGCTGCAGAACACACACACACACACACACACACACACACACACACACACACACACACTCATGGCTGTAACCAGCCATGAGGTCACCGAGGTCCGAGCCTCCGTAATTATAGGTAGACTAGCCTATTAATAAAAAAAATTTGAATAAAAACCATTGGTAACAAGCTCAACTTAAATGAAGGTATTAGGAGCATGTGGATGCAGCTGATTACACCATCGCAACCCTCATTTCAAGTTGAAAAAACAGTTCCCCATTGATAGTCCTGGGGAAAGAAATGAAGCGCATGGCAACATTGTGCGCGCGTAAACTGAGAGCACCGCTGTTCGAGTTACGAGGGAGCTCAGCTCCCATAAGGAGGTCTGAGCTCTGATGGAAGTAGTAAATTCATGCATCTATGGGGGGTCAAAAATTCATTTATCAACAAACATTATTTTGAATCACAAAAAATTTATCTTTCATTGTAATTAGTACTATTACTTACATTAAAAAAACTTAAATGAGCATACTTTCCTAATGAACTACACTGCACACCGCATGACTGACAGGGTGGCTGCACTTCTCCACCATCAGCCACAGTTTTGAAGTAACAGATTGAGGCCTCTGTATTGACTACTGCTCATTTGTGTATTATTGGCTTTCTGATGCATCCTCCAATTAGTACAGCAATACATATTGTCAGGAGTTATGCTAGAACCCAGATGCAGACACGGAGACAAAGCAGCAGTTAAACAGTTTATTGACTGAGGCAGGGTGAGGTGGCAGGGAGTCTCTTTCCAAGCCGTGGAGCGTGAGGGCTGGCTGGCTGGCGTGGCTGGTTGGAGTGTGGCTGGAAAGTTTGGATCTCGGCTTTGAGGGACTTGGAACTGGCAGGCAGGCAGAGCAGGTAGAGCAGGTGATCTGGAGACAGGCAGAGAGAAGTCAGTAAAAGCAAGCTGGTTGCTAGATTAACAGGCTTAAGGCTAGATGCTAAGGTAAGACCTACGATACCTGATTTAACAATCCGGCAGGGAATGGAAGTCTAGTCTCTCCTTAAGAGGTAGGGATGGCTGATCAGGAACAGGTACGTGATTACCAGCAGGTGCCGCAAGTGCCAACTCAGGAACCCAGACACACCCAGGATTCAAAAAACTGAGAGAAGAAAAAAACAGAACAAAAACACACCAAGCATGCCTCACTCACCCAAAGGAAAAAACCAAATCAAAACACACTCACTCAGTCCCAAACTCGAGGTAAGAGATGCAGGGTTCATGACACATATGATAATATGCTTGCTACTGTGTGCCGGCAGCCAGCAGTGCCTAAAATTATTAGGCACATAATTATTGCTCCTTGAGCAATAGTCTTTAATGAAAATTTTCACGCTATTGAAACACATACATCTGGGGTAAGTAGTGGACTGCTGCGTGTGTGTTTGTGCGTTTGCGAGTGAGTGAGAGAGAGAGGGAAATGTTGAATCACGTAATAAGCGCTCTCTCTCTCTCTCTCTCTCTCTCTCTCATTAGTATATTAGAGATCCCCACAAACAGGGTCCGAAATTAACTTTTTGGCTCACCTGCCACGGGGACTGGTAGATGAAAAAATCCACCAGCCAAGCATATTTTTTACCGGCCAAATCACATATACATTCATTTCAGTACATTTAATTGATATGGTATTTTTAATGAATAAGTGTACATAGAAGTCAAAACAGAGCAACAAATAGTAAGACATGGAAGAGGTGGAACTAGCGCTCATAACAGTACATTTGAAGGTTTTGTGAAACTATCAGAACTTAAACCGCATAGTCATCCGACGACTCACAAACTTACAAAAACGAACTAACAAAATATATTTATATCTTTAGTTTTCTTCCTCTTTATCCTGTTTTTCTTCCTCATCCTCCATTTTTGCCCATATATTTTGCTGTAGAGCTGATCTTTCCCAGCAGTTTTTTGAAAATTTTTTCATTTATAAAAATAAAAAAAAAAAACAGCCAGGGCGGCCAGGACAGGACGTGAAAACAGGACATGTCCTGGGAAAACAGGACTGATGGTCACCCTACCATAGCTTCATATAAAATGTTAGTCTAGCAAACATTACAGGAGGAAAAACAGTTTCACTTACTCGCACATCCACTCGAAGTCAGAAAGTGGCCTGGCCTTCTTGCCAATGGCATGTACAGTCCTAAACAGTAGCTTCATCTTGTTGCTGGTCTGCTCTGACATTGCCATTAGCGCTGTCACAGAAGTTTTCGAGAGTAGAGGCTCAGATTGAGCCAGAGACACAGACACGCTGGCAATGTGACACTTACTGTGTTCATGGTTACGAATGTTCTCAAGTTTCATCGTTTTATTTCCGATGACAAATGAGTTGTTTCTGTTTTTATCTTTAGCATACTGGCGACACACAGAACAACTCATCACGACCGCGTCAGAGTCATATTGTAGCCAGCCTCTTGAAACTCCGTTCTCTCCAAACCTCCATTTCTCACAAAACTTTCTTTTTTTATGTAATTCGTCCCCCTCTTCGTCTGTGGGTTTTCGTTTTAAAGGTTGGCTCACTCCTGGTAAATGTCGCCACATAACAGCCAATAAGTGGCAGCTAGCTGCAGATCG
>NC_060154.1:31126464-31129323 GCF_021292245.1 Micropterus dolomieu
ATATATATACACACATATATATACACATATATATATATATACACATATATACACATATATATATATATACACATATATACACATATATATATATATACACATATATACACATATATATATATATATATATATATATATATATATATATATATATATACACATATGTATATATATACACATATATATATATATACACATATATATATATATACACACACACATATATATATATATATATATATATATACACACACATATATATATATATATATATATATATATACACACACATATATATATACATATATATGTATGTGTGTGTGTGTGTGTGTGTGTGTGTATGTGTGTGTGTGTGTGTGTGTGTGTGTGTGTGTGTGTGTGTGTGTGTGTGTATGTGTGTGTGTGTGTGTGTATGTGTGTGTGTATATATATATATACATACATACATACATACATACATACACACACACAGCTTGAGCTGGTCATTATGCTGCCATGGAAATAATGCTAATAGTAGTGTCGAAATGTTGGTTTATTAGCACTATTAAAGTCTGCAAATCCACTCCTTTTTTTCCCTCTGAAGTTTGCTGTACTTGATCTGAGAAGCACTTGATTCAGCTGCACAACGCTTGTACATGTGTTATATGGACATTAAACGATTTACTGGTTGCTGTAATAATTCAGTCAATCCTCTGACATGTGAGTAGGGTATTAAGATAGGCTTTGACTGTTTTAATTCTATCTTTTAAGGCCATACAGTACCTTTGGGCATCAGGGGTGATGAGTCACACTGAAGCAGGGTTCCATTTTGAAAGGACCTGACTCCAAACAAGCTATCAGTCACTTTCTTATTGATTCCGACATCAGCACAGACACAGTGCCACCTCATGGTCCATATGGCATTTAACCTTTAAGGTCTGTATACACAAGTTCATTAATCACCCATCAACAACATTCAGGGACTACAGATGACAATTCGCTTTTAGCTATATCTGGTACAATACATGTATTGGCATTGTCCCTGTGGGAAAACAATAAAATAAAAAATTGGTGTAAACATGTTTCATTAAAAATCTGAGATGGCTTGAAGACTGATTTGAAAAATGAAATGGACTCTGATGCTTTTTGACTTTTGAATTGTGCTGTCATTTTAATTTCTTTGAGAAATAATTACTAATATAACAAAGGTTATGAGGTCTTACGTCTCCCTTTGTCTGTAACTGACATCTGACTTGTCTCACATTTCTGACTTTTCCATTCTGTGCAGTTCACATTTCAGCCACTAGATGTAGACAGAACCCTTCAGATTCTCTACCTAAAGTTGTACATTCCCTTCTTTGCTACAATCCTAGACCAATCTCTCATTCAGCTTGGTAAATCATTACATGAGGGTATGGGTTGGCAGGTCACATGACAAAACGTCAGACATGATAAGCTTGGTTTATTAGTGCCACCTATGGCTCCCTCTCTCTGATTGTGATAACTCAAACACTTCCACCCCTATACTGTATACCAGGGCTATTCAATTACAAATTCAATTGGGCAGCCTGTCTTGCAGGTCTTCAAAGAACAGAGACATTTTATTTGAAGTTCATGTAACTCAGCCTGCCTGCATTTAGAGAGAGCAGGGGAGGAGAGAGAGAGAGAGAGCATTGCTCACAGCTTCAGGCTGTCCTAACAAAACTGTAATCAACACATTTAAATGTAAATTTTGTCAGTCAGTGTCTAGCCAGGGTATTTGCTGGTTAACAACAACAACAAACGGTTAACAGTCCGCCGCAAAGTAGCGACAGAATAATATGATACATCTGACCGCGACACAGACACCTGTGTCTCTCTACTGTTTCTGTCCTCCTCTCAGAGACACCTTTGCTCTGTTTGACTGTCTCTCTGCTACAGGATGCTTCTAACTGAAGTGGCTGCGCTGCACTTTATCAGAGGAGCTGAAATTCAAATTTGTGTGGATTTGTGGTGAGATGTTTGTCTGAAGTGTTTTCAGTTTTGGTTTTCTACCTCTGAAGAGCAGTGCGCTCGTCTCATCGAGTACAGTCCCAGACGGGCTCTGTGTCTGAGAGACGGTCGAAAGGGAGTAGCTTAGCCTACTAGCCTGCCATATCAGCAGAACAATAATGCCGGGTAATGGACAGCAGAGGGGCAGGGAGATTTTGTTCAAATATTACAACTTCATTCTCATTAGATTGTGATTTATTCTTGTAATATTTTGACTTTTGTCTCAAAATATTATTCTGAAAATGTCAGAGACAGGGATGTACTGGGACTGAAATTCAGAGACGGAGAGGCCTTTTATGTGAGCGCCGTGTGGGGGCGCGGCAAAAGATTTTTATTTTAATAAATAGTGTTGTACTTGTATGCAGTCAATTTCATTATGATAAAGACCTTCAAGAAAGTTTTCATTGTCCTTCTCCTCTTCCTCGTCCTTCTTCTATAGCTCCTCCTCTTCCTTCTTCTTTCAACTGTTGTTTATAATACAGGTGCTGGTTATATAATTAGAATATCATCAAAAAGTTGATTTATTTCAGTAATTCCATTCAAAAAGTGAAACTTGTATAATGTATACATTCATTCCACGCAGACTGATATATTTCAAGTGTTCATTCCTTTTAATTTTGATGATTATAACTGACAACTAATGAAAACCCCAAAATCAGTATCTCAGAAAATTAGAATATTGTGAAAAGGGTCAATATTGAAGACACCTGGTGCCACACTCTAATCAGCTAATTAACTCAAAACACCTGCAAAGGCCTTTAAATGGTCTCTCAGTCTAGTTCTGTAGGCTACACAATCATGGGGAAGACTGCTGACTTGACAGCTGTCCAAAAGACGACCATTGACACC
>NC_060154.1:31129423-31134327 GCF_021292245.1 Micropterus dolomieu
GGCTACACAATCATGGGGAAGACTGCTGACTTGACAGCTGTCCAAAAGACGACCATTGACACCTTGCACAAGGAGGGCAAGACACAAAAGGTCATTGCTAAAGAGGCTGGCTGTTCACAGAGCTCTGTGTCCAAGCACATTAATAGAGAGGCGAAGGGAAGGAAAAGATGTGGTAGAAAAAAGTGTACAAGCAATAGGGATAACCGCACCCTGGAGAGGATTGTGAAACAAAACCCATTCAAAAATGTGGGGGAGGTTCACAAAGAGTGGACTGCAGTTGGAGTCAGTGCTTCAAGAACCACCACGCACAGACGTATGCAGGACATGGGTTTCAGCTGTCGCAGTGTCACAAGACACAGCGTCAGAAGCGTCTCGCCTGGGCTAAAGACAAAAAGGACTGGACTGCTGCTGAGTGGTCCAAAGTTATGTTCTCTGATGAAAGTAAAGTTTGCATTTCCTTTGGAAATCAAGGTCCCAGAGTCTGGAGGAAGAGAGGAGAGGCACAGAATCCACGTTTCTTGAAGTCCAGTGTAAAGTTTCCACAGTCAGTGATGGTTTGGGGTGCCATGTCATCTGCTGGTGTTGGTCCACTGTGTTTTCTGAGGTCCAAGGTCAACGCAGCCGTCTACCAGGAAGTTTTAGAGCACTTCATGCTTCCTGCTGCTGACCAACTTTATGGAGATGCAGATTTCATTTTCCAACAGGACTTGGCACCTGCACACAGTGCCAAAGCTACCAGTACCTGGTTTAAGGACCGTGGTATCCCTGTTCTTAATTGGCCAGCAAACTGGCCTGACCTTAACCCTATAGAAAATCTATGGGCTATTGTGAAGAGGAAGATGCGATACGCCAGACCCAACAATGCAGAAGAGCTGAAGGCCACTATCAGAGCAACCTGGGCTCTCATAACACCTGAGCAGTGCCACAGACTGATGGACTCCATGCCACGCCGCATTGCTGCAGTAATTCAGGCAAAAGGAGCCCCAACTAAGTACTGAGTGCTGTACATGCTCATACTTTTCATGTTCATACTTCTCAGTTGGCCAACATTTCTTCTTAAGTCTTAAGTAATATTCTAATTTTCGGAGATACTGAATTTGGGATTTTCATAAGTTGTCAGTTTTAATCATCACAATTAAATGAAATAAACATTTAAAATATATCAGTCTGTGTGGAATGAATGTATACATTATACAAGTTTCACTTTTTGAATGGAATTACTGAAATAAATTTTATAAAATATAATTATTTTATAATTTTTTTTTAAATTATATGACCAGCACCTATATACTGCTGGGGTCTGCAAATAGGTTTTGAATCAGAGCAATATTTTTAACCATTAGATGGTGGATGACAATATAATATCACTTTGTTTCATCATGTAGCCTGGATAGCTCAGTTGATAAGGTGCAGGATTCACAACCAAAGGATAGCGAGTTAAAATCCACCTAGGAACAAATTTGTTTTTGTTTTTTCTCTCTGCAACAAATGAATTCTGCAGTGAATGTTTCTCAGATTACGGCATGTGCTGCACTATTTTTGTTTCGGTGTTTGATCCACATCCATCAAGGGACGCTTTTTCATTTCCCCAGTATCTCCAGGCAGAGGACATTTAGGGGAATCACGTTTTCTGATGGCTCTTTCAGAGGTGTGTTAAGCAGCTACAGACTCTTTTAATGTCTGTAGTAAAGTAAAAGCTCAGTTCAACTTCAAATAGAAGATTGCAATAAACAAGCTTTCTTACGCTTTTATTTTGTAGGCAAAACCACTAAAGAGAAAGTGATTATGTGAGTAATTGTTGGTGCCATCACTGAGATCTATTTTTAAGCAAAGCTATCAAAGTATTTATGTATTTATTTATATATTTTGCCGCTATCAAAGCACCATAATCTGGCAGCAGGCCGGATATTATTGTTGGCGGGCAGTTTTGGCGAGGGTCCATAAACACAGAGACAATGAATGTGTTTCCCTTGTCAATGTTTGTATAAACTTTATTTAATATGTGGTTTATAATGGACTGTGGTGCAGAAACAGTGACAGTGTTTCACACTCTTTGTTTACATTTTCCATGACACATCTGTCAGTGGTAAAGTAGCAATATGGTTTTACTGAATTAAGTAAATATAATTTCTTAATAAATATACCTAAAGGTTCCTCATTTCTTGACTGGCCACTCTCTTCTGTCTCAGAAGAGACATCTTTTTGTGCTGTGTCAGCCACCGTAGCTGTCTTATGCTCTTTGAAAGGTTAGGGGGGCAGTGGTAAGCTGGACAGATGGTTGCAATGCACAACCCTCACCACTAGATGCCACTAAATCTTACACACTGAACCTTTAAGCTACATAACTAACTAAGCTGAACAGTACATAACGTTATAGCGTTCAATTTAAGTTAGCTGTTTGCACAAGTGGCTAATTGCCAAGCTAACGTTAGCTGTGCTTACATAAAACAGACGATGAGAGACTGTGTTCAGAGCAGATTAATATAAGGCTTTTATCTCAAGAGTCGGTGCAAAAGAGTTTATTCCAAAACAGGACTCCTAAACCCGTACAACATCCCAGCAGGTCGGAGGATGAAGTCCATCCTGTGGTCTGCAGACAGCGTTATGTATCCCTTCTGGGCTGGTTTGCCCCCCTCCTTTCCTTATGATGAATTGCTTATCCTCTGCTTTTATGCTGCTTACACGTGTTGTTTTACCAATTAACAATTTTTGTTTTCCAGCTATCATTCATCATTCTGTGTTGTTGACTTTCTATATTTTTATACTACTGGATAAGAAATTCATCATTTACGTTTCAACTCCAATCTCACCGTTTTTTTTCAAAAGTTATGCATATATAATCTGACACACAATTATATTTGTTAAAGAATTACTACAAGAATAACACATGTAGTGCTGTGCCTTTCATTACTGCGTGGTTTCTTACAGTAATCTTGCTGTTTTCTACTTTGTGCTTATCATCATCTATTCATCTTCTCTCTGCCTCGAAAGCTCACCCTCTCTGTCGTGCAAAGCTTAGCAAAAATTCCTTCAGCAAGTTCACTCAAAGCTCACACAGGCTCTCAGCATCAGAGGTTGGAAGTTGACAATCAACCCCATAATCAGAAATTTAGTATGTAGTCTTAATATCAGCAGACTAACGCATCAATAGTTCCTCATGTAGTCATAACAACAGTAGGTAACAGCAGACCAAAGCATGCACTTGTCACAGCAGATGTTGAACACCTGCAGCCTCTCCTGCAGTCATAAATCTACAGTAGATAACCGTTGAACAAGGCGTGCATAGTGTCTGCAGCCAATGCTCCCACTCAGGGATCTTAACCACAGTGAGCTTGTTACTGCATTCATGACTACATTACAGCACTTCTAAGTAGAAAATGGGGTTAGGGTTAGAAAAACACAAAAGAGGAGGGAAGACGGAATCATGTCTATATGTGTGCTGACTCAGCAGGGTTACTTCATGAGAAAAGTTGATCTACAGGAGAAACGTATCTGAAAAGAAAATGTAGAAGCAGAATTAGTGAAAATTGTGTTATGTCAATATAGTCCATCACAGTAAGAATGTCCTGTCTCCAGCACAAAAGACACCAGCTTATTCCACAAAGTCAGGTTATGGTTAAAATAGCATGATCAGCATGCCTAGGACACAGAGAGGGGAGCAGTGCAGACAAGAAACAGACATCAGTGATTATCCTTAATCATTTTATTATGCTTAATAATCTTTCTTAATCATTTTCTTTTTTCCTAGATGTGCCTTGTCTTTACTTATAAGTGGTGAACTGTAGTCATGAAAACAGAAACAAGCTCACGGTGGTTAGATCCTTAAGTGGGAGTATGACTGCAGGAGAGGCTGCAGGTGTTCAACATCTGCTGATGCTGTGACAGTGCATGCTTCGTTCTGCTGTTATCTACTGTTGTTATGACTACATGAGAGACGGTTGATGTATTAGTCTGCTAATAGTAAGACAATATGTTTGATTACTGATTAAGCGTTTGATTGTCAACCTCCAACCTCTGATTATTACAGCCTGTGTGAGCTTTGACTGAACTTGCTGAAGGAAAAGACAGAGGCTTTGCAAAAACAGAAAGCAGAAAACAGCCAGCACAACATCAACATTACTTTAAGAATCCAAGCATTAATGAAAGATACAGCATTACATGTTATTCTTGTATTAATTTTTTAAGAAATACAATTGTGTGTCAAATTATGCATGCATAACTTTTAAAAAATACAGTGAGACTGAAGTTGAAATGTAACTTCTTATCCAGTAATGTAAAAATATAGAAAATCAACAATACAGTAATGAATGACAGCTGGAGAACAGTGTTAATTGGTAAAACAACACATGTAAGCAGCATGACAGCAGAGGAAAAGAAGTTCACCAAAAGGAGAGGTGTGGGCAAACCAGCTCAGAGGGGGATACAAAGTATTCAGACCCCTTTAAATTTTTCACTCTTTGTTTCATTGCAGCCATTTTCCAAAAATCAAAAAGGTTCATTTTATTTCTCAGTAATGTACACTCAGCACCCCATCTTGACAGAAAAAAACAGAAATGTAGAAATTTTTGCAAATTTATTAAAAAAGAAAAACTGAAATATCACATGGTCATAAGTATTCAGACCCTTTGCTCAGTATTTAGTAGAAGCACCCTTTTGATCTAATACAGCCATGAGTCGTTTTGGGAAAGATGCAACAAGTTTTTCACATCTGGATTTGGGTATCCTCTGCCATTCCTCCTTGCAGATCCTCTCCAGTTCTGTCAGGTTGGATGGTAAACGTTGGTGGACAGCCATTTTCAGGTCTCTCCAGAGATGCTCAATTGGGTTTAAGTCAGGGCTCTGGCTGGGCCATTCAAGAACAGCCACGGAGTTGTTGTGAAGCCACTCCTTCGTTATTTTAGCGG
>NC_060154.1:31134347-31148031 GCF_021292245.1 Micropterus dolomieu
CAAGACACAAAAGGTCATTGCTAAAGAGGCTGGCTGTTCACAGAGCTCTGTGTCCAAGCACATTAATAGAGAGGCGAAGGGAAGGAAAAGATGTGGTAGAAAAAAGTGTACAAGCAATAGGGATAACCGCACCCTGGAGAGGATTGTGAAACAAAGCCCATTCAAAAATGTGGGGGAGATTCACAAAGAGTGGACTGCAGCTGGAGTCAGTGCTTCAAGAACCACCACGCACAGACGTATGCAAGACATGGGTTTCAGCTGTCGCATTCCTTGTGTCAAGCCACTCGTGAACAAGACACAGCGTCAGAAGCGTCTCGCCTGGGCTAAAGACAAAAAGGACTGGACTGCTGCTGAGTGGTCCAAAGTTATGTTCTCTGATAAAAGTAAATTTTGCATTTCCTTTGGTCCAAGGTCCTAGAGTCTGGAGGAAGAGGAGAGGCACAGAATGCACGTTTCTTGAAGTCCAGTGTAAAGTTTCCACAGTCAGTGATGGTTTGGGGTGCCATGTCATCTGCTGGTGTTGGTCCACTGTGTTTTCTGAGGTCCAAGGTCAACGCAGCCGTCTACCAGGAAGTTTTAGAGCACTTTATGCTTCCTGCTGCTGACCAACTTTATGGAGATGCAGATTTCATTTTCCAACAGGACTTGGCACCTGCACACAGTGCCAAAGCTACCAGTACCTGGTTTAAGGACCATGGGATCCCTGTTCACTTTTTGAATAGAATTACTTAAATAAATCAACTTTTTGATGATATTCTAATTATATGACGTGTGTGTGTGTGTGTGTGTGTGTGTGTGTGTGTGTGTGTGTGTGTGTGTGTGTGTGTGTGTGTGTGTGTGTGTATAAATATATAATAAAGCCTATACATAAATGCATATATAAATAACCTCAGGTTATAATAAATGCATTACTCATCTGCCTCTGCCACAGCACCTTTCCACCATGGAGGAGGTCGTTAGCTGCCTCTTGTGCCGACATTTGTCTTCTAAATTCTTATTTTTTCAGCACCACACATTTCTTTTTCCTCTTTGTTTCTTTTCAACAAATTTACCTTCTCTGTTGTGCTTCTCACACAACCCTGGGCTGAGTTCAGCCCCGACAACTCATCCTAAATTTCCAATTGCCAGGCCACTCCTGGTCAGAGAACACATATGGGAGAGATTGTTAATGTGCAGAAAACTAGCTGAAACACAGGTCCAAGATTTTATAACTGAATTAAAATTAATTAATTTATCATTGAGGTGAAAAGGTGCCACATGCACATTTAAAGAGGTTACTTCAGTCACGCCTACATGTGTGCCTGACTCAGCAGGGAAATTAAATGAGAAAAGTTGATCTTAAGAAGAAACATATCAATACAGAATACCCGAGAGCCATCCATCCATCTTCATCTGCTTATCCAGGGTTGGGGCGCGACCCCAAACTTCTCTTTACCAAGCCACATTAACCAGCTCTGACTGGGGCGTTCCCAGGCCAGTGTGGAGATATAATCTCTCCACCTGGGTCTTCCCCAAGGTCTCCTCCCAGCTGGACGTGCACTTGTCATCCTTACCAGATGCCCAAATCACCTCAACTGGCTCCTTTTGATGCAAAGGAGCAGCGGCTCTACGCTGAGCTCCTCGTGGATGGCCGAGCTTCTCACCCTATCTCTAAGGGAGACACCAGCCACCTGCCTGAGGAAACCCTTTTCGGCCCCTTGTCAGAATCAGAATCACAAAAATACTTTTGTCCCAATTGCACACTTGTCAAGTTAGATAGATAGAGAGTATATAAGAGTATATAAATATAAGAGTATACATATAAAATATAAAGACAAATATAAAGGTGTGTGGGTATTTACAATATTTACATTATTAAGAATTATTATGGTGAACCAAAAAGTACTAGTGAATAAATAGCAGCAGAGAATATTGCACATTAATTATTAAACAGGTAATATTGGACAGAAAATAGGTAATGAGGTCTAGTTTAATAACTGACTGTCAGACACTTAAAGGGAGGAGTTATAAAGTTTGATGGCCACAAGCAGGAATAACTTCCTGTGGCGCTCTGTGGTGCATTTTGGGGGAATGAGTCTTGTGTTTGAGCAGCATGTCATGGAGTGGGTGGGAGACATTGTCCAAGATGACATGTAGTTTGACAGCATCCTCCCCTCTGACAACCTGCTGCCCCAACATGCAACAGCAAACAGGATAGCACTGGCCACCACAGACTCATAAAACATTCTCAGCATCATCCTGCAGATGTTGAAGGACCTTCTCAGAAAACAGAGACGGCTTTGGCCCTTGATGTAGACGGCTTGAGTGTTCTTGGCCCAGTCTGGTTTATTGTCCATGTGCACTCCCAGGTATTTGTAGGGGAAGGGGAGTCTGGAATATAATTTTTTTCTGATTGCTTAGGCACTATTTTTGAAACTAGGCTATTTTTGCAAACCTCTACACACCAACCAAAAAACCTGTTCAAGCATTCAGAAAAACTGTATTACAGTATTTTTTTACAATGCTAACAAGCATTTTTCAAGTAGCCAGCTATTTAAAAACGATATATTTTTTGTGTGGTTCATCAACGGTTATAAATTATCCGAAAGTCCCGCAAGGTGCGGACAACACAACACTGAACACTGTGTTCCTCTTCTGCCACTCCACACATACACGCTACACGCTACACCTACACATGCGCACTGAAGACCCAGGGTTATGGTTACAATTTTGGATTTATTCACGCACTTTAAAAACATTTATTGGAAGGTTTTCTTTTTCTTTTTACATGTTTATTTACAGCATTAAACATTGAACTGTATATTGTAATAGGCTGTATATTAACTTATTGGGAGAAAACTGGCAGTTCTATGTAAAATCAGACGTTGAGCACCACCATATTGCCAAAATGGCCTGATCCTTGTTTTGCTGCAAAGCTTCGACTGTGAGATTGACAGTCGAATCAGGCTCCGCCCATCGAAGCATCGAATCCTCGACTATTGGGGGTCAGCCCTAATGTGTATATGTGTATGTAAGATTTTTAACAGCCTCCCTTTACATCTCCCTCCAAAGCCACTCCCCAGTGCACGGACAGACTGTACGCAGGTAGGTAGGCAAGCCAATCACTGCTTTTGGAGCAAATGTCAAAGCATTTTAATAATTAATCAGAGTTCCAAATGAGTAATTTAGTGTATTTTATGAGACTTATCAAATCATTGGCTATTGTTTTCCCTTCTTTAGGGGTGGTGCCCTGAGGAACTTTATTAATTAAAGTCATAATTTGTTGTTATTTTTATGGTACATGCAATACTTGATTGCACCTACACAACTTTGTGACCCTTTAAATCAGTCTCCATATGGGCCAGCATACATCTGATATGACAACATAAGTAAACTAGTGGAAATAGCTAAGAGCTATAAGTATGTGGTTTATATAAAAACGTAGCTTAGTTTGCCGCCTACATTAAAATATGGCACATTATAAACTCAGCTGGAGGCTGAGACAAACCAGCCCTTCTCTCTACCAGCAGCAGCAGAGCGAGGAGGAGGAGGAGGAGGAGGAAGGACTGATAGGGACGGAGTTCATCATTATTTCTAAACTTCACTTAGTATTTTTTGTCAGGAATATGATTTATTTTTCTGACATTTTAGATTTGTTTCCAGTGAGATATTGGTGACTATGCTGTTGAAAATCCTGTTGCTCTAAAAACAATATTTAGTTATAATAAAATATTTAATTATAAATAAAATTATATATTTTTTAAAAGGCAATTATTTATTAATGAAAAAGAGCTCATAAGAGAAGTGAACCAAAAAGTAGTATCATTAAGAGTGTATCAATAAATTCTAATGATACCCATCCCAACTTGTGAGAGACCAGCCCATCTTCATGTCCTGGTTTTAAAATCTGTCCCGATTGAATTTGTAATTGAATAGGCCTGCTTTCAACTATTTAAATTCCCAACGCGAGGTCCTCAATGTGACCATGACCATGACTTTGCATGTGATTGGACGAGTCCTCTAACCTGGTGACATAAGCTGTATATATGAACAAAAGTGTAAATGTTTTTGAACAAAATAAATGGCGACAAAAACAAACAATGGTAGAGATTTTGGTTAGGTATGACTGAAGAGGTGCGTTTTCAGACAAACATAAAGTCCGGTGATGCTGACCTGTTGCGCATTCACGTCAAGCAGGGTGTGTTTTTGTAACGCAATGCTGCTTTGAAAATAGTAATCCCTTACACTACTAGTTACTGGGAAAAGTAATATTACAGAAAAGTGTTATTGCCCAACACTGGTTATAACCAACAGGAAATGTAATAAACCATAGGTCTTACTGCAACCCACCAAACACATGTCTATTATTTTAGACGGGACCAGGTTCTTTTGTCAACCCAATGTATCTGACTAATGTTTCTGTATTCCTGTGTGTGTGTGTGTGTGTGTGTGTGTGTGTGTGTGTGTGTGTGTGTGTGTGTGTGTGTGTGTGTGTGTGTGTGTGTGTGTGTGTGTGTGTGTGTGTGTGTGTGTGTGTGTGGCCTCAGCAGTATGCTACCATAACCGTATGTCATGCAGTGTGATTTGTTCATAAATTTGAAGCCTGCTCTCTACACTCCCAGACCCTGGCGGCTCCAGGCTTATCAGACAGAGTCAGACAGTGTGCACTTCAATAATTTGATTACAGCCACAGTAAGGCAATACCGTCATTATTGCAACTCATGTAAACATCTAGTTATCTTACTCGCATTAAGGTGGTAATCTGAGTAAGCATAACTGGATTCACAAGGCTGCATTACGTAATCTTCTTTCAAATGATTGTTGGCATGTCTGCAGCTCAGTCTGTTCGCTCTCAGGTTTTTGATTCTGAGCACGCACCACAAAGGTCACAGAGTTAACCACATGCAAAGAGATGAGTTTAAATAAAAAGCAGCAGGGCTAGCAGTAGTGACAACAAAACTGGTCTGAGGGCAACAGTGGAAAGGATTTAATGCTGATTTAGGTGCTTTATGTTATGGAGCCCTCAATGCAATTCCTCCATTTTTTCTTGTTTTGTCATTCTAAAACATGTTTTAGCAGTAGGCTAACACACCTTCTTATATGACAATATATGAAATATGAATGCATTCTTGTCCAGATAGATGCAAACTCTAAATACTGGTGGAAATGCTGGATAACTGCAAACATGTCATCAATTTAATCGAACTACTTATTTAATTTGACAAAACAATCCCAACTTTCTAACTCTTTCTAACGCTTTTCAACCTTCTGCTACTATGTCTAGTGATTTTGTGTTCTCTGGTGGAGCTCACGAAATTAACAGATAAAAAAATGCACTCTGATAGTGATGCGCATAATCGATCAATCTGCTTTAAAAATAATGTTTTTGTGGCATTAATATATTTTCCCTTAATTCTTAATGCTTTCATGCAGCTATTGAAACTTGAATGACTAGCCAATTTACAACAATCATTATCAGAAAACCAAGTCCAAGGGTTTTTGAGTTTGATTGCCTTCATTAAATTAATTCATTAATATCGTTATCAAAACTTGTTGGATTGACTTGATTGCACTTTATTGTCAGATTTCTCAGCTGCAGTACATTCAGTGTTAGTATGGGATGTCTAGGTGTAGTCTGAAAATGTGGTTTTCAGCCTGTGAAAGAAGATGGCAGTGACTCTGCTCTCTTGGCCTCAATGGGGAGTTCATTTTATCTAAGTCATTAGAACTCACCCCCCTCTATCTCTACAATACCAGATAAACAAGAACTGTTTCATGCTTCAAGAGATGATTTAAAACCCTTTAATGTTCAAATCAGCTATTTAGAAGAGTACATTTTGAGTCACTATATCTTACTGGAAAATGTGTTGAACTCATAAAGCCACCTCTACCACTTGGTTTAGGTATGTTATGCTAAAATTATCCACTAATGTCGCTGTGTATTTAAATAATATGCCTTTTCAGTTCTTATCCTTACAGTAAGTTAGCTATAATAGTCACTCCAGACATGAGGTGATATTTTGAAAGATAAGCATATTTTTTCAGCATATTATAGTTTCAGAGGTCTTCATTAACAGGATTATGTAACTTGATACACCATTCTCTAGGGTCAACTAATTTTTTAAAAACATGCTCTACCAAATGGTTTGTCACTTTATGGTAAAGGTAGTGAAGCTAAGCAAATGTAATAAAATTGACTATTTGCTGTGAAATGAAATACATCTGATCATTCATTGTTGTTAAAAATGATAAAGTTATTCCGTGTGTATATACACACAAATACTTTCATAAGTATGATTTTTTTTTTATTCAAAGTGTGTAATTGTAGTACCTGTTATGGGTGATTAACTAAGAATTATTGCGTAGATTACAACAGGTAGCTGATCGCATCTTGCATGGCAGCCTTTTCCATCAGTGTATGAATGTGTGTAAATTTAGAAAAGTTTGAGTGGTTGGAAGACGAGAAAAGCGTTATACAAGTGCAGGGTATACATTACATCTTGCAACGTCTATTATGTTTAAGGACAGTTTACACTGGCCGTAAAGAGAACCTTCCCTAAAGTAATTACAGTAGAAGTAATTGAGGACAAATATAGGACTACTGGATATCTTCCAAAGAGGGTGTTGTATTAGGACAGATTGAAAACATGCGAACCCATACTTAAAAACTTTCTGAAAAATAATTTGGTAACAGGGGTCAGGAACATGAATTTATATCCCCAGAAACAAGTGAAATGTTATCTCATATTGTGTGCTCAGGGTAAACATACCTGACAGAGGCTGCAGGAGCTCAGTCTGCTGGTGCAAAGGGTGGACATTTACGGTAGATGCAGCCTTGAAAGATACTGATGAGTGATGACCAGGAAAGTAACCACAATTTAACATACTGCATTATATTTAATATATTCTCTAAATCAAAGTGGTGTTTTATTTCTCAGATGTAACACAGTGTGGCAGTGGGTTTCAGTTGAATTAGACTTAATTTCCTACCCATGTGCCCCCTGTCTCGAAAACACTGAATATAATTAGGAGCAACACTCTTTCAAGCAGAGTATGTTTGATCCCATCAGCAACATGACAAACCCACGCCTGAACAAGGTGTAACAAAGGACTGCTGGAGAACAAACGCAGCAATATAAATGAGAGTCGGTCATGGGGTTTATGTTTTAGGCGCAATACAGTGGCCAAAAAATATCTAAGAAGCAAGCGTGTCATCTAATGGAGATTCTCATTATGTATAAAATTAGAGCTATTGGTTGAGCTGTTGTTTGAAGTATCATTGTCTGCAGAGATTCACACACCTTCAGGCTGTTAACTTGCATAAACAACGTTCACCAAAATAGACAGCAAACTATTTCGTTCATCTTTTTAAAGTTGTTCAAGTTCAGAGCATGTGTGTGGGGGAGTGCGTAACAGTTACAGTAATTACAGTCAGTGCTTGAAGTGGAAAAAAATACGTGCCAGTACACCCCTGTTTTTCAGAACATTTTTAACAAAAGCTTTCAAAAAGTGATGGACACATTCAGATTCTGACCTGTTCCCAGTGTCCCCAGTGTAAATGACACCTATCTGTCGATACTTTTGAATGTCCTGCCCCATCCAGGCTGTGATTGGTCGGTTCACAATAAGTGACAGTGATGAGCTACATTCAGCATGGCTGCTTGAGAGGCACCCGAACTTCTCTTCTCCCTCGTCTCTTTCCGCCGAAAGAGTTTAGCAGGCCGAGAGAACGGGAACAGGTGAGTGTCACGTAGCGCCCAGAGAACCTGATATGGAGAGGGCAGAGGAAAGGACCGACAACTTGGAAGAAGTCCCGGTACGCAAGAAAATGTCCCGGTACGGCAAAGAGTAAAATGTCGAGGTACCAGTACGCCGTACCGGTGCGTTCCGGCCCACTTCAAGCACTGATACAGTACAATACAAGATATGAATAAATAGTCCCAAATAATATTAGGTATATGTATTAAGTTTTCATCTTAAAATCACAGATTTGGAGCAGACCAGCTTCCTGGGAGTTTGGTTCAAAGATGTAGAGCATAAACATCATTGTGTTACATTGTCTGCACCAAGAACGGAGTTTTATTACTTTCACTTTATTTAAATGTGCCTACTTCAAATGTCCTCCATATCTGAAAGATCTATTGGTTCCTCATAGTTCTGCATATCCTCTTAGAGATATGCAACATCTTGTTTGCTTTGTACCAGGAATTGTCACTGCTGCTGGACATTTACATTATAAGGAGCCCTGTGATTGGAACAATCTCCCTCTTTCTTTGAAATCCATCATGTCTTTTTGCTGCTTTAGTTGATCTCTATTTCACCATCTTAATACACTGTGTGCATGTTACTGATGCTGACAAGTATATCAACCTTGTCTGTGTAGCAGGTCTAAAGCTACGTATGATTTTTAATAAATTTATGAGAATTAATACCCAATTATGAATTTTAATATTCAGAATATATTAATCTAAATCTCTCGTTTCGGGGCACCACCGGAGTTATTAACCCAAAGTCTCCGGACCTCTGGGTAGCATTCAATTTTACAATTATTCACTAATGATCAATTAGCCAACAATCGCTCAATTATCTTAAATCAATCAATCTCATCTGAAAGGGGTAAATTCTCTTGGCAGGGACTTAGAAATAGGCAACACACACAATTCCTTGGTTACAGTGAATTTATTAACTAACTAAGGTGATATAAAAATGTGGGTAAATACATCAGAGAAATAAACAATGGCTAAACAATGAGAATGGAGGTCTATTGTGGGAGAATTTGACTCATACGGCAGCTAATGAATGCAATTAGATGATAACTCGGTTAAATTTGTCTAGGAGTTTCAAGGATTACATGTGCTGGACTAACCAACTATTGGACATCACTGATGGTTTTGGTCTTACTGCTTGTGTTTCTCCCCGCCGGGTTGTTGGTAAAACGGCCTCACACTGGCAGAGTCTGTGCGTTCTCATTTAGGACAGCTTCAAGCCATTGGCCAGTCGCTTTCTCTGCCAGGGAATTGTTCCTTTGTCAGTTTAACAGTCAAGTACTGCGTTAACTGGCTGCGGCATCAAAAGGTGGCCAGTTTTAGGGTCAGGCTGCTCAGAGACAGCACTTAGGGAGAGAAACCTTCAACCCCCTTCCTTTCTTTCTCCCAGGGAGAGAAGAGAAATTTGGAGTAGTCCAAATTTATTTAATATAAAATGCACAAATCCACACTGTTGGTTCACAACATCTGAAAAAGTGCTGTCCATTGATTGTTGAACATCTAAGTAACTTACTTGTGGCAGATTTGACCTCTACCTTCCTTATGTGGTACTATCGGGCACTGTTGTGATATGTTGTCAATGGTCCTTATTGTGCCATGTTGTACTGTATAGTGAACTGACCTGAATGTGATGTACTTTATTATATTAGCTACCAGCTGTATGAACTATGATATGTATTGATGCGTTTTCTTTTTGTTGCAAGTTTACTGAAACCTTCAAATTTTCCGACTAATTATTGACTATCACCTATTATTTATTCAACATTCTCTCACTCTATTTCAGAGCTGTTCATATTGTATACTCTATATACTGTACCAAATCCACCTACTTCAAGTACATAATACTTCCACATAATATTTCCAGCATCCTTTGCTCTATGCTCCATCGCACTGCGTACATGTGTGCATGTATGCTTGTATGTGTATGTGCACCTGTATATCTCATCCACCTCCGACATGTACATAATAATAATCATCAATGTACAATCCTGAGTTTAATTCCTCGTATGTGTACACATACCTGCCAATAAAGCTTATTCTTCTTTTCTAATTTCTGTTTCAATTGTTGTCAGTCTGGGGTGTGGATGAAAGCAGATGAGTGAGCTATGTTTTTGTGTATTCGTTGTGTACAAGTTATGTGTTGTTTTTGTATTATGTATTTGATTTTAAACCCCCATGAAAATCATGTGTCAATGGGTCAATCCACTAATAAATTGATGAGCTTGATAAATTGAAGCACTGAACACTGCTTCTCCATGTTCAAATTGGAATCTTTTGAAAAATAAAAAGGAGGTAAAAAAGGCACAGCACACAAATGAAAACACACCAGAAGCATAAAAAGTAGTCTGCCATTTTCTGGCCCTGTCACATAAAGACCTGAGAACTGGAATGATGTGATCTAGTCTCCCAGTATTAATTAGGTTCTGAATCTTGACCTGTATAGACCAAGGGGCAACCTCCGTGTCTGAAAAGTGAAGCCAATGCACAAGTGCCTTAAACGTGCATTCTTTCTAATGGCCAGCAGGGAGCAACTCCACTGGTTGCAAAAAGAAGTCAGATTGTATAGAAGTCTATGAGAAAATGATGCTAATTCTCAGCTGATTTATTATACACTTTCCTAATGACTTTATGGTCTCAGTCGCTAGTTTCAAGTCTTCTTCAACACAGCATGATGTTAATTTAGTAAAGTATGGTCCCATTTAGAGGAAAATGGATGATAAAGCAGCGCATGGCCAAAATGATAAACTCAAGGTTTCAAGATGGTGGTCCACAAACCAATGGGTGATGTCACAGTGGCTACGTCCACATCTGTTATACCGTCTTGTAGTAAGGATACAATCAGAATTATTTAGCCAACACATTAACAAGTTTGTCTCAATCCTACAGAGAGAAATTTAATTGCTGCCATATTTCTAAGGTGATATTAGACGGTTTTTGTAATACATTTTTCTTAATGTCACTATTTTATGTAGGTCTGAGTCCATAACTACGCCAAGAGTTCTGGCTTGGTTTGTGATCTAGAACACGAAAAAAGATTAAAAGTGAGCACTGATTTTAAATAGTTGTTGGTTGGCTCAACAAAAACTATGAGTTTGGGAGTTTCACACAGATTGAACACATGTATTTTTCAAATGAAAATTACTGCAGGCCATTTATCTCAATGTCCGTACTAATGGAATTGTTCTAATTTTATACATAGCAGCCTCAGCACCATGCTGACAAACAAGAAGTACATGACAAATCCGACTTTTCTTTGGACCACTAAATTTGAAGGCCCCTTTTAACTGAAGAAAACGTCAATCTGTTAACCTGTTGATTGACACTGAAGAGTGGACCAACAGCTCCAGGAGCAGCAAATGCTGCACATCTTCTGTAACGCGCATTGAGACTTCTGTGAGATCAACAAACTGCTTTCTACTTTTTCTCCCTCCTCCTTCAAACTCTTATTTACTCTGTCTGTACTGAGTCAATATCATTCTAGACTTGCTACTTTTTGTTTTCCAAACAATCTTAGTGTTAGGGGTTAGTCTCTGGTGCTAACCTCGCTAACTGTGTTACAATTGTTTGTGTCCATCAGTGAGACCAGTTAATCTCTGCTAACATAACCTAGATGTCTCAGACACTAGGCTTTGCCTCATCAGCAGATGCTGCAGAGTTCCCTGTTCTGCAGCTCACAGGTGCAAGCAAGTGTGTGGCCAGGGCCGGTATTTATCAAGCTTCTCAAAGTGCCACTTTAGTCTTAAGTGCTGAGAATTTATGGAATTTACTCCTACTTTAAACTTCAGAATAAAAGCAAGTTATCAAATTTCTTAAAGCTAAGAATCACTCGTATTCTCCCAGTTATTTAAGACAGCTCCAGAGGTCTCTCAAGTGGTTAGGAGCTGCCAGTAGGGGCTTGTGATGGCACTGTGGAGACAGAGACATGCATCTTTCAGGAGAGGAAGAATGTTTCTGAATTATTTGACAACGCGCAGTTATTAAGACTGGGTCGGACCACGCAGGCTTCATCAGCGAGTTGGTGAGGGATGTCAACTCACCACTGACTTTACACAGTAATGCGTTTTCAGTTAAATTGAAGGTGGTGATGACGCTTCGTTTATTTGCCACAGGACAAACGACAAATGCCAATGATTGTGGCCGTCAAACATTAATAAGTCGAACAGACATGAAAACAATTACGGCACTTAGGCTACAGCTCCACACATTGGCACAGTGGTAGAAATACACCATTAATTTTGCTTTCGTCAGTTTTATCAGATAAAAGAGGCGCTGTTGGGATTTCCCCAATCACTAAAGCAGCGCTGGTGTTCCAAGACAGTAAATGTCAGGCCCAGGAATTGAAGTTGGCGACCTTCTCCACTGTCTCACAATTTATGTAGAATGAGGTGTGATTATGTTGTCCTGACATGCAAAAGTCCATGATCACTTCCCTGGTCTTCTTGAAGTTTGAAGCCAGGTTGTGACAATTACACCATACTGCTAGTTTTTGTACTTCACTCCTATATGCAGACTCATCATTGTATGACATGACAAGTGTGTATTCAGTCTCTGTCAATTCAGTAATCAGTAACAATAAACACAGTCCTTGATTATTTTCAACACTGCAGTCAAACTTACTCATTTGTTAAGCCTAGTTCACTCTACACGATTTTAAGCCCATTTTGGAAGTTGCCAAGCTCCCCGACCGTCGGGCTGTGTTCGGGGACAATCAGAACGACGCATCGAAGAGGCTTGCTGATGCATCGCTGATGCCAAACAGATATCTAGCATGCTAAATATCTGGAGCCACTGGCTGACTCGATCCATCCAGCCGATGAGAGCAGGCAGCTACTTTTCACTAAAACTCACCTCCAACTCTCTCTGTAGCACAGAAAATCCCTGCTGCATGCGTGTGCTAATCCATTCTTTCACCCATATTCTTTGTCTTTATAATGTTTCTTTATAATAATTAACAACTTCTGTTTCTTGTATAGTTTGGCAATATTTCCCATGTCACTTGTGTGTGTTTTCTCTCGACAAAACACCATTTGAGTGCCTGTCGTCGGGTGACCGCTCGTTGAGATTGCTGCAGTGTCTGCCCTCGTTGTCAGCTCTTGTTGTGTGTGTGACCCCCTGTCGCTAACCAATCACATCGTATGAACACCAAAACAACTTCTAGACTCCCATCACATCACAGTAAGTCGTGTAGTCTAAACAGCACAGACGTTGAAAGCCGTAAAGACTGGTCGCCCTTTCCAAACTGTTCCCCATTGTAATCCATCCAACAAATATTTAAGTCGGGACCAAGGTGGTGGAAAGACAGACTGACATGTTTTATTTCGTCAGCCACCAACTCCGAAGCTTGTTATTTGCTTGTAATTTATAATCAATGTAATGCAATGATTTTAAGTCATGCTTGGCCTCACAAGGCCAGTCAGTGTCCATCATCATACAGGTGCTGGTTATATAATTAGAATATCATCAAAAAGTTGATTTATTTCAGTAATTCCATTCAAAAAGTGAAACTTGTATAATGTATACATTCATTCCACGCAGACTGATATATTTCAAGTGTTCATTCCTTTTAATTTTGATGATTATAACTGACAACTAATGAAAACCCCAAAATCAGTATCTCAGAAAATTAGAATATTGTGAAAAGGGTCAATATTGAAGACACCTGGTGCCACATTCTAATTAGCTAATTAACTCAAAACACATCTAGTTCTGTAGGCTACACAATCATGGGGAAGACCGCTGACTTGACAGCTGTCCAAAAGACAACCATTGACACCTTGCACAAGGAGGACAAGACACAAAAAGGTCATTGCTAAAGAGGCTGGCTGTTCACAGAGCTCTGTGTCCAAGCACATTAATAGAGAGGCGAAGGGAAGGAAAAGATGTGGTAGAAAAAAAGTGTACAAGCAATAGGGATAACCGCACCCTGGAGAGGATTGTGA
>NC_060154.1:31148131-31150093 GCF_021292245.1 Micropterus dolomieu
CCACACAGACTGATATATTTCAAGTGTTCATTCCTTTTAATTTTGATGATTATAACTGACAACTAATGAAAACCCCAAAATCAGTATCTCAGAAAATTAGAATATTGTGAAAAGGGTCAATATTGAAGACACCTGGTGCCACATTCTAATTAGCTAATTAACTCAAAACACATCTAGTTCTGTAGGCTACACAATCATGGGGAAGACCGCTGACTTGACAGCTGTCCAAAAGACAACCATTGACACCTTGCACAAGGAGGACAAGACACAAAAAGGTCATTGCTAAAGAGGCTGGCTGTTCACAGAGCTCTGTGTCCAAGCACATTAATAGAGAGGCGAAGGGAAGGAAAAGATGTGGTAGAAAAAAAGTGTACAAGCAATAGGGATAACCGCACCCTGGAGAGGATTGTGAAACAAAACCCACTATCAGAGCAACCTGGGCTCTCATAACACCTGAGCAGTGCCACAGACTGATGGACTCCATGCCACGCCGCATTGCTGCAGTAATTCAGGCAAAAAGGAGCCCCAACTAAGTACTGAGTGCTGTACATGCTCATACTTTTGCATGTTCATACTTTTCAGTTGGCCAACATTTCTAAAAATCCTTTTTTTTGTATTGGTCTTAAGTAATCTAATTTTCGGAGATACGGAATTTGGGATTTTCATTGTCAGTTTTAATCACAATTAAATGAAATAACATTTGAAATCAGTCTGTGTGTAATGAATATAATATCCAAGTTTCACTTTTTGAATGGAATTACTGAAATCAACATTGATATTCTAATTATGACCAGCACCTGTATAATCCATCACAGTGCAGCTGAAGGCCCTTCTTTTCTATTCATTTGATGTGCCATTGTCCTTCTTTGTGCGCATCACAATTAGAACCTCACCACAATGTGATATCACAGTAGCTGCTACATTCATATTGAGCAATGGCATTGATAACTCAAGGCTCATACTGATCAAAAGACTGAAACATCAGAACAAAACCTCTCATAGTCTCAGATAAAGGAACTGAATGGAGCAGAGAATGCAGAAGGCTATGTTTGGAAGTTATCAGTAGACCTCCTACCAGTGAGTCCGTGTTTGATATACAGTGTGTGTGATTCTCAGACAGGAAGAGGTTAAAAAGGGGCAGCACTACCTAAGACCGAGAAGCTGCATGTCACTAAAGGATTTCAGCAATTCTCCAAAACCCACAGTCTGCCTTTACACTACACTGACCTCCTACTGACTGCATGAAATTGTTATGGCAGACTAGGCGAATGGACTCGGGACAGGTTAATATCCAGGAATTTAAAGTTTATTGAAAGGGTGGGGTGAGAGCAGAGCAGAGGGCAGACCAGGGAATGGAGACCAGCAAGTGATTTTCCAGGCAGGCAGTGATCCTGAGCACAGGGAGACAGGGTAAGTGATCTCACTAGAACAAACAATAGTACATACACTCACCTAAAGGATTATTAGGAACACCATACTAATACTGTGTTTGACCCCCTTTTGCCTTCAGAACTGCCTTAATTCTACGTGGCGTTGATTCAACAAGGTGCTGAAAGCATCCTTTAGAAATGTTGGCCCATATTGATAGGATAGCATCTTGCAGTTGATGGAGATTTGTGGGATGCACATCCAGGGCACGAAGCTCCCGTTCCACCACATCCCAAAGATGCTCTATTGGGTTGAGATCTGGTGACTGTGGGGGCCATTTTAGTACAGTGAACTCATTGTCATGTTCAAGAAACCAATTTGAAATGATTCGAGCTTTGTGACATGGTGCATTATCCTGCTGGAAGTAGCCATCAGAGGATGGGTACATGGTGGCCATAAAGGGATGGACATGGTCAGAAACAATGCTCAGGTAGGCCGTGGCATTTAAACGATGCCCAATTGGCACTAAGGGGCCTAAAGTGTGCCAAGAAAACATCCCCCACACCATTACACCACCACCACCAGCCTGCACAG
>NC_060154.1:31150193-31160331 GCF_021292245.1 Micropterus dolomieu
GTGGCTTCACAAATGCTTTGCTGCATACCTCGGTTGTAACGAGTGGTTATTTCAGTCAAAGTTGCTCTTCTATCAGCTTGAATCAGTCGGCCCATTCTCCTCTGACCTCTAGCATCAACAAGGCATTTTCGCCCACAGGACTGCCGCATACTGGATGTTTTTCCCTTTTCACACCATTCTTTATAAACCCTAGAAATGGTTGTGCGTGAAAATCCCAGTAACTGAGCAGATTGTGAAATACTCAGACCGGCCCGTCTGGCACCAACAACCGTGCCACGCTCAAATTGCTTAAATCACCTTTCTTTCCCATTCTGACATTCAGTTTGGAGTTCAGGAGATTGTCTTGACCAGGACCACACCCCTAAATGCATTGAAGCAACTGCCATGTGATTGGTTGATTAGATAATTGCATTAATGAGAAATTGAACAGGTGTTCCTAATAATCCTTTAGGTGAGTGTATGACAAGAGACTGGTTGGCTGCAGCACAAATACCGCTGACGATCTGGCGACAAGTGAGGTGAAGAACCGGGTTGATATATTGCAGAGTGTGGATTAGTGGAATGTGGATCAGGTGTGCAGGTGGAGTGCCAGGCCCAGAGTGAGAAGACACGCCCAGACAACACAGAGAGACAGACTAACAGGAGACACTGGGAGGGGAGAGAACATAGACAAAAGGGTTCAGGGAGTAGAACTGCAGACTCACACCAGAAATAGAAGGGGGGGGGGGGAAATACCTCAGTGACAGGCAGGCATATTAGCATATGCTGCAATCATGCTAGCAATGATGTCAAAACTCCAGAACAGTAAAGGCAGCATGGTCCAATTAAAATGCATTACCATATAGGCCATCGTATTGTACATACAATAGCCTACATATCACTCCTGAACACAGAAAATCCTCATCTGAATTCAGATCCAGAGACGAAGGTGACATCTAATCATGGTCAGCAGCACTGCTTTGGCCAGAGATCTATCGTCAGCCATATGTGAAATAAATGCACTCTGCATAATAGACAGTCCATCTAATGTTACAGTCATTTGGTGAGGAAATTGATGAAAGCACTTGAGCTACAATACCACTGTAGCTACTCTACAGTTTTCCCATATAATGAAGGCCACTGGCTATTCTAATTAAGGCTGTGATTCACAATTCATGTGTTTGCTGTGGAAGTTATTTAGGCAGTGACAATGCAAGGGACTTGTTCACCACCCTAAACTCGTAAATTATCTCTCACAGTGTGGCATTCCAGAGGGCTTAACCCGTAATTGTTTGGTCTTTTTGTATATCTAAAGGTTTCAAATGAGATTGCTGCAGTGTCTGCCCTCTGGGATGCCACGCTGTGAGAGATAATTTGGGGAGCAGGTTTTATCTCATGCATCCCCTTTAAGGCATTTCCCATTTATTCCATGAAATTACTTTTAGCCATCTTGCCATTACCCGAATCAAATAGCCCAAAGCAGGGACAGACAGTAATGAAACACGTCATTCATGCCTTGCTTTTGGGGAACTTGACACCCACAGTTACATAGTGTCTTTGAACCATCATGTTTCATGGCTGTAACCATCATGCAGTTCATTTTCTGTATGTGGTTGCATTCTGTATTTGGTTGCGTTGTCTGTGTTATGTTTCATTTTCTGCATTTAGTTGAGTTTGTTGTACTTGGAAGCTTTTTCTGTGTTCATTTGTTTCTGTATTTTCTGTATTTGGATGACTTTCATGTGTTTGGTAGCATTGTATTACTCACTGTGGAAAGACTCAGTGGGCCCTATCTTGCACATGGCACAAGGCACAGTGGAAGTGTAATTTCCAACCGACGCAAATGCACTTGCGACCATCTGTGCATCCATGGGAGTTGGTCATAAAATGAGGTGTGGTCAGGGAAATTGTTGGTACATTGCTATCTTGAGGCAGCAGAAAGCAATTGCGCTGCTGACCCAAACAAAAATGTGTGTAATATTTCATTGTCTTTTGTTATTTTTAGGGGCGCATTACTCTGATAAGAGGGATGCTGTGTACATTTATGCACGAGGCACAGCAGCATACCTTAATTGACTATTATAATCTCCCAAAACGCCAACAGGATCGGTCAGGATCTAATGTTAATTTGTGTAAATCAGCCCGTCCTCCTGATCAATCCTGAGCTTAATCAGAGCATCTAAATTATTTCAGAAGTTAAAAGTCGAATTCTGTTTCATAGGAGAAAGCGTCTGTCTGTCTCTTAACAAACTCTAGTCTGCAGTGGAGTTCTGACACTTCAATGACAAACAGAGCTGCACAGTAAAATTAGGCCTCATGATCAGATAGTCATTCAATCATTCAACCCGTTTAAACCAGGTGCCTAGGCCATTTTTGTCTGCCGTTAAACTAGCAAAATTGAAGCTGGACATGCCCTAAGCGCAAACACGCTTCACGCCGTGCACTTAGATCGTTATTATAGGACCCACTGTCTCTCTTACACTGGGGTGCTCCAAATATATGATCTAGTGAACATGGGTCAAGATGACCTCCACCATCTGTAGGCAACGACAATTTTGATAGAGTAGGGTGAGTTAAGAAAATAATGGTGTCAAAGGTCAAACTGGAAAAGTTTATAAAGGTGGTCCTTGTAATAATGCCCACACAATGAGCAGCTCTCTGGATTAGGATTGAGTGACCATAATGATGAGAGTATGTGAAATCACTATTCACGAGTCAGGAAACTTAAGACCATGTTGGTTCCACAACAAGTGTTCTTTTTTAGAAAAAGGTAAGTTTTCCTCTATGCCTCAAAAGTCCTACTCCTGGCAGAGTCACAAAAACAGTCATACTATCTAGGCTGGACACATACCTTCTTTGAGCTCACATATTGTTTTTCTAGTTTCTTTAGACATCTTTCTTTAATTTCATTTTGTGCCTCACAAGTCAGTGACTATTTAACTATTTTCTCAACAAGCCCTTGAATGCCTCAGTACTAAACTGAAGAGAGTTTATCTGACCAACATAATTAGAAGCCCAGCTGAAGAAGCAAATGTAGTTCCAAATATTTAAATCAACATGCCAACTTGTACCCCATGTAACCGCAGGTGTCCCTGAGCTGCTGTACTCCAGCCAGCTTGAAAGTAGCTAACTTTCTGAATAGATGCTCGCTCTGTGTTCTAACGTAACAAAGGTATTGGAACAGAAGAAGCATCTTGCCATAAGCCTTCACCAGATCTTCAAAGTCTTGTTCAGAGTCTTGTTAACCTGGCCAAAACTGAGTGGTGTGTCAAGTAGTATGTGCCAAATTGCCAAGTCTGCCAACTTTATAAACCTGAAAGCCGCGAGCCAGTAGGAATACTATGGCCAACAGTGGTATGTCATTTCTGGGAAATGGGTCCCTTCCCCATAAGCTTTAGCAGAACTCTTTCCCCATTTCTTTTTGGATTACCACTTAAGGTGGGTGGAGCTTTTTCCCTTACAGAAAGCAATAGCTAAGTCCATCTCTCACATTCTCACCCAGGATTCCCCATTCACCCAATGGAGAATCCTGGATTACAACCTTTCTGACAGGAGTTCCTAATTTGTCTCCTCCATCTTCCAAACCACCTGCAAATCATGGAATGTGTCACACAAACTAACATCTGCCTACCACCCTCAAACAAATGTAACAGAACAAATTAACCGGACCTTACAGACCATGATAGCCTTCTACGTTGGTTTCAGCCATAAGCAGTGGCACCTTCCAGAGTTTAGGTTTGCCTTGAACTCTGTTGTAGAGGAGTCCACAGGAATTGCCCCAGCGACCACTCGGTTGGATGTATTGCTGCAGCCCCGAGATGCTGTACCTGATTCTCCAGCTTATCCAGAAATCTCTCAGCTCAGTGACCTTAAGACTTTTGGCGACAGAAAAGAAACTGTGATAATTAGGACCCTATGATTTCTGCAATGCAGAAAACGCAGACAGAATTGCAAAATGTTAGAATAACAATGGAATCAACTGTAGAGGCATTGTAATGCAGAATGTAATGGAATCTCCCAAAATCGGAATGCAATTCATAAAAATCAGGGCTTTCCCTGGAATTATTAGCACTTAAACCAAATGAACAGAAACTATCCTGCTATGTTTTGGTGTCATTTATGGGCACTGCTTCTGTCCTCTGCTCTCTCAGTTACACAGAGGGCGGGGCTCAGTACCTCCTGCAGGCACACACACAAATGCGTCATATCGAAGTTGGCGAGAGTTCATCATTTCAACAACCTCTCAAAAGTGCAACCACATCAGCAGATGCAAGACATGAGGTCGTTGAAGAGCATCCTCTGTCAGACCCACTGTATTACTGTATGTTGAATTTTCTTAAATAGTATTTTAATGAATTTCTATATGAATGTTTGGATGATTCATTGACACTGATTACATTTTTGATGTTTGTATTTTCTTATTAAATTGTTGATATTTTATTCATCTAACACATGATCAAAAGAACAAGTCCCGTAAGTTAGTATGTTGTCTGATGCCGGATTGTGAGGAGCAGTAAAAGTCAGCATTCAACTTAGATACACGTTTGGACCCAGGAGTCTACAAAGAGACAGCTGTTCATTAATTCCTCGCCACGGTAAACCTCAAGTCGGCATAAGCCTGGCTATACAGTCCCCTCCATAAGTATTGGAACGGTAAGGCAAATTCCTTTGTTTTTGTTGTCCACTGAAGACATTTGGGTTTAAGATCAAAAGATGAGTATGAGACAAGAGTTCAGAATTTCAGCTTTTATTTCCTGGTATTCACATCTAGATGTGTTAAACATCTCAGGACATTCCACCCTTTGTTTGAACCCACCCATTTCCCTTCAGTGAACAACTAAAATAAAGGAATTTGCCTTACCATTCCAATACTTCTGGAGGGAACTGTATATTGCTATTTTCTTTATCTTTAAGATAACACTGTAATAAAACTGAATGTTTAGTTGAATTTATTTTTTTTCCCTCTGCCAAAATTAGTGAGTTTGGGTTGTGACAAACTAACAAAGGGTAGTGTTTATGAATACATGTATCCTTTGTGGGGTTTGATACTTCTACTTACTAAACATGGCCAAACAACTTCAGCTCATTATTGCCATTGAGATCAGGTATATTTAATTTACAAAATCTACTGTTAATCTGTTGTGTTTGCTTCTCTTCTTTAGTAATCCACACATCATTTAGCTAAAAATAAATACCCTTATTTACTCGGTAAGAAGTTGTCTGTGTGTTTTCTTTGAAGCAGAAGGCAAGATCAATCTATCGACAGAATGAAATTGCTTCTGAAGAGACTGATCAAATTAATAATAAAAGTTTTAATTACTTCAGTTTTCCCTGTTTTGTTGTTTTTTTTTAACTGGGTGGGACAACAATACACTCCCATTATGTGTTTTGCTCAGACACCAAACATGCACTGCACTGAGAATTGGCCAGGTCTTGAGTTAATCAAGGTAACGCAGTAAAATTAGTTCCATCACATTAAACACATAGTTTGAATAAATTCCTCATTAGATGAAATGATGGTAGTCACATGTTCAAACGACAGTATACACAAACACATACACACTCCTCATGAGCACTTATTTGGCCTCAGTTTTTCGCTAGTTGGCGCACACACATATGCACACAAACACACTCTCATACAGTCACGCATCCCTCAGACTCCTTCTGACAACCCATTTATCACCTGGGCTATTTTTAATGATTTAATTAGCTGTACCCTTAAAAGGAGTTGCCTGTTAGTCTCAGCTGTCGGCTACTTGGGTGTGTATGTGTATGCGTGCTTTATATGTGCTTCGGATCAGGGGCACCGGTGTTCCTCCGCAGAATAGAGGAACAAATTGGATGCATTACTTTCTTTGGTCAATTACATCTGATAAGGGGAAGTGTCTATTGGGAGGTGACCTGCACGCCACTTCACATGTCTCTTCACCACCTTCCCCTCCTTGGCAACACACAAATGCACAAACTCAGCACATACACTGTGACATAGGCTTTTACAGTACATGTAGCACCTGTACCCTCACTAAATTTCCTTCAGGTTGTATCCAAATTAAACATTTTAACCTGTTGGTAACTACCAGCTATGTCCCTATTGCCAAGAAAAACGGCTAAAATAATTGTTGTGGTGGCAGCCCGGCTGACGGTGAGTGTCCTGGCTTTTTCTCCTTTTTGTCTGTGATTCAGTTTTTTTCCCTGGTTTTCTCTGTTCTGCCTGCCTCCCTGTGTCTCCTCCCCTGTGTGTTTCTTCTCTTTCTCTCTCCCTCTGCTCCTGAGCACAGCCAACGACCCGCACCTGCACCTCATCAGCCACCTCCTCTGCCTGCCCCACCTGCCAGCAATCAGCCGCATCTCCAACAGTTCTTCTACCCCGCTTCTCCAGTCAACCCCTGCTTGATCGTCGTTGCCCCAAACCCGGTGCCACTCGACCACTCAAGCTTGCGCACTCATCCTACAACTTGTTTATTTCCCTGTGTTTTGTCCCTGTGGTGTCACTAACCCTGTCTGTTTCCCTACCAGGTTCACTCACCCTCACCTTCACCCTCCGTTCTTCTCCTCTCCAGACTTCCCCCATGGCATCCTCCCTGTTCGCCCTAGCCTCCTCTCTTCCTCGTGCCCGTGTCTCCCCAGCATCCACCTCTCCCTCCACTCCAGTCCCTCACCCCCTTTTTCCTTCAATAAACCTCGTTCCCCTTGAGCGTTGCGTTTGGGTCCTCTGTCCCCACACCACACCACCGTAACAATAATACCCTAAATGAATCAGTAATAACTCCTCAACCATTTAGCCTAGATGCATAATTCCTACCTTCCTAACCTATTTATTTTGCTATTAAAGTAAAAGCGTGCCCCCCCCCCCCCCCCCCCCCCCCCCCCCCCCCCCCCCCCCGCATCTCCATCTATGTCTAACGATCTGAATACATTTTACAGCAGATTTGATAAGGTCAATTTTAACTCTAAGTGTGATGAAGTGTGTATGCATATATCAGAGTATGTCCCAGTCATATTCAGCGAACAGGAAGTGGCCTCGAGTTTAGCTTGAATCAGACCAAGCAAAGCCCCTGGTTCTGATGGCCTTAGAAGAAGATTATTGAAATTCCAAATCTTGGAAACTGTCAAATATAGTGCCTCTGGCTAAAAAAACCTGGAGCATCAGATTTGAACGATTTTCGGCCAATAGCCCTCACGTCCATTCTGTGTAAATGTATGGAAAGAGTAGTGAGCAGACATAATGACCTCTGTCTCTGGTTGCTTAGACAATCTTCAGTTTGCATACAAGAACCAGAGAAGCACAGAAGATGCAGCTATTACACTGATTAATAATCTAAACAAATGTCTCCAGAACCCTGCTCATTATTCTAGAGTCCTTTTTATTGACTTTACATCAGCATTTAACTCAATGCAAATACATCTTGCTGCAAAGACTCGTAGATCTTGGAGTAAATGGAGGGATAGTTTGCTGGATTACAGACTTTCTGTCCAATCGCCCTCAAAGAGTGATGTCACGTTTCAGATGAGATTGTGCTAAATACAGGGGCTCCACAAGGGACAACTTTATCACCATTGCTTTTCTCAATTTATCCAAACCAATTTCAGATTCATGACAAGCACTTTAAGTTGCTCAAGTACCCTGATGATATGGCGCTGGTCACCTTACTACAGAAAGGAGATCATAGAGAGAAACTGTATTCTCAGCATCTGTCTACCCTGCAACATTGGTGTACATCAAGCTTTTAGAAATTAATATCACCAAGACCAAAAAGCTTATTGTACAAAATGATAAAGAGCTACTACAACCAGTGACAATTGCTGGACAGACTGTGGAGGTGGTGGATGATTTTAAATACCTCAGCACACAGGTCGACAGCAAACTTTCATTTAAGGAAAACACAGACTTCATTTTCAAAAAGTGCTCACAACGATTGTACCTCCTGCGCAAACTGAACAACTTCGGAATGAGCCAAAATATCCTTGAGACAGTGTACAAAAGTTTAGTGGAAAGTACCCTGATTTAACATGTTAACGTGGTACGGAAATCTGAACATGCAGAGAAAAGAACAAATTGCAGAGGATTGTTAACACGGCCTCAAAGATTATTAGAAAACCACAAAGGCACCTGAACAGCATTTATGAACGTTTAGGAAAGAAAGCTGTTGCCATTATCAGTGACTCCTCATCCTTTACATGATGAGTTTGAATTGTTACTGTCAGGGAGGAGATATAGGGTCACATCAGCAACCAAAAACATCTTTAAGAACTCCTCTGTCCCCAGAGCAGTGAGGGCTCTTAACTCGAGGAACTAAGGCTAGGCATTAGATGGAGAAGTCGTAATGTGGACATGATTATGTATTGGACTTTTGTATGTAGGTGAGCATTTGTATATTTATTAACTTGAAACTTGAATTTTAGTCCTTTTGATATTTATCCAGCTTCATATGGGTATTTTATATACTATGATACAAACATGAAATGTATTGTCCTTGGGATGACTATTGCATGGATGGTGTATTTTTTTGTAGTGGAACTGAAGACAAATTTCCACATTGGTGGACAATAAAGTTTTCTTAATCTTCTTAATCTTAAACGGAGATCCAATCAAGGAAAAGATGATATTTTCATCCTCGCCTGGTATAAAATGTATATTTTAGAAGAATCAGAGCTTTGGTGAAAAGGTGCTCCACGTAGACAAATATACAGTTGACATAAATAAATGTAGAAATATATAAATATGGAATAAACAAATGCAAGTTATAAGAAGAGAGAAAAATACTACAACTGTTTGCAGAGAAAGAACAATGTGGCAGATATTTACATGTGGATTACTCCGGTTCATGTTGTCCTGACGTATTGCAACGGAAGTGAATATTGTGTACATGAATGAATAAATTGACTATATATATATGCGCGCAATGTGCCAGGTAAAAAATGTAATATTTACACGTGTAGGGGCATTTGTATTATTTGAAAGGGGTGAGTGGGGCCTTGTTAATGAGGCTAGCTGTGGAGGCTTACAGGTTTTGAAGTGATGGAAGATTGCAGCAAATGACGTTCTCTGCAGAGCGGATGTTACGCTGCAGCCTGCCTTTGTCCCTGGCAGTGGCGACTGGGGAGTCACTGGGCTCTTTCTGAAGTCCACGACGATCTCCACTGTCTTCTGAGCGTTGAGCTCCAGACTGTTCTGGCTGCACCAGGTCACCAGATGGTCGATCTCCCACCTGTAGGCGGACTCATCCCCACCAGAGATGAGCCCAATGAGGGTGATGTCTGCAAATTTCTGGAGCTTGACAGACTGGTGACTGGAGGTAAAGCTGTTTGTGTAAAGGGAGAAAAGCAGATGGGAAAGAATGCAGCCTTGAGGCGAACCGGGGCTGATGGTCCTGGAGTCAGAGACATGTTTTTCCAGCTTCACGTGCTGCTTCCTGTCTGTCAGGAAGTCTTTGATCCACCTGCTGGTGAAATCAGGCACGTTCAGGGGGGGTGTACTGGGGCTGAAGCTGAGCGGAGGAGTCACGGGGGAAGGTGTCCGATTGACTCTCAAAGCTGCAGTAGAATCGGTTCAGTTCATTCAATAACTGAAGTTATTGTTGTGGGGCCTAAGCACCTCCGTGACGCATTATCTAAAGATATAGTTTCCCTTGATGGCATCGCCCTGGCCTCCAGCACCACTGTGAGGAATCTTGGAGTTATCTTTGATCAGGACATGTCGTTTAAGTCTCACGTTAAGCAAATTTCAAGGACCGCCTTTTTTCACCTACGTAATATTGCGCAAATCAGGAACATCCTGTCTAAAAATGATGCAGAAAAACTAGTCCATGCATTTGTTACTTCTAGGCTGGATTACTACAATTCCTTATTATCAGGCTGCTCGAAAAAGTCCATTAAGACTCTTCAGCTGATCCAGAATGCTGCAGCACGTGTTCTGACAGGAACCAGGAAAAGAGATCACATTTCTCCTGTTTTAGCTTCTTTGCATTGGCTTCCAGTAAAATCTAGAATAGAATTTAAAATCATTCTTCTTACCTACAAAGCTCTTAATGGTCAGGCACCATCTTATCTTAAAGAGCTCATAGTACCTTACTACCCCACCAGAGCACTGCGCTCCCAGAATGCAGGGTTACTTGTGGTTCCTAGAGTCTCCAAAAGTAGACTAGGAGCCAGAGCGTTC
>NC_060154.1:31160431-31171552 GCF_021292245.1 Micropterus dolomieu
AAGGAGACATAAATGTATATATTTTAATTAGTGCCTTTACTTATTCACCTTTGTTATAATTACCTTATTTGTTTATTCAACTTTATTTATTACTAATTTTTTTAATGTATTTATTTATGTGTGTGTTTTAATATTTTTGTCTGTTTTATTCTTCCTTTGTATTTATTTACCTTATTTATTTTCACCCATGGTATTTATTTCTGCCTGTCTTTTTTAAATTTTTGTATGCATTTCTGCCTCATTATGCAAATGAGGAGGGGCTGTGTCTCAAGGGGTCATCTTCTCTGCTATTGGTGGACCAGTCAGACAGGAGAGCTCCTACTCTGCCTGCAGACATCAACGATCTTGCCCCTCACACAGTCAGATGGCTTCCTTCACTGCACTGAGGTGTTTAACAACTCTGAAGACAATACTACCAGCAATGTCTTCCTTCTCTTTTCATGTAGACGCTCCAACAGACAGTGCTATCAGTTTGCTGCATGCATGGACACAGAACTGCGGTATAGAGAGAAGCACACGGTCAGCTGACTGCAGCTAAATCTGGAGTGCACTCGTATTCAATTCTGTATGGTAAATTCAGTTTTAACGGAGCAGAGCGAGCTGACAGGCAGAGTTAGAGACTTTTTCTGTCCGTTTCTCTCTTTACAAAGACGCATGTTGCAGTCAGAGTCTTCTCTGAGATGCGAGCACGACATACAACACAATTTATCAAATTACACATCGGATATACAGTATGAAAATAAGATTGATTGGATTATACTCACAGGAAGTATAAAACCTGTTACATGCGTCTATTAAAAGTAAAGTAACACAAAAATTTCAGGGAAAATACTTTACTTAGATTTAAGTACTGCAGTTGTACATTTGAAATACCTTCCTACCTTTCTGATAGGAAGCCTTCTTGAGGTGGTATAAAACATTTCTTCTTATATTCTGATTTGAGTTGTGGACAACTATGACCACATGAATTAAAAAAATTAAACATTTCACTGCCCAAATCAGCTATAACACAAGTCTTGTTCATCAGACTACATGCTGTACAGTATTTGTGGACAGATTTTGTCCCAGGATTTATTATGCATTTCTTCTTCTTCGTTGCATGATTTAGAATAATAAGGTGAGAAATGGGTCTATTCTGAGTTCATCCTGCACTGCAGCAGCTAATAAAGTCCATTTAATCCCAAAAACGCTTTTCTTTTAGGCAGGCTGGAGCAGAAAACAACTCACCTTTCTCAAGTTGTACAGTAATGTCACATGTGTATGAAGGTGGATCAAACAAGCTAATCTAAAATGTCAAAGTAGAGAGGAGCCTAGTAGGCCTATTTATTTTCATTCATTACACAATATGAATAAGCTATGCAGACAGTTGTAAAGAAAGAACATCTTTTTCTTCTGTTCTCCCATGCTCTAACACACAGTAACGATGAAATGTGTGCTGTTCTCACATTCTTCCTGTGTATGTACACATAAACAACAAGGCAGGGAAATATAAAAGGAATTTATTTTATTGTTTGGGTACATTATTGTTCAGTGTACATGCTCACATGTGAAACAAACTTTACGTGCTTGATAACTCTCCCACCCCGCAGACATCTACACACCAATACCGATTTATATTCATAGCGGCAAGTGCTATGTAGCTCCACATAGGGGACACAGGAAGTGACATATAACACCTTCATGCGGCGTTGGAACCGCGTAGGAAATTCACAGCCGCACCGGCAGAGCTCCAGAATGTGCAACTCGGCCGGCTCACACGCGGACGCGCTACAAGTGCGAGGGCCCGCCCAACGCTGCTTGCAGCTTTAATTTTCCTATTTATTTGCACTATTGCTCTTGTGGTTTTAATTTTTCCTTTGATTTAAATAATTTCAATGATCGGGGGGCAGACACCGTCACTATAGGGTTTTCACTAAGTAACTCCTGAAATCGAGGAGCAGAGAAGTGTGTTAGACTGCGACTCTGCCTCCTGGTCTCAACTCTGGGTTGTCATGGATTTGGTCCACTAATAAACTTGGCCAGATTTCTAGAAATGAGAGCTGCTCCTTCCCAAGTGGGATGGATGCCGTCTCTCCGAATCAGACCAGGTCTTCCCCAGAAAGTCTGCCAATGATCTACAAAGCCCACATCGTTTGCTGGACACCACCTCGACAACCAGCGGCGGAATGACGACATGCGGCTATACATGTCATCACTGGTCAGATTTGGCAGGGGTCCAGAGAAAACTACGGTGTCAACATTGTTTTTGCATATGTACACACCGACTCAACATTAATCTTAGTGACCTCCGATTGGCGTAACCGGGAGTCATTACCGCCGACGTGAATAACAATCTTACTGTATCCTTAGCTAGCAGTTTCAAATAAGACTCAATGTCGCCGCTCTGACCCCAGGGATGCACTTAACTATGGCCGCTGGCTTCGCTAACTTCACGTTTCTGAAAATGGAGCTGCCAATGATCAGAGTTGGTTTCTCAGCGGGTGTGTCGCTGAGTGGGGAAAATCTGTTAGAGACGCCCCGTGGACTTTGAATGCTTACGACTATTCCTCCTTCAGACAGTCACCCAGCCCCGCCTTCCTGGCTGCTCAGGAGATGCTGGGGGGCGGCTACCAGAGGCTAACTCAGGCCGTTCCGCACCGACTACTGGGGACTGGCTAGCTACAGTAGCTAGACTGATCTACCAAGGTGCGGAGCCAGGCTTCTAAATCACTGAGCCTCGCCTCCATGTCTATAAATAAACTACACTTATTACACGTACCATTACTGCTTAAGGAGGCAGAGGAGTAACTGAACATCTGACACACCGAGCAGGAGAAAGTAGTAGAGAGAGAGGGAGAAGGAGAAGCCATCGCTAGCTGCTAAGCTAAAGTCGCTAACGGCTAAGCTAAAGTACTATAGCGTTAGCTACCAAAACTTTTGAGATTGAACAGCAGTCACCAAAAGATGGAAAAGAAGTGTGAGTGCTTAGGCAAAATTACTGTAAGAATAAGTGTTTAGCGGACAGCTGGCCGCTGTAATCTAACAAATTTAACAGATATTTAGTGAGAGCAGCACAACACGCTACCAACACACAAGCACCGGAAATGAATCGCAGTGAATTAATGGTTTAGCCTATATCAACTAAACCAGAGTTGGTGATTAAACAGTGGGATGCAGGGGAAATTAACGCTTGCTTCGTTGGCCTCAGATCCATGGTTCCCCATTTCTCTGTCTGCCGGTTGTTGGACTCCTCTGGAGACTGAAGTATAAAGTTAGTTTTCAGGATGTACAGGCAGGACTGTGCTCCAGTTTGTGCTCCTCTGGGCTTGTGCCTGGAATTCTCGGCCTTTGCTGGGTGGGTGGTGACATGCAACTGGCCTAGTTGATTTTGCCTCGTTGCTGGTTTGGCTGGCGTTGCACGGCAGCCTGGGGGTGTGCTGTGCATGGGGGATGTTGGCTGGTGCTGGTGGCCTTCATTTTTCCAGCAGTTGGGGGGGCGGCAGACTTTTATTGGTGGGTGTACGGTGGTCTGCACGGCGTGTTTGCTGCCGGGCTGGGACTTGCTGCTGGTGTTTTTGTCCACTGGCTTTCGTACACATGCTCGCACAGTGTACGGGTTGGGCTCATCACTTGTGCATTGATGTTGATGATTGCGTGGCGTCCCACTCTCACTGACAACTACATTCTTTAACAGGCTTATGCACACACACGCACACAGACAGTCCCTGGTAGAATTATTCTTCATGCTTTTCTTTCAGTTATTTAAATTAGTTCTCATGGCTGTGCTGTGTTTTTATTGCGCTTGACTGTTTTTTTTAATTTCTCTCTTAGTTGTCTTTCTATGTCAGCTGTTTATTGCTGCTGTTTGGCTGGTTGTCTTTTGTTTTTTTCTCCGCCCCAAGTCCCCCTCCCTGTTCTCTTGCAGGTTTTGTTGCTTTCTGCAATTGGTGTTTCCCTCTGCTATTTCCTGTTGTCCTTTCTCTGTGCTGTCTGTTTGTGCGATATTTGTGCCCCCCTGTCCGGCCCGGTGACAAATCAATACATAAATAAAACAGATGAAGGAGTATATGAATACTCTCTTGTTAAAGTAAAATCTGTCTGGCACAAGATGGTATCCAGCTCATCATACTCTATACCAGGCTGCAGGACAGGCTTAAAAAAAATAAATAAAAGGGAAGTCAACAGCACCCGCAAATAAAACAAGATGGGTTCAGGACAGATGTGTTGCTAAACAAGAGAATATCCATTTTACATGCTTCAATAGATACGTGCGAACCAGAAAAGTGATTTACGAGGTACAAGTAAAAACTGCAGCCTACAGTAATTTTTGTGCATGAATGGTTGTTTTTTTTTGTTAGTACTTAGCATTATTAAATTAGACCAATATAGAGTGTTTTTAATTAAGATTAAGATTTAATAAATGAAAACAACCTACAATTAATATTAGGCCTATAGTGAAACACTTTATATGAAAGTTTTATGACTAGTGGGGGGGGGGGATGAGGCTGAAGCAGAACATAAAAAAAAATATTAATGAGGGGGTTTAAGTTGAATGATAAAGAGTGAGCAGTGATGAGACTTAATTTGAATGATTATATGTACACTTCAGGGCGTGTTAAATTAACAAATGAGTGCTTCAAAAGTTCTACAACCATAACGAACTCTGTAACGGTTCAAGGATGGATCGCCATGGGCTGTACGTGACCTGACTTCAAACTCTGAAGCTGTAAGTGTTTATTTTAAAGGTTAGCTAACTTGTCATTAGCATATTGCGCGGCTAATGTGGCTAGCAGGCTCGGCGATGTTGGACTGAGGGACAGTCCAGAGAAACTGTGTACCATATTCCTCGTTTGAATCTCACTATCTAACGAGCATATTGTGTCAGAAGCCTGCAGCTGTTTACGTGACATAAAAAGGCAATTTATTATTTTGGCCAGTAAAAAATATGTTTAGCTGGTGGATTTTTTCATCTACCAGTTCCATGGCAGGTGAGCCAAAAAGTTCATTTCCACCCCACTGGTGGGAAGACAGTGGAAGTATTATTTTTTTCTGTCAAGTTTTACAATAATCTACCAGAAAGTTCTTTTACCTTGCAAACAAAAATAATGGTGCACTATTGCCCACAAGGACTAGCCTACATTGCAGCCCATGTAATGGCTGCAGCGGAAAACCCATTGAGTTAGAGTGGCATTCTAAAAACACACAGACATTCAATACAGATAGGTTACCATTTCTACTGCAAGCAATTTGACAACTACTAACTGTAAGTATACAGCTGTGAGTAGTGAAATAAAAATCTGGCCTCAAGTTTCTCTCTTTAGGCCTACATCTTATAGTCCACTGACAAAGTCGACATTGTTGCAACATTGCTTTGTGCGCCTTCAGTCCACTTTGTCTTTTCATTCTGAGATGCTGGCGAGTCCGGTGACCCACAGGTATGAAGTCCTGAATTCCATTCAATTCAGCTTTATTGGCATTAATGTCAAACAATAATATTGCCAAATCTTAATATAATACAAAAGAACAATTCATTTCATACAGTTCATTATATAAATAGTGAGTGTGTGTGTGTGTGTGTGTGTGTGTGTGTGTGTGTGTGTGTGTGTGTGTGTGTGTGTGTGTGTGTGTGTGTGTGTTAAATTATTAAAAATAAAATAAGTAAATAAAACAGTAAACGTGTGAGTGAATTAGTATAAACTTATTTTGACTCAAAATGGTCAAGTCAAAATGGCACAGCTGGAAAAATAGCTTCAGAGATGATCAATACCGCTGAGACGTCAAATAGCTCAGTTTCCCAACCAGTCAGTCAGAACTGAAGTCTTTTGGATGAGGGACGAAACATCTTCAAGTATCTCTAACCAAGTCCAGTTGTGGAAGTGTTCTGCACTTGAGTTCTAAAAATTTTATTCTAGCCATAACAAGAGTTATAAATACGATTCATCTTATCCGCATTAGCTTTAAACCACATTACGTTAAGAAAATAATTCAAACCACGCAATATCAGCAAACTAATTACTAACTTTTTGTTGTGAATTGTGTCATCTCAGACACTGTCTTGGCTGCAATTTCGTCCTTTCCCCCCTTTTCATGGATAACTGGATTCTACCCTTTATTATGCCACTTAAGTAAACAGCTACACTAATGGCTATTGGAGCTGAAAAAATTTAAACCTTTGACTGTCAACAGTGTCTCACTAAAGGAGGATGTGATTATGAATAGGTTCACAGTTTCAGCCATTGTTCCTGTGTTGGTGCGTGTGACTGTGGGCGTGGCATTCCCAGCCCTCCTCCCTGGGATTGTTACCTCTGCACACCTGTTTAAGTAATTAAGACCTGCTGTATTAAACAGACACTCGTTCGTCGCCACATTGTATCAGTGGTACTCTTGTCATGGCCAGTTCTTGGTTTTTGCCAAGTACTACTTTTTGCTCTGATTGGTTATCCTCTATTCCTGACTGCAGTCTTTCCCTCACCCCTGTGAGGAGTTTTCTCAGTTTGGCGTCACAAGCACTTTGTCCCAGTCGTCTACCTGCTCACCACACCTGCCTGCCCACTCTGAAGACTATTCCATGGACTTCCCCTTTGCTCCATTAGTGATTTTTGCCTATCTGTCTGCATCAAATCAGCACATTTATATTATAGGCTGTCCATTCAGGCATTCACACTGTTTGCAATATTCTGTCTTCCTGTCTGTGTCAGCTACAGCTGTGTTACTTAGATTATGTCTATTTATCTAATATTACAGTCTACTGCCTGTAGACTTGTCCATGTTTGCAATTGGTCATCTGATGCCAACTCCACCTCTTATGTGAACATGCTGCTGGGTTGATATACCAAGTTAATAAGCAGCTTCGTGTGACCGCTTATCCTGACTGCAATTGTAAGGGTTAGTGAAGCCATATAACGAAAAGATATCCTAGGTATTTTGAACTCGCTTCATGGTACAGGCCCCAGTGGTCTCTGACTAAAAACATAAATAATAGTGAATATATCCTTGTTGAAAATGTATTCAGGATTCTAACAGAAAAACAAAATGTTGGGCCTCACAGATATGGCTGTAGTCTTAAAGACACAGACTGTCCAAAAGAAAGGAGAAAGCTCTTATCAACCCCCAAATCAGTTAATCTACACTTATGTATGAACTTAAACAGAGGGTTTCACACTTTAACTCACACACAAACGTTCCCTATTCTAAACTTGCCTCCTATTCCCACTAAGTAAAAACATTATACACGACTAACAGATTTTTACTAATTCCCCTTGGATGTTTCCATCAATTCAGTCTGTTTTATTAAACTTTGGTGTAAAGATACTCCTTACACAAATTCACAAGTTATCATGCTGTTCATCACTTATCATGTATAATTTCACAGAAAAATGAGACCCAAAAGAGTTGGGGTCTCTTCTGGGAGAGAAGACATTTTAGAAAAGATTCATTGAGGAGAAAAGTATGTTAGAATATAAGAATCTCTGTTCAATACTGTATGTAGATACAAAATTTCAACTCTACTTAGCACCTCAGCTCAGTATTATGTCCGTTTGAGGATGCCCCACAAAAGCTCAAAAGGGTTAGGTCTGGAAACATGCTTGGCCAGTCCATCACCTTTACCCTCAGCTTCTTTAGCAAGGCAGTGGGCGTCTTGGAGGTGTGTTTAGTATCGTTATGTTGGAATACTGCCCTGCAGCCCAGTGTCCGAAAGGAGGGGATCATGTTCTGCTTCAGTATGTCACAGTACATGTTTGCATTCATGGTTCCCTCAATGAACTGGTGCTCCCCAGCATTCATGCAGCCCCAGACCCTTACACTCCCACCACCATGCAGCACTCGTGTTTATTTCCCAAAGACAACCTCTGGATATGACGCTGACTACATGCACTCAACTTCAATGGTTGACCATTGCCTAGGCCCTCTTTATGTAGGAGCAACCATTCTTTTTTACAGATCCTCAGAGTTCTTTCCCATGAGGTGCCATATTGAACTTCCAGTGACCAGTATGAGGGAGTGTGAGAGCGATAACACCAAATTTAACACACCTGCTCTCCTTTCACACCTGAGACCTTGTAACACTAACCAGTCACATGACACCAGGGAGGGAAAATGACTAACTGGGCCCAATTTGGACATTTTCACATGGGTGTATTCACTTTTGTTACCAGCGGTTTAGACATTAATGGCTATGTGATGTGTTTTTGGAGGGGACAGGAAATTTACTCTTACATAAGCTGTACCACTCACTACTTTCCATTGTAGCAGTGTCATTTCTTCAGTGTTGTCACATGAAAAGAATCATTTACAAAAATGTGAGGGGTGTACTCACTTGAGAGATACTGTATATGGAAGTTTCTTCCTTCATCTGTATTCAGATTAATGTAGAAATGCTCTCACTATAGCAACTTTCCACGGGTTTTTATGCATTTTCAAGGAATCTCGATGGAAGACTTAATTTGAAAATCTTGACTTGAAGCCAGGCGTGATGAAAATTGGAGGACCTTGTTCTCCACACAAAAACGAAGATTGCAAATGGATGTAAAACTGCTGAGATTTTTCCAGGACTCTTTCACAACTGTTTTGTGAACTGATTGAAAACAAGGATTTTGCTGAGAGACTGACCAAGCATCGAAGACTGGAGATCTGGTAGCAGTTATTGCTGGCACTTCAGGATCTCCACTCGCATGGAATTTGACCTGAAGCCTGAAAATATTTTGTTTGGTAAAACAAACTTTATGGATGAACATAATTTGCATTTTGATGTATATATTTTTAATGTTTGTCATTTTGTGGAAGTCTTTTTTTTTTAACTGGTATGATTATGGAGTATTTTTCTACAGACAACAATAAACTGTATTGTAGACTTTAGAGCGAGCAGGAAACTGATCGAGCACAAACCATTGTATTCGCAAATGGCTGGATCTTTTTCTTGGTCCAGTTATGAGGATGTTGGAGGCCTAAAACAAATACCGGAAAGAATCAGATTCAGGTAAGTTGAAAAATGTCAATGTACATGATGATAGTTTGGTTTTCTGAAAAATAATCTATATTACTATCAGGGGCGGCTGTGGCTCAGGAGGTCGAGCGGGTTGGCTGTTAATCGGAAGGTCAGCAGTTCAATCCCTGCTCCCCCAAGCTGCATGTCGAAGTGTCCTTGGGCAAGATACTGAATCTCTAATTGCCCCTGGCGGCTGTTCCGCCGGTGTGTGAATGGTAAGTGCAGATGTAGTGTAAAGGCGCTATACAAATAGGGAGCATTTAAATTTATGCCATGTTGAATTGTCATGCATGTCATTACATTTTTATTATCTTTATTCATTCTATACAATATGGCTAGTAAATTGCCAAGATTCCACCACAAAGAGCTGTCTTGGTGACTGTTGGTGGACCTTTATTGTAAATTAATTTATTACAAGCTCTGGTGGTGCTCGGAGTGCTCCTGATTGTGTGGGAACGGTGAGGTGGGGGAGTTGGCAGTGGGGCTGCCGGAGGGGCCCCGGTGAGGACGGGGGATTGTTGGACTTTGGGTTGGGGCTGCACTGACCTGCCTCGGGGGTGTGTAGGGGTCTGGGGCTCGGGGCTTTGGAGCCTCTGGGGCGGGTCTGCGCGTTGGGGAGGCTGGGCCCCCCTGGACCCGTCCTGGGGCTGGGTGGGGTTGTCGCTGACTCTGTGGTGCTGCCGCTGCTAGAGGGGCTCTTGCTATAAGCCCTGGGCTGGAGGGACCTGGTGTCCTCCTGCTTACGGGGGTGGGGGACGGGACTGAATAAATGATGGGGCCAGTCAGGAATCTGGTCCCAGTGAGGAGGACCATTCTAGCCTCCCTATGACCTTCTTCACCTTTCCCCCTTTTCCCCAGTTCTTCCGGTTTGTTCTGGGCTTGTGCCTGGAGTTCTCGGCCCTTGACGGGTGGGTGGGTTGGTTGGTGGCGGCATGCAGCTGAGGTGGTAGATTTTGGCTGGTGTTGCATGGCGGCCGGGGGGCTGCTGGGCATTTGGTGTCGCCATGCTTGCGCAGTGTGCGCGTTGGGCTCATCACTTGTGCATTGGTGTTGATGATTGCGTGGCATTTGGGCGTTTTGGTTGTTCGCTGCGCAGCAGTGGGGGGGGGGACCTCTGGTCTATGTTGTGTGCGCACCGCGGTCGGTCCGGGTGCTGCTCTTCCGCGGGTTACACTTTTTGCGTTCCGTCGGCATTACGTTGTCAACTGCCATTTGGGTCGGGGTCTTCCGCGTTTGCATCGCGGTGCATCTGGGAGTCTGTTTTTTGATTGATTTTGAATTTTTTTTCCCTTTCTCCCACCCCTTTTGGCTACTGGGGTAGGTGTGGACAGTCGTGGTGTCCCACTCTCACTAACAACTACATTCTTTAACAGCCGGATGGAACGATCACGAACCGTTCACAGCGCGTCAGGCTGTATTAGCGACAACCCGTACTGGAGAGGAGGTAGGGCCAGGAGAGCGCGGAGCGATTGGCCCGCTGCGGACGGTCGGTGATCGTTCCCTCTGGCTGGATGAAGTCTGACGCATGATTCATGATGCAAGAGAAATATAGAGATCAATGTCAATAAAGCATGCCGTCAATATTTTAGAGACCTTCCAAAATATCACAAATCGTGCTTTTAGGGGAGCTGATGTCTTAAGGTGAGCTAAGCTCCCCCGTAGTTTGTACCCTGGGCAGCAGTCTCAAATCGGTTGTCAGAAAACCTGTTCCTCCTCAGAGTCAGCACAAGACTGCCCAGGCTAAAGAGCCTCACCACAGGCGCAGTAGAGGATATTGCTGTCCTTTCGCGAAACAATATGAAGTAATACCACCACCCTCGAAAGACTTCTTTGGCAGCTCTGCAATTTCTGCGTCCTCATGAAGTGGCGCTGAGGTCGGAAAAGTGTTATGCAAACAAGCATGAAAAGGGACTTGATTTATTTTTCTCTCATCCTGTTATGAGGATAGTTCAAGAACCAGTTTGCAAATAATGCGATTTTGTTATTAGTAACTAATGTGATTACTTAAGTTAACAGTAATGTGTTAAATTACTGCGTTACAGACAAGTAATCTGATTACAGTAATGCGTTACTTTGTAACACGTTAACATTGGTACTTGTTGAGCACCTTTCAACAATTTCAGCTAAAAGCCCCCCCCCCCCCCCCCCCCCCCCCC
>NC_060154.1:31171572-31190833 GCF_021292245.1 Micropterus dolomieu
ACCCAAAAACCCCCCCCCCCCCCCCCAGGACAGAATCCATGCATCAAATGGCAAACAGCAGATGCCAGATATGACTGGCACTTGATTCATCATCTCCCACAAAGAGGAATTATCCATGTGAAATGGTAATTAGTGGGTTAACTTACAATGTATAACTTATGAAGAAGTTGTGCAGTAATGGATTTCTAGTTTTTGCAGTATTATAAGTTAGTTATGTTTCTTTATTTCAGATCACTGAGAGACGTATTCCTTTCCCTGGAAATGTCAGATGAAGGCCACCACCAACAAGCTGAAGAACCACAAGCAAAACAACAACAACATGCAGAAGCAGAAGAAGGAGCCATAAAAGTAGTAATCTGGGGAAAACCACCTTCAAATACCCTAAAGGCCATGGATCAAAATGCCCATAGCGGTAACCCTCAAATACTTCACATCAGCGAATCTATGTCAAGAATTACTGCCTGTACTGTATGTAAAAAAAATTACAAGACATCTGAAGCTGAAGCATTCTGATAAAGTTGAAGTGGCTAAGGCACTTGCACACAGACAATGATCAACGATGCACAATCATCTTTTGAGCAAAGTAAGAAACATGGGAAACTTCCATCGTGACGTCCTGTCCTCTGGAAAAGGACAACTCATACCATACTAATACGGCAGGACACCTATCCATCGACAGCAGCAGACTATCTGCCTTGCAAGTTTTGTGTTTCTATGTATCAGAACAGACCTGTGGAGAAATCAAAAGCATTGCAAACTACAAGTGAGAGAGGATGGGACAGTGAAAAGAAAAGTTCAGACAAGTTCATTAAAGCAGTGTTCACTGATGTTGCCCATAAACACTAATTTCCAGCGGCACTAAAAAAAAAAAAATTCTTGAACATACGACATGACACCGTAACGCAAGTGGCGATGAGCTGACGTGCTGATCATTTGACTGGGAGAGAGAATGTTCCTCAAATGTAAAAGTTCGACATCAGGCAGACATCAGAAATAACATGAGGGAACTTGCCAGACTTGTTCTTGTAGCAATAAAAAATGGACAAAGCAATGGTTGTTTTTGAAGGACTTGATCACCTCAGGAAAGTTCAACACAGTACTTGTGGCTGTTAAACGAATGACTAGTTTGATACCTTAACAAAGTCTCTATCCCGTCAATGGCACTTAAACTGCACCATTCCCTTGTGAAGGTGTCATATTTTGCAAGGAGATGATGCCAAGAGGACGATGCCTTAAAGAGAAGAGCCGAGCAATTCATCAAATTAATTGAACTGGAATGGACATCACATGTCAACCAATGCACTGAAAACCTTTTCTCAGAAGAAATGGAACAGCGCCACTGAGCTACTTCTAACTGAAGGCATTAGGAAGCTCCAGGATCATTTGAAATGCCTTGAAGCGGTCAACAAAAGCTCTCATTGACCAGCCATCCAAAAAGTTATTGAGTGAGTTCTCTCAAATCACTATGACACAGCTCATTATGCAATCACCGTTGTGAAGGAGAAGTTTCTAGATTGGAAGTCCAAACAGTATGTAGGATGAAATTCTGGAGAGACTGTCACCTTTTCAAAAGAAATTATGTGAGAATCTCCTCAGGGTAGAGGTCCGGGGGAAAACGGGTCGCAAAGTACCAGTGCTGTTCCTAACAAATGTAAGAGAGTAGGTGGAACAGACAAGAGGCTGAGATTTCCCTGAGCATTTTTTGCCCCTCTTTATGGATCTCAGAAGAACATTTGTGGATATGAAAGCTTAAAGCGATAGCAGAAGGCTGTGGAGCTGAACACTGAGAAAGCATGTAGCTCTCTAAATGGCAAGCTAGCAGACTTCTTTTTGCCCTGTAAGATGGAAGAAGCAAATTCAAAGGAAAATCCTTGGACATAACACCAATAATCAACTGTAAGTAATGGATTAAGTATTTCTGTATTTAAATTTTTTATATATTTTTTTTTTTTACTGTTGTTCCCTTTCAGTCGTCGAATGACTACAAACTGACTATTTATATGAACATTAGGTCAGTTATTCACGTGACTATAGTCATTTATAATTGCTTTGGAACAAACTGTACTGAGTAAGCCTTGCCAATCAAAATACTTTGCATTTGTTTGCTAACTAATCATTTACACATGGTCACTATTTAGCAAGTAGGGATTTACACAATGAACAACAATCAAAATAACCTGTAACACACATGCATAAGTTACGTGGCATTGTTGTAAAAGTTGTCAGATGGATAGACTTAGGCTAGATGGGGAACAATTAAACTTCCTCACAATATCGAGCAACCAAACGCAACTACTGTCCAATTTAATCAAACATAATTTATATTGCAGAGGCTGGTCGGAGAGTGCAGCCAAATCTGAGCCGGTCCAGAGTGTCGTAAAATTAGTAAAATAGTGTGTGCTGTGGCTGACATCAATACTATTCAGCTGCCTAAAAATACAATGCTAAGCAATTGGACAATATCACATAGTGGGTAACTATCACACTTTTAGACTACGCTGTCATTTCACAAGATGTCTTTGCATTTTGACTGTCTAAGCAATGATAAAAGAACCTTTTGTTTTGATTACAATGATTTATTCATAGATGGGTGTATTTACATTTGAAACATGATTTAATTCCTTTCATTGAGTAATCATCTTTTGCAGGTCATAGAGTGGTATGAGGATTGTACTTAGTTTTGACAATTGTTTCAGTAAATGTGCTAAATCGACTGAGGAAAAACTGTAAAACAAGGAAAATGCTTTATACATAGTGTAAAAATACTTTCAGTGCAAGTATTTATAAACATCTTGTTGCAGCTGAAGAGGAGTGTAGCGACTCGGATGCAGGGGATGTCCAGTCTTGAGTGAAGTACTACCACATGTCAAGAAGGTAAGATTTTCCACTGCCTGTAGTAATTGATGCTAAAATACAATTCAATCACTTTAATCAAGTGTAAAGATTTTGTTGCCACCTATGTAGTTTCAGGACAGGATAAAAATTCTGAAGACAGGCAGTCTACTTCAAGAAAGAAAATTGGGGACATTAAGAAATCATTATTGGCATCAGTTCAAACAGGTACATTATTCCACTGGCTGAAGAATATTGTACACATGGAACCATCTTGACATTTGTTGACAAATTGGTAATTATCATTTATCCATACCTTCACTTACTTTTTAAAATTTATTTATAGGGAAATCCAGAAGGCCCTAGTCACAGAGAGAGAAATTGTTGAACACCATTTCAAGGACTTCCTGAAGGAAATAAAGATCCCTGGAGAAGTGGACTGACTGTCAAAGATGCCTAGACTAAGGGATAATTGAAGAGACTGGAAAGCAGTAAAATACTTTGTCCACAACAATATTAAGAACAATAACACTGGGAGCCAGAACTGAGAGACCCCATCTTGTGGAGCATCAATGCTACGTGCCTAAATACTGAGAGCTTGAGTTATGGAGCAAAGCTGTTCTTATAGTGTTACATGTGGAAAGCCATTTCTGTCGCAGAGGGGTATCAAGAACAAGTCAAACTCTTAGTGTGCGATTGAGCTTAAAAGCATTTAATAAACTGTTTTAACTTAACTTCTGCATCTTTGGTAGTATTTTCTGTTTGTGGTTGTAAGAATATTGCCTTAAAACATTGTGATGGTTCTGAGATGAGCTGTAGGTAACTCATCACTATTTCAGTGACCATTAACATACCAGTTAAATTGTACATGCTAAAACATTCCAGTTGTCAATACTGAGATTTACGGTAAAGACCTGCTGAGTATAAGTGTGAACTGAGCATTGGTTGTGTGTTTCTCACTGTATGCAAACTCAATTCCATTGTTATGATGCTGCATTGGACTGATTATCTCCCCATGCCACCTAAGGATAATGTGTCATTACGGACCAGCGAACAGTGCACTCATTCCATACAGTGCAGGGGTGGACCATTTTCGTATAATGTAAATTAATGAAATGCATTCCTATAAGTGTAGACCGAGCATACAAATATAATGACAAAATGTATCGAATGGCCAATCTGAGTCAGAAAAGGGTGGGTCTCTTGGCAGGGAGCAGAGTTGAAACAACGGCGGCGGCAGCTCCAGAAACCCCCCGCGTCCCCCCGAAAGCGGATGCAAAAGTTCCAACGACGACGAGAGTGGGAGAAATCAAATAGCCTACGTCAAACTGCACAATTTGTTGTCAGTGCCAGTGTTCTGTGTGGTGCACGGTGGCCTGTCAGACGTGTGACAGCATGCCGAGGCAGTGTAATGATTTAATAAAAACGTACACATTTTTTGATAGATCACGATGCTATCATGCGATCATATGCTGCCTATTTTTTTTGAAAGATTGTTACAATGTAAATAAAGCACATGCTTGCATTATGGTATGATTTGTTTTTAAGATTGAGGTACACAGACACATCAGCATTAATTCAATGAGAGAGATATAGGCTATTTAATACACAATTAAATATCAAAATATAGTGCCTATGAATTAACGACTGTTATGCCTAACCAATCTATAGAATTGCATCCTTCAGTACTAGTATTAACAAAAGGCTGAATAAAAACTAAAAAAATACATAAATACATTTATTGACCAATCATCAAAATGGTGTTGAATTAAATTGAGAAATGTTTGTAGATTGTTTGTTTGGATAGTATTACTGCAAACAATGACATTTTAGCCAAAATCTGTGTTCACACCAACCTTTACAATTACTCAAGTTCATTAGCAATTTCTTAGGAGCTCTGTGGAACTCATTAGGAGTGAGCTTTTTCTGTTTATAGTTTTACTGTAGCAGTCTGAAAGACAAACAGCTACTCAGTGCTGCACGAGTAGTGTACTTCTGACTAGAAAACATTTATAAAAGGAAGTAGGCCTAACATGCTCCAATACTGCACACAAGGCCTACTACCTTTATGTTCATGATTTTCATGGAAAATCCTTTGCAAAAGTCTTTTCAATCAAATCGTATCAAAGTATTTGTTTTAGCCTATTTATAGTTAGTAAGTTATGGACATGTTGATTTAATAAGTTGATAAAATACAGTTCACATCTTTTTTGTGTTCTTACTGTCACACATTGTTGGCCTATGTTTATTATTGTCATAGCTGTGTATTCAGCTTAGACAAAATGAGCACTAGTCTGTTGAGTTGTGATAGAGAGAGACCCCTGTTCACACTGATTTCAGTAGCAGATTATAATGTCCATTGGTATCTTAATACTTTCCTGAAAACATTTTAAGTTATGATATACCACCACTTGCACACCATCGGGCTGTCGTTGCCGGGCCCCCGAGGAGCAGGGCCCCCGAGGAGCAGGGCCCCCGCTCCGGCAGGTGTCCCTTATATTATTGTATTGAAGGTGGCAACCCTTGTAGAGGCCTTGACTCACCCATCTCTTAAAACTGGTATCCAAGTTTTTGGGGATAAAATAAAAGGTCGTAGGAGCGCCAGCTCAAGATCTAAGTAATCAAATATAATATCCTAAGTAAGATGGTCATTTTTATTGACTCGATTCGTGACTCAATTTTAAATTGGAATTAAAATTCCATCTCCTAAAATCTTTTTTTTATTTTCTGGTTATGCAAGGCAAAATTTTGAGTGTACAGATTTCTAGGATATTTTGGAATATTAACTCCATAAAATCTCATGTGGTCAAAGTCCCAATTTAACTGGATAATAGAACGTATACTCTGACTGGGCCTGTAGTTAAACTTAATATTTGGGTCTTGAGAATATTCAATTTTTAACCTGAGACTGGGCTAAAAGTATCTTTTAACGACAGTCATTTCAAAATTGAGTTTGACAAGTAGATTAATATATTAATATATATATATATTATTATATATGCCTGTAATATTGTTGTCCTGAGTAATCCCCCTGTGCTTCAATATAAATATTGCAAACAGTAAGGGGCTTAACGGACAGCCCTGTCTTGTCCCTCTTTACAGACCAAATTAGTTTGAAATGGCTCCATTTATTTTTAGTCTTGCCCTTGGATTATTATATGCCTGACTAGTTTTAATAACAAATCTGATGAAATGTATTTATGCTTTAACAAATTACTTTCATGATTAGAGAGTCTGCTGTCAGTTCATCCTGACTGATCTAGTCGGAGTGTGAGGAGATCAATGACATTACACTGCTGTACATCATGCGTAAATACGTGCTGGGTCTTTCTTATTGGGGAGACAATTCATCATATTTTACCTCTCTCCCCCCATTTTCTTCCGGACGTTGTATGCACACATGTCCTTATGGTTTAGGTAGCCAAATTTTAGTACAAAGATTTTCCTGACATATACTCCTGCTGCCAGACAGCCACAGCTTCTCCTGTCTCCCGCATTCACATTCTTGGAATGCATGTGAAGTGAGGTACTATAAATATATACTGAACAAAATTATAAATGCAACACTTTTGTTTTTGCCCCCCCCATTCATCATGAGCTGAACGCAAAGATCTAAGTATCAAGGCTCACACAATCAGTGGAAAAGGACTCACGAGGCACAACTCTAGATAACTCACAAAAATAGGTTTATTACTTAGTAGCGAAGGTACAAAAGACACTAGGCAGGAATATATATCCAATAAAATGAATCAGAGGTCAAACACACTCAGGGAAACCACAGGAAGAGCTTGGACTTTGTCACTAGGGGAACAAGACAATCTGGTACAGACAGCAAGGAGGAGTGGGTTTATATACACAGACAGGGGAGACAATGAGACGCAAGTGGAGCACATTAGGGCGGGGACAGGCAATCACACATGGTGGGGAGGGCAGACAAAGACCTGAAATGAGACACAAGGTAAGTAACTCACAGCAAAATTTACTCACATAATCACTTCCTCCTAAGTGATTGTGACTACAAAATAAAAGTGCAAGAACATATTTGCAGTAGTACTTTGTCATGTTTAAGTGAGAGCTTTTACTTTGAAAAGTTCTGAAGGAAATTCAAAAGAGTCTACACATGTGAATTGAACACACAATCCTCCGAATGCGAGTTCTATGCACTACCAATTGCACACACAGAATCAGCTTTATTGCCAGGTATGTGTACACATACAAGGTATTTGACTCAGGATTGTACATTGCTCACGATGTCCTTACTCATTAATACAGTAAGACAATAAAATAAATCAGATACAGGTTACAGTGTAGACAACACAAATATACACACTATGAACAAAACAACAATATAGACAAATAGTGTACTGAGCAGAGTGCAAAGGATACAGGAGTAAGATATCATCATCATTATTATGTACATGTCAGAGGTGGATGTGATATACAGGTACACATACACACAGTGCAATGGAGCATAGTGCAAAGGATGTATACACACACACACACACACACACACACACACACACACACACACACACACACACACTATAACAGCACTGAAATAAAGTGGTGAATAAATAATAAGTTGTAGCCAATAAACACTGATTAGAACATTGTGGGTCAGACATCAGCATCTTGTGTCTGTTGGTTTCAGCATACACTGCTCTGTAGCGCCTACCAGAGGGGAGGAGCTGGAACAAATTGTGTCCGGGGTGAGATGGATCTGCAGTGATGTTTCCTGAGTCTGGAAATGTATAAGTCCTGAATGGAGGGCAGGTTGGCACCGATGATCTTTTCTGCAGTCCTGACTGTCCGTTGTAGTCTGCTCCTGTCCTTTTTGCTGGCAGATCCAAACCAGACAGTGATGGACGTGCAGAGGACAGACTGGATGGTGGCTGTGTAAAAATGGATCAGCAGTTCCTTAGGCAGGTTGAGCTTCCTGAGTTGGCGCAGGAAGTACATCCTCTGCTGGGCCTTCTTGATGATGGTGTCAGTGTTGGGCTCCCACTTCCGGTCCTGGGATGTGATGGAACCCAGAAACCTGAAAGTTTCCACAGCAGACACAGGGCTGTTGAGTGTGGTGATGGGGTGCTCCTCCTGAAGTCCATGATCTCCACAGTTTTAAGTGTCTTAAGCTCACAAGTTTGATGGATGGTTCTACTGAGGTGCAGTCGTTGGTGTAGAGGGAGAAGAGCAGTGGGGAGAGCACACACACTCCTGGGGGGTGCCAGTACTAATAGTCCGGTAGTAAATGTTGTAACAAATGGTCAATTGACGATGTTCTGGCCCGCCATCTAATGACTTTAAATAAATAAAATCGGCCCAATGCCAGACTTATTTGCAGACCCCTGTCTTGGATGTTTGAGTTCAGCTTATGATGAATGGGAGCAAAAGCAAAAAAAAAACAACAAAAAAGACAAAAAAGAGTTGTGTTTGGGCTATGTTCACACTGCAAGCCTTAATGTCTTTGACAGTTTACATTTATTGTTTAAAATGTGGCCCTTATCAGACTCCAGAGTGAACTGGATGCGCGGAAGAATAAAACGACATCACACGCAGCACTCAAAGAGACAAAGACTAGCTCCGGATAGCTCATACTTGCTAACCCTCCCGATCTTCATGGGAGACTCCCGTATTTCATCGCCCTCTCCCACTTTCCTCCCAAGGTCACGGTTCTCCCGAAATATGAAAAATGTTCACAACTTCTTGCCCTTTCCATCAAATTAATTACCGTTTCTAAAAGAGCACATTTGCATCCCTCCCTCCCTCCCCTGCTTTATGCACATAGTACTTGGTTGGGTCTCTTTTTGCACAAATTACTGCAGCAGTGCAGCGGGGCATGGAGGCAATCAGCCTGTGGCTGATTGAGGAGTTATCAAAGCAACCTGGGCTTCCATAGCGGCCTTCAGCTCGTCTCTATTGTTGGTCTGGTGTCTCTCACTTTCCCCTAAACAATAACCCATAGATTCTTAATGTCAGGCCAGTTGGCTGGCCAATCAAGCAGAGTAATACCAATATTAGTGGTTTTGGCACTGTGGGTAGGTGCCAAGTCCTGCTGGAAAAGGAAATCAACTTCTCTATAAAGCTTGTCAGCAGAAGGAAGCATGGAGTGCTCTGTACTGGAGAAAACAGTGTACAGACACCAGCAGAGGACATGGCACCCCAAATCATCACTGACTGTAGAAAGTTCACTCTGGACTTCAAGCAACTTGGATTCATTGTCTCTCAACACGTCCTCCAGAATCTGGAATCTTGATTTCCATGTGAAATGCAGAATTTACTTTCATCTTGAAGAGAGGACTTTGGACCACTGAGCAACAGTCCAGTTCTTCTTCCCCAGGTAAGACATTTCTGACATTGTCTCTGGTTTAGGAGTGGCTTGACACTAGGAATGCGACGCTTGTAGCTTTTTATTTGATGGAAACGTCTGTGCCTGGTGTATCTTGATGCACTGAATCCTGCTTCAGTCCACTCTTTGTGAAGCTCCCTCAAGTTCTTGAATCAGCTTTGCTTAAAAGTCCTCTCAAGGCTGCAGTCATCCCTGTAGCCACACTTTTGCCTACAACAGTGTAACCTTCCAGTCAACCTTCCACGAATATGCTGTGATACAGCACTCTGAAAACCCAGCCCTTTCAGCAGTGACTTTCTGTGGCTTACCCTCCTTGTGGAGGGTGTCAGTGTGTGTCTTCTGGACAACTGTCAAGTCAGAAGTCTTCCCTGGGATTGTGGTTGTGTATACTGAACCAGCCTGAGAGATTAATGGCTCTTCTTAGGTTGACATTTAAGACTTCTATTCTATTATTCTAAGTTATAGATTTCCACGGAGGTATAAGCTGTGATCATCAAGATTAAAACAAAGGGCCTGACATACTTTGTGTAATGAATCTAGAATATCTGAAAGTTTCACTTTTTCATAATATTCAGTTTTTTTGAGATGCACGTGCAGATTGTGGTGGAAATAGCGTAGTGTTTCTCTTTTTAAATTTAGGGGCTGATGAAGTAGACTGTATTAACAAGCTTTTATCAAGAGAAACATCCTAAATTATACAAAGTGTACCTTATGGGTACGTATAGTTTAGAAGGCACAGTACAAGAGCAAACACTTTCCATCAACAGACAAACTATTTGTTGCTGTATGCACATACTATCAATGACACAACAATCTGGCAGGGACTAGAAGGCTGGTCTGATCTTAAGTAGGCAATTGTGATTGGCGTGATGCAGAACAGGTGTGTGAGTGGTGATAGCTATAAAGTGAGTGAGTGTGCCAACCCAGTGAAGCAGGAGGAGAGAGGAGCAAAACACAACACAGACAGACAAAACCAAAACACGCCAAGCACACAGCAATCATCCAAAAGGATGAATCAATCAAAGCACACCCTCTCTCATACCAGAGGCCTGTACCACGAAGCAGGATTTGAGCTTATCCAGGTAACTTCGGGGTTGAGCCCGGCCGAGGAGATACAGTGCCAGCATACAACATGTGAACACGTCAAATGCCAACACCAAATCTGAAGGATAACATCTTGTGGTCCCTTTTTATGTTTCTGTCTTCCCTCTAGTGCCTGTAGGTTTCTCTATTAGGTCACCTTCACCTAGAACAACTAATCTATCTGATGTTTAGATTCCAATGCTTCGTCATATTGGAATCACTATCCAAGAGTTGTGCTCTAATCTGTGGAGCCAGTGAGTTCTTGTAAACATTCTTGTATGGCTCAACCTTATAAGATTCCCAGAGAACACTGATATCTGCTAGCCTGATGCCTGAGCTACTGTCTCTAACTAATCAGTCTATTGTTGGCTCCCTGACAAGGACAAGTACATGTGAGAAATACCTAAAGCTATAATGTCTGCACAATGTCTGTCAACACTTATGGGGTCAGCTAAATTACTCTAAGCTAGACCTGTCTTACCTTTCCCTGTTCCATCAATTAAGACACCTAAGAAATATTCTCAACAATTACCATCTGTAGGAAATCCTACAGACTGTTTTAGCCAATAGGCTGCTTTATGTTTGCAGCGGTGATGTGGAGAAATTCTTGTCTATAGCGATATAATTTTACAGAGACTGATTAAAAGCCTTAGGCTGTTGTTGCCTACAGGTTTTTACAGCTACTTACTGCTTTGAAATGTGTTTAATATTTTCATTTGCTCCCAGTTCGTTTCACACACCCTAACGCAGCCGTTAAAATAAATAGGTTTTATTTTTCTTTTGTGAGGCTGAATATTATGAGCAGTTTGGTAGGGATATTGAAATACCAAATTTTAATATGAATGTAGGCTATTTATTTTAGGTTAGTACAGCTTTCTAAGGCCTACTAGACTGTAGTCATGTTCGCCCCTCCTTTTGATGTGGGCGCAAAAGGTGGGACAGTGAGTTTTCAGTAGCCTAAATGTTGAGATTCAGTCTTTCAGCCACTATTTGAGCACATTTTATGGCATGAATGGAGTTTTCATTTCATTGCTTTATGAAGTTAATTTTGAACAATGTTTGGAACACTTGAGTGTGTTAAATAAATTAATCTAATTTTTGAAGTGATGATAAGTTCTTTCAGTGCCCGAGTCTTTTAATGTGGAAACACCGACACACAGCCGAGCTGAAAGAATAAGGCTAAGGATATTTTCCTACAGCTCACTGGGAAACCCTGGGTTGACTTATCGAGTTGATAACCAGCTTCGTGGTACCGCTTATCCCGATCGCGATTGTTAGGGTTAGTTAAGCCAGATAACGAAAACATATCCTGGGTATTTTGAACTCGCTTCGTGGTACAGGCCCCAGATGTCACGGCAGGCAGAACCAACCTATACCAACAAAAGGGTAATGGATTATTCTTAGTCACGACCAGCATGATATTTAGGCAGATATGCAATTTGTAATAAAAGTCAATGATTTAGTAAACCTATTATGGCTCAGACCACATGTCCACCCAGTGGATCAAAATAAGATCTGAGGCCAGTCTATCCCCTGAGGGGACAGAGTCAAAGACACAGGGGCCCAAACATTGTCAGACTGAGAAGTTAATAAAAAATGTACAGTAGGGACAAGTCATAAATCAGTAATGTCTTGGAGACAGGAGATAATTAGTAAGAGCTAGTAATGTTGAGTGTTGGTGAAAGGGAGCGAGTGGGATGAGAAGGAGGAAATAATTATCTCATTAGTGTATTTCCATTATGCCAGATGCTGGCTGCTTCTCCCCCCGCCATGCTGATTAGGTTTCAGCTCAGCGGGGTCTGGGAAAGAGAATATCAGCAATATACTTTGTGTCAGCTGTTAACACCCATTTCCTTAGTGATGGAATTCAATTGGCGATAACAAATGGGAGAAATGGCATTGCTGAGATTAAAGCTCTCATTGCATTTGTAACAATAGCAGAGTGTGTGTGTGTGTGTGTGTGTGTGTGTGTGTGTGTGTGTGTGTTTTCTGAAGGCCTCTAGTGAATTTGATGATTTCCCCCAAAGATTTTCAAGTCCACTTACTGGATTTCTTTTGGGGTTTAGTGCATATCTAACAGACTTCATTTGGTGGATAAAGTTTTCTTCGAATTTGCTCAAACTGATTTAGGCAAACAATAAGTCATCTTCATCCTTCATTTTCCATTGAAGAAGACCATGGGGTATGGCTGAAAGTGCTGGGAGAAACAAGCATGAGGACCTGAAGATGTACTTTTTTCCAAAATAAAGAATAAACTTTTACAATATTTACTGATTTAAGATATTTACCCATGTCCATATCATAAACAGCATCAGGACCCAGGGCCATTCACGCATCAGCAATCAAAACCTAGGGATGTGATAGGCTGCAGTCCGTTGAAAATGGGAGCTGGCGTTGCAGCCTGGCACCGCCCGCTGAGCAACTGAGATGTAAAAGGCACTCAGCGAATAACAGGGAAAATTGAGAAAAGCTCACCTTTAAATATCCTCTGATGCAGTGCGAGCTACAACCAGGTGAGAGCCAATCATGTGGTTGTAATGTCTGTAGATACAAAAGCACAGAGATGTTCTCTGCTCCACTAGAGGACTGAAGTTCACTTCCAGAACAGATACAGGACTGTAATACTGATCAGGCCTGCAGGTGACATATGTATTAAGACAGTTTCAACAACACTTTTTTAAAGGTAAAATATGTACCTTTCTGCATGAACATATCTAAAAATGACTATTCTGTACATTGTCCCAAATGTTTCCAGCAGCTGTCATTTTAATCAGGGTTTCAATGGCGTCATAACTGGCCAGCCTTGTCTTTCAGAAGCTGTCATAAATTATTCAGTTAAGCCACATTGTTACGGTAAACTTTAGAACTTGGTCGTTTTTAATTATATATTTTAACTGGATAAAGGATTTTAGTCATCTGACGCCTGGATCATAAGTTATCAGAGAAACAAGCTTAGCACACAACAGCGTCGGAGAAACACAGATTTTTAGCATGAAACTCATTTATTCAGTTTTTCTACCGGTTTTAATCACCGGGTCCATTAGGTTTGGAGAGGATGAGATGGATAATTCGGGTCCTGGTAAAAATCTCCTAAAACATCTGGATCTTAAGTTATCACAAACCATTTGAGCAAATTTCAGCAGCAAACTGTGTGAAAGGAAATGAACAACTGTCCATATGGCGGCTACATCAGAACACAACTGTCCAGTCATGTCGATCATATAGGGCTGCTCTTGATCCAATCTGCACAGCTGTTGACAGGAGTCCTGTTTTGCGACCCCAGGATTGGATCCCTGCTGTTGGCAGATGATGTGGTTCTGCTGGGTTCATCACCCCGGTCAAGTGTGAAGCGATTGGGATGAGAAATGTCCGAAGCCACGGTATTTTTTTTGACAGAAGGGTGGATTTCCATCTTTGGGTTGGAAATGAGTTGCTGCACATAACAGAAACAAATAAGAGAGGACTGGGCGCTTGGCTCTCTCTCTCTCTTGTCCACCTTCCAGCCATGGCAGCAGCAGACTGACAGAGACTGCTGCCAGATGCTACGGCCCTTTGTGGGCTGGTCTGGGGGCTTCCCTTTCTTTTGTTTGTTTTGGCCAGCCCATCAGACCTGTTATTTTATTTGTTAAATTTTGACTTCTTTTATGGTTTACTTAATAAACTTGTGTTTATTGTTTGTGTTTAGTGCTCTCCACTGCCCTCCACTCAGCCCTCACACACCTTGAGAAAAACAACACCTACATCAGAATGCTGTTTGTGGATTTCAGCTCAGCATTTAACACAATCTCTCCATGAAACTGATCAGCAAACTCAGCACTCTGGGTTTAAACACAACACTCTGCAGCTGGATACTGGACTTCCTCACAGTCAGATCGGATTGGTGGACTCACCTCCTCCACTCTAGTGCTCAACACAGGAGCCCCCCAGGGCTGTGTGCTTAGCCCCCTCCTGTTCACGCTGTACACCCACAACTGCATCCCCCGACATGAAGAGAACTCTGTTGTGAAGTTTCGTTGATTTTAGGAAGAAGGAGATAAAGACACACACTCCTGTCTACATCGGTGGAGCAGGTGAACAGTTTCAGGCAGTCAATATGGTAAATGGACTGTACTTGTATAGTGCCTTTCTAGTCTTCCGACCACTCAAAGCACTTACATGTCACCTAATTAAAACAAAAACAAAACAGCGCAAAAGACAATAGAAACTCAAAAAGTCTCAATAGCCAGTACAAGAATGAAACATCATCATCACTGTGAGCATATTAAGCACAGCTGTGCTTTAAGTTAAATGCTCACAATAACATTAGCTGGCTGATTACTGCTAGCATGGCTGTAGCCTTTTCAGGCCTCGTGTCATTTGCACAAATTTGTCCATTGAACCATTTGTGTTGGCCCAACTTATGTGAGCTGTTAGCAAGCAACATGAACCGGCCATGTCTGTGGGAGACTGTGTGTCTGTATTCAGCTTAGCCTGTATTCAGCTTAGCCTCGGAGTGAACTCAAAACTCACCAGAGACTCCAGTTCTTACTGACAGTTCCCTCCAGGGTCTTTGCTTTGTCTTCTTTTGTCTGAAGGGCTACATTTATAAAGCAGCTTCATAAAGCCCCATATCCTGGGATACGGGTGATTTTCTTTGCTTACTTTGAGGTACCTAAGGTGAATTTGCATCTTTCCATTGACTTTGTATGACAACTCTAAAATCTGCCTCATTTCAAAACTTTATGGTGCACTTCTCAAGTACCAAGTGCTTCACAGAGGCAAAGAGACTAAGATTAAATAAAATACCACAGTGAATGGTAAAATAAACAAGGTGTAAAATACAATTAAAATAAAATTAATTAATTATTCCAGAGCATCTGGGCCCTGACAGCAAACGCTCTGTCCCCAAAAATTTTCAGGCTTGATTCAGGGAGAGACAGGATACCCCTGCCCAAAGATCTCAAACTATGCAGAGAGAGCCTTAAAAGCAATCAATAAGATTTTAAAATCCATCCTAAAACATACATAGCGTGATGTGATAATATCTCTTGGCTCTGTTTTTTGGATTAAGACAAGAGAAGAGGCTCATGCAACAACAAAGGCAAGAGGAAATAAAATCATGTGCAACAGATTCTGCATCTGTAAAATGGACCTTATTTTTGCGGTGATAAAAAATGACTGGACAAGCCTAGTGATATGTTGCTCAAAACAAACTATCAAAAAAAAACACCAAGATTTCTTGAAATAGGGTTGATATGTTGTAACAGGTGACTAGATGGCAAAATTTGTTTTGTGATATGTTGGGGTCCAATTACAAGGATTTCTTTACATCCACCTTTTTAGATCAGCCTGGACTGCCTCCAGTAGGGAACTCAGCATACTGGGGTCAGTGGAATTAACAGGGACGTACAACTGTGTGTAATTCACATAGCGATGAAAAGAAACACCATGTCTACGGATCATATCACACAGTGGGAGCATATACTCTATATGGAACACAAAGTTGACCCTTGGTTTGCAAACCAAGGGTCCTCCGCATGTCTTCATACTCCACAGGGTGTGCCGGCCCGACTCTGTTGACTTGCTCAGATTTTGCTGATTTGGTCATTTTACCAGTATGCAGTTTAAATTGTTTCTTTTTTGTATGTTTTAATCTTGTTTGTGCACAGGAGTTGTATTTAGAAAATTAAGTCTAACATACTGCCTGGAGAGCAGCTTCTGGAACATGACACTCCAAGTCTGTTGGAATCACAAACATCTAGAGTGGGCGCAATCAGCTATAACGCAGTAAATCCCTGGGAGTTCTGTACCTACCACACCTGTTAATAGAGTGTGTGTGGCTTTGCAGTGGTTTCAGTTCAGTGCATGTGTTTATTATGCAACATGTCTGTAGAAGTTCCTGCATTTTGATTGGTGAGGTAAATAAACAGGAAGCTTAAAGGCACTCTCTTCTCGCCAGTGCAGGGCTCTCCAGGGGATTTATTACTGCTGTGTGAATGGAGACGATGAAGATGAAAGAGAGCAGAGTAACATTCCCCCCTGTATTTCTCAGCATACACTGTCAGATCATTTCTCAACATTTGTCAGACCACTAAAGCTATGTGCTGCTGTGATAAGCATACTTCTGTCTGAGGTGAGCTGGAGCCAAGGTTTGGTTTAAATGTAGGGCACAGAATATTTAGGTAGAGTTACAGTACAGGCTCCTCTGACAGACCAAATAAATAAACAACACTGTGGCCTACATCTCGACATATTTATGACAAACTAGCAACTACCAATTTATAAAAATGTTTTGATGTAACAGTTTTAGCCTTACATTAGAATTACTGTGTGGCATTACTCTCTGCTAGAGTAGCTTCTTGGGTTCCACCACTGTGAGGGGAATGCAATGATGCATCAACTCCTGAATCATGACACACTGCTCTCCCCTACACAACATTAGTAACTTTTAAGATAATATAAGTTCACTTTGCATATTGTCTATCTTTAAAAGCATTCTTACTTTACAGCATTTTCCTCACACATGCCCAAACCTTTTGCACTGTACTCTATATGCCCGAACACAATTTTTATTAATTTTACAACACAAATAGCATCAGGTGTGTAACATACTTTATATAGTACATGATTCCACTTGCCATAAGTCATTCCTTTATAATCCATGTATCTGTGTGGATTTATTGGCTCAAGGGGCCCTCTCAGAGGTAGTAGATAAATAATACTAATGCTTCAGTAACGTTGTTAGTACATGAGAGAAGTGCCCGGTGTGAGTCTCCCAGCGCAGCACTGTGTACAAATATTGTGTGTTATGTCCACCATATAAACACATGTGCACTGTAATTTATGGAAAGACTGATAAGAGTTATGAGTGGTTTGAGGTACTTTCTAAGTGCTAGTGTTTAAGTCACAACAAAATGCATCATCTAAGCTACCAAGCTAGCACTTGTACTAAAACAACTTGCTGATCTTTTGTAATGTGAGCTGCCTTAAGTGAGCCAACTCTGACTGACCAGGGCTCCCTTTCAGAAAGTGGGATTAGTGAAAACTCTGAGTATGTTAAGCCTGAAATGAAGGAAACTCTGGGTTTTTGGTTGCAACCTCCCAAGGAGGTTAGGTTCACAGGATAAGACTGACAACCATCAGTTTCTCTCGGACTCCTCCTCTCCTGCGGAACCTGAAGTGGCTGTCTGACACACCGTTTCATTTCCTCATTCATACTGTCCATAGCAAAGCACATATCAGAACACATTTACGTCTTTAGAAACAAAAATCCCGGTTAGATAGGCTGTTTTTTACCCATACATACATGATCTTGAACATGACCGCTTTATGATCAATCTGGCATCAATGTATGGACAGACATCTCTGGACACTGTGGATTTATCCTCAACATAGAATAAAATCTACAGGCTACACTGTCCATCTTTATAACACTTTGATTCTGTGGACACAAGGCAGCTGTCAGGTTGGCAACAGTTTCACTGAAACACTTACCATGGGCTACATTACATCACTTTTTAAACTAATCTGTCTAAAACTGATCAATGAACAGTAATCTTTCATATTGTAGAGCACTGATTGGAACGTTCCTATTGTAGTTATCATGTTGGAGATGATGTGAATATTTCTGAGTGAGGATGACTGGTATGAGAAGCCGCCTAGGCCAAAATTGAATACTTGCACATACATACAGCTCGCACATACATACATACTATCATGCACATACATACATACATATATACATACATACTCGCTTGCACATACATGCATACTGTCGTTTGTAAGTATGTATGTATCTGCAAGGTGAGTATTCATGTAGCGCAAGGTTAGTATGTATAGATACGCAAACTGAGTATGAATATATGTGCAAGATGAGTGAGTATGTATGTATGTATGTATGTATGTATGTATGTACGTATGTACGAACATACAGGTGCTGGTCATATAATTAGAATATCGTCAAAGTTGATTTATTTCAGCAATTCCATTCAAAAAGTAAAACTTGTAAAATGTATACATTCATTCCACACAGACTGATATTTCAAGTGTTTATTCCTTTTAATTTTGATGATTATAACTGACAACTAATGAAAACCCCAAAATCCGTATCTCAGAAAATTAGAATATTGTGAAAAGGTTCAATATTGAAGACACCTGGTGCCACTTTCTAATCAGCTAATTAATTAAAACACCTGCAAAGGCCTTTAAATGGTCTCTCAGTCTAGTTCTGTAGGCTACACAATCATGGGGAAGACTGCTGACTTGACAGCTGTCCAAAAGACGACCATTGAAACCTTGCACAAGGAGGGCAAGACACAAAAGGTCATTGCTAAAGAGGCTGGCTGTTCACAGAGCTCTGTGTCCAAGCACATTAATAGAGAGGCGAAGGGAAGAAAAAGATGTGGTAGAAAAAAGTGTACAAGCAATAGGGATAACCGCACCCTGGAGAGGATTGTGAAACAAAACCCATTCACAAAGATTCACAAAGAGTGGACTGCAGCTGGAGTCAGTGCTTCAAGAACCACCACGCACAGACGCATGCAAGACATGGGTTTCAGCTGTCGCATTCCTTGTTTCAAGCCACTCTTGAACAAGACACTGTCAGAAGTGTCTTGCCTGGGCTAAAGACAAAATAGACTGGACTGCTGCTTAGTGGTCCAAAGTTATGTTCTCTGAAAGTGAATTTTGCCTTTACTTTGGAAATCAAGGTCCCAGAGTCTGGAGGAAGAGAGGAGAGGCACAGAATCCACGTTGCTTGAAGTCCAGTGTAAAGTTTCCACAGTCAGTGATGGTTTGGGGTGTTGGTCCACTGTGTTTTCTGAGGTCCAAGGTCAACGCAGCCGTCTACCAGGAAGTTTTAGAGCACTTTATGCTTCCTGCTGCTGACCAACTTTATGGAGATGCAGATTTCATTTTCCAACAGGACTTGGCACCTGCACACAGTGCCAAAGCTACCAGTACCTGGTTTAAGGACCATGGGATCCCTGTTCTTAATTGGCCAGCAAACTCGCCTGACCTTAA
>NC_060154.1:31190853-31212422 GCF_021292245.1 Micropterus dolomieu
CTGATATATTTCAAGTGTTCATTCCTTTTAATTTTGATGATTATAACTGACAACTAATGAAAACCCCAAAATCAGTATCTCAGAAAATTAGAATATTATGAAAAGGAATAGCAATAGGGATAACCGCACCCTGGAGAGGACTGTGAAACAAAAGCCATTCAAAAATGTGGGGGAGATTCACAAAGAGTGGACTGCAGCTGGAGTCAGTGCTTCAAGAACCACCACGCACAGACGTATGCAAGACATGGGTTTCAGCTGTCGCATTCCTTGTGTCAAGCCACTCTTGAACAAGACACAGCGTCAGAAGCGTCTCGCCTGGGCTAAAGACAAAAAGGACTGGACTGCTGCTGAGTGGTCCAAAGTTATGTTTTCTGATGAAAGTAAATTTTTCATTTCCTTTGGAAATCAAGGTCCCAGAGTCTGGAGGAAGAGAGGAGAGGCACAGAATCCACATTGCTTGAAGTCCAGTGTAAAGTTTCCACAGTGAGTGATGGTTTGGGGTGCCATGTCATCTGCTGGTGTTGGTCCACTGTGTTTTCTGAGGTCCAAGGTCAACGCAGCCATCTACCAGTTTTAGAGCACTTCATGATTCCCGCTGCTGACCAACTTTATGGAGATGCAGATTTCATTTTCCAACAGGACTTGGCACCTGCACACAGTGCCAAAGCTACCAGTACCTGGTTTAAGGACCATGGTATCCCTGTTCTTAATTGGCCAGCAAACTGGCCTGACCTTCTATGGGCTAAAATCTATGGGGTATTGTGTAGAGAAAGATGCGATACGCCAGACCTAACAATGCAGAAGAGCTGAAGGCCACTATCAGAGCAACCTGGGCTCTCATAACACCTGAGCAGTGCCACAGACTGATCGACTCCATGCCACGCCGCATTGCTGCAGTAATTCAGGCAAAAGGGGCCCCAACTAAGTATTGTGTGCTGTACATGCTCATACTTTTCATGTTCATACTTTTCAGTTGGCCAACATTTCTAAAAATCCTTTTTTTGTATTGGTCTAAAGTAATATTCTGATTTCCGGAAATACTGAATTTGGGATTTTCATTAGTTGTCAGTTTTAATCGTCACAATTAAATGAAATAAACATTAGAAATATATCAGTCTGTGTGTAATGAATGAATATAATATCCAAGTTTCACTTTTTGAATGGAATTACTGAAATAAATCAACTTTTTGATGATATTCTAATTATATGACCAGCAGCTGTATATAGCAATTGTAAGTTGCTTTGGATAAAAGAGTCAGCTAAATGAATAAAGGTCTTTTTGTATAATGTAGTAATTCATGTTTTAAGTTATTGATGCTTGGTGCTATTGTCTTAATGTTACTAATGACTGATTTGTGAGTTATCCCACTGTGTGCAATCTTTAGTTTGCACACAGTGGGATTGAGCTTGGATTGAGGATTTAGGAACCTTTGAATCATTAACAAACATTAACTGCAGTGAAATATTCCTTGCAACTTACTGCTTTTATCACCCTAACGGAGCGCAGCTCAGAATCATGACCTCCCCACACCCTCCAGTCATGGTATTCCCCCTCCTCCAGCAGGTACTGGTGACCTCGGAAGCCTTCCTTCTCGTAGCCTACCCAGCTGAAGCAACAGAGAGAGGAATAGGATTTAAAAGCATGCATAACTGATCATAGCGGGAGCGGTTTGATAATGGCTTTCTGCCCCATGTATTTCTCCCCACTTAATTTGTGTGGTGGTAATACGTAACCAAACAAAACACTACAAAGCAGCACTTACATTCCTCCCAGTACTTTAAGGGAGCCGACACTATACATAAAGGCCGTCTGCTGCCTTTCTTTTCTGGTCATGAAGTCTTTCATGTTGGTGGTTATGGTCCTTGATTTCCCAGTGAAGTACGGCTTGTCGTAGATCACCATCTGGAGTCAAAGAGTGTAATTTACAATCAGGGCACACTGACTTCTTTGGTGTCAGTAATCATAGGTGTCATTCATATCCCTGCTGTCAGCAGTTGTACAGTCTCAACAAAAGTGGACTTTCTTACCTTTGGTTCACTCATATTTTCCACCCTTGGTTCACCCTTTGATAAAAAAAAACAAAAAAAACAAACACATAATTAACTAATAATTAACTACAGTAAAGAATCAGGGGATATACTTTTTTTTTTATATATACAGAAGTAGTAAGAAACGAAGCTTGTAAATACTTTTAACAGCGCCACTTACTACTTTAAGTGGATGTAGTGACGCCACGTAGGGCTGTTCCACTCCCCAGGCTGCAGGGTTGGGGTACCCCCCCACCTCAAGGACACGTGGTACACCCTGGAAGAAGGGCTGTGCGTACACAAGCCATCTGAGCAGATGAAAAGATAATGAGTGAAAACAATGAAAGCAACATAAATATGATTTGCTAAGCAATCTTTTGAATTATACCATCAGATGAAATAAAATACAAATGACAAATGATTAATTCATTAAAGAGGTGGTATTATGGTCATTTTCAGGTTCAAAATCTTAATTAGGGGTTGTACCAGAACAGGTTTACATAGTTTAATTTTCAAAAAACACCATATTTTTCCACATACTGCACATTGCTGCAGCTCCTCTTTTCACCCTATGTGTAGTATGGTTGTACGCTCCGCTCGAGCCACAGAGTGATGCATCTTGCTTGTACAAAATCTTTGTTGGGAGTTGCACATGCGCAGTTCCCAGGTAAGGACTACTAGCCAATCAGAAGCAGAGAAGGGCGGGTCGTAAGAAATAAGGTAATGTGATCCAAATCAAAGCTGCTTCAGGCTGCAACCGTAACCTAGTAGATGGTGCAAGTTACTCACAAAACCACAACCACACAACATCATTGTTCCACATCTTACCATTAGGACTAAACGTTGAACTGTTGCCGGTGTTCTGACGATCTATGCTGCCTTGCCGAAAAATGCTACCATAGCGCAAATCGATTGACTCGACTCTACTCGGCCCTGCTCTGTTTTCCATTGCAGATAGTACCCAGAGATAGTACGTAGCTTGTCGTCATAGCGATGCCACACACAACTGCTGTGACGTAATGTTAAAGGCGACACACATCACCGATCCACACAGCTCTTAAAATATATACAGTCTACAGTTAAAACGTTTCAATATTACTGAGAATGTAAACACAGATAAGCGGTAGAAAAACCTTCCAGCTGTATTTTCCTCTGCCGTTGTTGCTGCAGCGGTGTGTGCGACGGCGGGAGCAGAGGGCTCTGTGAGCGGGCGGCTGGCCGGCCTCACACGCTCCTCCTGCGGGTTGGCGCAGGCTTCCCCCGCAGCAGTTGCTCCTCAACTCCGAAAATATTCAAACACATTTTTGTTCCGCCATCACTTCTCGTAAAACTGTCAATATTCAAAATCTACACAGCTGATTTCTCACCTCAAAACTTCTCAGAAGTGGATTTAGGGTTGAAATTCCATACGAAAACTGTAAAATATAAAACTTTCTGTTGCTGGCCTCTGTCTGGTGCACGTAATGATGATGCAGTAAATAGAGAATATTCTCTCTTACCAATCAGCAATCTGTCCTGTTTTCATGTTACATTTTAGTATCCCTCAGCTGCCTTGGAACCTCCACGGAGGTGAGGTGAAAAAAAAGTACCTGGAAGCAGGTACAGGTGCAACATTTCTACAATGGAAAACCAAACAAAGGCGAGTCGAGCCAAAGGGCCTCCGCTCGGACTAGCTTGGTTTGAGGGCGTGCCTGGCGAGCTTTATGACGCGTTTTCATTGTGACGTCACAAGTAAAGGAAGTGAAGGGCTGGACTACAAACGAGCTGTTTTCAAGCGGTTCAGAGCAGAGCTTTCTGTGGGAGATGGGAACTCCCTCTGGGCTGGACTTTGGCCTTTTTCACTTTGCAAACCTGTTACATGCACAAAAAATATATATAAAACTCAATAAAGGAGAGGGAAAAAGCCAAATAGCATAATACCCCCTCTTTAATTAATGTTAATGAAAAAAAAAATCAGTTTTTACAATATAATTTCAATACAACCATGCATTTTCTCAAATTTATAACTTACAGCCCAGCGTTAATGATGACAGAGTTAGCCTTGACGGGGAAGCCAAAAATCCTGGCATCTTCAGATGTATCTCGGAATATGACCTTCTTCCCTTCGGCGTTCTCTTCTGGGAAAAGACTGATTTCTGGTACACTGTAGTCCTGAGGGAGGAGAGAGAGCATCCATTAATGCCAGGTAATGGTTGCAATGCTGCAGTCCTGACGGGAACAAGAAAACATGTTCAGTAGTTGCCTCAGAGGGAACTATAATGAGTTACAGACACAAATCACAAACCAAATGTGAACAAGATGATTGTCTCACCATCAAAACTCAGATGGTTGGATCCTGCTATTAAACACATATTTACAGACTACACATTAGACAACAACTTAGTCTAAGTTGTTAATGTTTTCTGATCCTTTTTAACGTGTGTTTTATAGGCCACCCAAGAACAGATTTTTAAGACTGATTCTGATTCCCTCTCTCTCTCTCTCTATAGATATAAAGATAAGAATAGAGATAGAGAGCTTTGATTTTAACTTGGGCATTTTGAATCTATCCAACAGATCACTACTTTTTCCCAGTCAGAGCAACAGGTGCTTGCTCTTACTTTAGACACTAGATGGTGCTACTGAGTTAAAGAACACAGTCACTGAAAAGCTACAGTACAAAATATCTGAGAGAACTATTCAGTTTACTCAAAATGAATTTCCACCATACTTTATAATAACAGATCATATCAAAATCATAAAAGATTTGAATGGATGGTGCATTTTTGACAACAACAAAAAGCCTGTCTTACCCTGACAGCTCTTCGAACAGATCCGATGATGAACCTCCTGGCTTGCTTGGTCTTTGTCTGCACATCACTTGCTTCTCCGTTCTGCTCTTCACCCTCCTTCTCTTCGTTCTGCTGCTGCTCCTCTGGAGGGTTAAAGGGGTAGGTGAGCTCTATGTCTCCCTCATCTAGCGCGATCTTCTCCCCTTTGAAATTAGGCTTCTCATATAGCACCCATCTAGGGAAAAAAAAACAAAAAAAAAACAAAGGTGCAATGAATGACCACATGGTTACAACCTGCTTTGTAGGATCAGTGTGGCAGTTCTTCTGGGCATCATTCATAGATGCTGTTGATGTATTGTAAATATTTTGTTCTGCATCTACAGAACATTTGCCAGAACAAAGCATTTTATTATTCCTCTCACTGATGCCACTGTTTGATCTGTCATTTTGCTCACAAGCTGCTGCTGTGTTACTGATGTAAGGCTTTTAGAAGAGAAGAGATTACAGTCTATATATATATATATATAAAATGTAGAGACACAATTGTTTAATTTAGAGTTAGAATAAGATTATGTAACTTTTGAAAGAAGAAACCAAATGTCTGAAGATTCTTAGTCCTCCAGGTCAGAGTTATCTACACAGGTGTGCAACTGCACATTTTCTAGTGGCTTTTTATTGTGGCCAGCCTAAGTCACACCTGTGCAATACCCATGCTGTCTGATCAGCATCTGGATATGCCACAACTGTGAAGTGGATTGATTATGTCGGCAAAGGAGAAGTGCTCACTAACACAGATTTTGACAATATATGAAATAAATAGGCCTTTTGTGTATACAGGGAAAGTCTTTGATCTTTGAGTTCAGCTCATGATTAATGGGGCAAAAACAAAAGTGTTGTGTTTTTGTTCATTATATGAAAGTGTAAAATCAAGGGGAACTGGACTAGGCTGCTAAGATACTCATCCAAGAGGACAGCATTTTAAGTGTATGTCCCCCCACTTACAATCCTGTCCTTTCATCCCTTCCAGAAAAATTAACATACATTTACATTGGCCTCATGTGAGAATGACAACGATGGCCATTCAGACTTGGCCTCAGGTGTCTCCAATGACCATTACTAGTGTCATCACAAGAATCAGCAGCACTAATGAACCAAGCTGTATCGATCATATTGACAATGACCCCACAGAGGTTAAATAGCTGGGATTCCCTACAAGTCAGTCAGGACTGAAGAAGCCTCTTTGGTTGAGAGGCGAAACATCTTCAGACGTTGAAAAGTCCAGTTGCCCTTGATTTTAACCTTCCATGGATAAAGAAACAACACTACCTCTTACAGACAAAAAAGTAGGGGGTTAATGGGATATAAACTCTTGTGGTTTGGGCAATGGTGCAGTGTGTGATGCGTGAGTTGAAGGCATAATTATCCGTTTGCAGGAAGCCAAGCAAGCGTTGGCGTTAGTACATACAGCTCAGAGCAGTACCATCAGGGTTACTGCAGGTTCACACTGTTGGCTGTGGTTGATAAAACATTCCACATCTGAAGCAAGTGTGTGTTTAAGCTTGCGTGTGGGTGTGTTAGCTATTGAAGGCATGTGCATGTTCTCAGTGCATGAATAGCTGTTGATGCTACAGTGCAAGAGTGCATTCGGACAGTGGGGTTTATTTTGAAAAAACTGTGTTTAATCTCACACACACACACACACACACACACACACACACACACACACACACACACCCCCCCCCAAGAAAAACAAGATGAGGAAGTGTCATCCTAGCTACTTTTGCAAGTTTGAAGATCACAGGAAACTTCAGGTTTAATAGAGTGCCAAATATGTAGTGGCTGTATGAGGGAAAGACACATATTTATCAGGATTGTTTACTTTCATTAGCTAAAGTTATACTGTAGCAAAGAGCAGATGGGTAAAAGAATCTGCTGAAAGTGACACACTTTTATAGTTTCCCTTTAAATGTTTAGAAAAAAACACTATGCTGTCTCTTTGTGAAGTTTAATCAGCAGATGCATCCTGAGCCTACAATGTGATTGATGTGCATCTGCGCAAACCTTGTGTCATTTCATCCAGTTTGTAAAAACTGGTAAAAGGTATTTTATACCAACTGTAACAAAAGTGTACAAGGATAAGTAATGTATAATACATCCATACTGTATGCAATTAGTATTTATTGAATTGGGAAACGACAAAAGACTCCACACCTGGTTGTTTAAGGGAAAATGTGGGGTTGTAAATGTAAACATAGCAAACGTGTGCAGTTCAACCACTTACCCTCCTCTGATGACCCTGATGGAGATGGTCTCCTGCAGCTCCCAGGACGTAGCATCGATGACATCACTGCATACTTCGATCCTCTGGCCGCACATCCCTGGCTGGTCAAAGATGTACATCTAGAGAAAATGTGGACCAACATACATACATTAATGGGCATTGGCATTATTTTGCTAATTTCAGCACGGGAGATGTTTGTTAAAAAAGGTGTAGGGTCTGACTGAGTGGCTTTTCAGACTGAAAACTTTGCAAAGGGACGCATTTATCAAATAAAATATGGTGGCTAGAAAGTAAATATTAATACCAGAAGCCATTTACTTGGACAGCGAGAGTGATACAATAGCAGACCAGATAAAACGGCAGTAATGACAAAGAATTACTTGAGGCAAGAGCTCAAACTGTGCTGCTGAAGAATCCTTTATAATGTTTTAAGAATGGAGCCAATATTATCCAATGGCATTATCTCCAGTTTCATATCTATGCATGAATCTTACATTTCATGCTAAAACCCTTAAGATAACCGAAACAAGAATTGCAAAGTAGAAAGTAATAGTAAGAGTTGCATAGTACCATTAGTCCTGAATATGTATTAGTAGCATATGCTACATGAAAGAGTGCCATTCTGCACAAATAAAAGAAAAGATATATATATATTTTAAAAAATGAATCAATACTAAAATCATTCTATATAGGAAACAAAATGTTCTTTTCCTCTTGGAAGTTCTTTGTTTGTTAAGGCTGAATTTGAGAGCAGTAGCTTTTTTTGTTATCAGTACTGACACGTTCCATCCATTCAGGTCTTGGGCCCTGCAGCATGGAAGAGTACCCAGAAGTCCAACCTGAATATCAGTTTATCTCTAGCATTCAGGCACACAGTGAGAAAAGGCACGCTCAGCTGCATGCGGGAGCAGGCCTTACATTTAAAAGTGGATAACGTCCATGGCCTGGGACAAATAGTAGCAGGTATGCAGTTTAACAACATCAATCTCAGCCTGAAATTCCATGAAGATTTTGTTTATCCGGTGAAGAACAAAGCATTTAACTGCTACTGAAAAAAGCTTCTGGGATGACACGGGTTAACCGAAAGAAAAATACATGTGGGTGAAAGTTTTGTGCAAATTACTTTTCACCATAACCAGTTATGTATTCTGTGAATAGATCGCTAACAAATTCCACCCCACATGAACAGCACACCAAGGGCATCACTTTGTGTTAAAAAGTGGTAGGGACATAAGGGCTCAAAGGAGGGGTGTGACCACGCACTTTGCTCATGAGATGTGACAATGCACAATATTTGGTTCACGAAAACAAGACGAGATGATATTTTAACACCATTTTGAAGAAATATTCATGGTTATTTAGCGGAATGGGATATGGGAACTTTTTGAACATTAAATATTTAATTTCCTGCATTCTGGAGAAATTTTCTGAACCATTTTACGGTGGAAATGTATTTATTTATGTAAAAGGAATCACAAAATTCAGGTGGCAGGTGACATTTCTAAATATAAAACATAATGGAATATAATGCAGGAATCCGTAGCTTGTTTTTTTTTTAGCTTAAGTTACTTTTTTGGACAATGCACATTTGTTTCTTTTATATTTACATTGCATGTCATGTTTTCTTATTGTGCAAATAAACCTTTCTCAAAGCATTTTTATTTGTTATTTAACATTTCATTGCAAGCTATTTTTCTGTACATTTTTAACAAAGGCTTTCAAAAAGTAATGGGGACAAATTCAGCCATTTCTAAACATGATGGGGACATGTCCACAGAGTAAATGACACCATGCAGCACATGCAGATTTGCTAACCAACAGCCATCTTTGCAGTTTGCTCACATCAAACTACTCAACAATCACATTTGTTATCTGCTGACACAGTTTAAATCATAGTGACTGAAAATCACCACAAATATTCTAGTGTATATTATTTTGCAGTAGAATAATATTACATAATAAAATGTTTTGTCATCATGTTGAAGTGTACGCATTATGTGTATTTTGTGCGGTGACTCACCTTTCCAGGACGAGGATTCAGCTTCCCATGTTCCTTCTCTTTAGTGAGCTATGGACAAAGAAAACTTATATATTTTAGCAAACTTTATCTCTCTCTCTCTCTCTCTCATTTTTATATATTTATACTTCTATTTGTGTTCATGTGTATTGGAAGCACCAATTTATACCAAGGCAAATTCCTCGTATGTGAAAATGTACCTGGCAATAAACCCGAATCTGATACTGATCGTAGTTAGCAGTGCATTTAGCAGAACTTTTTCTGACATCCTGAAACAACTCATTAACATGATAAAAAGTCTAAATAAAAGCCAAGCTAATGTACAATGCTGATTAAAAATGAAAACACAATAAATATTAGAGGAATAATGTCAATAATATTTCCTATGCATGTGAAAATACAAAATGTACTTTGCACCAATTGCTCACTGTTACATTTATTTCAGCTGACTTCAGGTTTCATCTGAGTTAGTGCAGACAATCGAGCAACAAAAGCCAATATATCATTCCAGATATACATTGTAATGCTGTAACAACCTGAGCAAACATTTAGATTACACCCAGTTTCTACCTTGTTTACACACGCTGGACATTCCAAACATTGTTTACATTTATGGCACCCTGTTCAACAGACTCTGAGGGCGTCAGGGAGAGAGGCAAGGAAAGAGGAAATCCTTCATGATGGAAAAAGGAACATTTGACATGTGGAAATACCTTCCTCCCCTCTGCCTGTTTGACCCCAGCTGATAACAACAGTACGACATCACCTCAGATTTGTTCTGAAATTGCACTGGAAATCTGTACAGTGCAATTTGCATATACATTAACCAGAGAGGTTGGTGTGTATTTGTGTGTAGTCTCAGGTATCACTTGGCCTCTACTCTCTGGGAGCTGTGTAGGAAAAAGGTTATCATCTGGATCATGTTACCCACCAAGGGCTTACAACAGATGCCTTTATTTCATCCGTCCTCATTAATTTCCGCCCCTGCCCTAATTCAATATAGCAAAGATTAAAATTTGATACATTAAAATAACCAATCTCTGCCAATTTTAATAACCTTATAGGATGCAATCGCATACATTTTCTAGACTATAAGAGAACACCTTTTACATGTTCAGTGAAAGCAAGCTGAGGCGCTGAATGGCTGTCAGCACTGGCCTAGTAAATAAAAGAGTGGCTCATTACTGTTAACAGACCACATGACAACAACATAAAACAGCTTCCCTGCATCAGTCAAATTAAAAAAGGTTTGACCTTCCATCCACTGTCATTATCCTGCAATTCTTCTTGCATTTTGAGTAAACAAGTTTTAATATTTACTAGGTGTAAACCACTTTTTTCACATAAAATTATATTGGCTCTACCTCTCTGATGTTTGCCAGGGCAGAAGAAATAAGTGTTTTACCAAAGCAAAGAGCCAAAGGGCCAATGTGGCCAAACTACATAAATGTATGCGAACACCACCCTGAATGTAAAAGCCAGGGCGACAAGATGTCTTTGTTGACATAGAGAATTTGTTTCCCTTTTGTAAGATTTCTTATGTGTTGTATTTTTGTACTTGGACTTACTGTCATATGTGATGTGTGCATATGCTTAATAAACTGTCAAATGGGCAAAAGTTTATTTTATCCTGGTTGTATTCTATTCTAAACTGAAGCTTGTGTTGGTAGTTCAGCTTTCAGCTGCAGCATGTTACTATAAATCCATTCATCATGCCTACTGCAACTAATGCCTGTAAACTGTTCCCATGTAGCAAAATCATATGCAATGCTTCTAATTCTGACTGACTTGTCTCTATACAAATGCAACCACAGGTGGAAATGTTTTTACTAAACAATACTGTCATAGGACGGGCTGTCGTATTACATAATCAGCAATGACTCAAAGTCAACATTTACATTCCTCTAGCTCGTCACACTTACATGTTTAGTGTACTGTATGTTGATGCTTTTGGTTAGACAAACCTGATCCAAACCAGTACTTGACAAATACAGAGAAAATGGAGGAGCATTGACAGTATCATAACACTTGAGTCGGTCTCACAGGTTTTCCTTACAGGCAAGTTACAGGACAGTGCTGGTTCTGAGAAATTGTAAAACAATACGACTATATAGCCGTGAAATCATAGTTTCTGTCACATAAAACCCCTTTCGGGGGCAGAAAAACCTACAAACCGTACTTCATGGTGCCTGTACCATTATAACAGTTTGACTAACAGTCTAAGATTGAGCTGAATGATTTGAGGAAAACATTGCAATTTTCTGACCAATATTACAATATAAATTGTGATTATTATCTATAAGTGAAACTCCACTCTACTGATAACAGATGCATAGTTGGACAGTCATGGTAAAAATGACAAACTGCTGGTAAAACACGTCAGACAATGTTTTGATTTTGAAAACACATTTTTCCAGCTCTGCACTATAGCTGTGTGACTAGTGAACACTGGTGCTACCTAGTGAACTATGCCCGGGTTAAACTTTCACTTGCTACAGCTTGTTAAGGCACTGGCAGCTCTGGTCATTTAAAAATCATACTCTATCACTATCTAATTTTTTTAATTAAAAAAAAATGTTTGTTCAGTCCCACCCTAAAACGTAGCATTTCCCTCACTATACAGCTCAAAACAAGGTCGAACAACTGCATAATTCACGGGGAGTGATGTGTTTACTGCTGCCTTAATGCCCAATTGAAACAAACTCCGACAGACATTTATCACCCCTCCATTCCCTTCCCTCCCAGCACCTTGGGCAAAAGATCTGCTCTCCCATAAAATTAATTACAGCAGATGGAATGTGTAGTTTCAGCAAATCACATATTCAAAAATACACTCATAGTGGGGAACAGATAACCCCTTTGTCATCTTCTCTTACTTTTCCACCTTTAAAATTCTTCCTGTCAACTCTACTTCATCAAATATCAAGCACACAAGGGGAGAATTGTGAAAATAAATACAAGAGGCGAGGTGTGGCCATGTCTCTGCAGGAATAGTCAGTTAGCTGGAATGGGTGGGGAGCCCAGCGGTGAGAGAAACAGACATAATATTAAAAAGGCACTGAGAAAATGTTCTGCCGGAATTAAATGATTGAGACGCCTCACGCCCACCAGCTTACTTATCAGTCACTGATCATTTAATGCATGGAAGAACGATATACATCAGTCCTGCAGCGTTCTCTTGAAGTCATGTATTTGTGTTTCAAATTCCCTCTCTCCCAGGAGTAGTTAATTTTTTTTACAAGCAATAACTAACTAACCATTCTTTTCCTAATTCTTTCTTTCAGTTGACAGACGCAAAGCAGGATAAAGCTGTAAAATACATCCCTGTTCATGCCCATGTCATAATAGGACACCAACACACTTTTGCTGAAAAAAGCAATGTCATTGTCTGGGTCCCTTTGCACAAGGCTGTAATATTATCTATTAAAACAAAACAAATAAAATCAATGCCTAGTTTGTGTATGTATGTTTACTCTGTTACTAGCAGTGGCATGATATTATATACACATGTATACAGTATATATTGTTTAGATCAGACATTTAGTACGTGAGTGTTTCTACCCAATTTGAATCTTCATTATAGTACAATACTCACATTGTAACCAATAGTAAACAGTTAATGAGCCTTTTATTTTTACTCCAAGTGACCTTGCATCCAGATCAAACAAATGCTGCATGGCAACCTGTCACCAGCTGCTTCTTTAGTAAGTGATCATAGGCAGGAATGCAACTTCATTTGCAACACAAGTATGACGACATTACTTGTCTGCATTCTTTCCATACATTCTTCTTTAATCCTGCAGTACATTCGTGACAGAGAGGACAGTTTAAAACTCTAAAACAACCCACAAATGGTTTAGGTCCCCTACGGATCTTTAGAGGCCCAAACCCATCATCTGAAGTTAGTATCAGTTTCAGTCAGTAATATGAGATGTGGTCATGCTGTGTGCTTTGGCCTGGAAAAAGGATCCACTGCACCAACACTAGTGAAAGTGGCAGAGGCAAACAAAGTATTGGTTGGACATGAACAAACACCCTGTGCAAACAGCTGCATTTAAACTACTGCTACAAGGCAGACTAGAGTAGTTAAACCTCTAGAATCCAGCTGACACTCCTTTTGTATTTGCATGGACAGAAATAAAACCACTATCATGTGTTATGCCTGGGAAAAAAAAACAACTTTCCGTCAGGGGTCAGTTCTGAAGTTGCTATGATTTCAAACCGTTGGCATACCTGCACTCATAACATGTAATGGTTAATTATAATGGTTTAGTGTGAAATCACCATTTATGTGATTTCCTTGCTGAGGTATGAAACAGGAAGAACACCTGAAAGTGGACAGCGTGGTTCAGTGTTAGTGTGCGTGCGTTGACAAAAAGATAAGACAGGAAAGTGATAGAGAGGGTGTGAGTGCTGCCATGTGTGCAGTAGACGTTCCCTCTCTTGCCAATAACAATAATTTGAAGACATGTCCTAATGAGTTAAGCCTTTCACATGCCCACATAAATGCTTGCATGTAAGAACAAGTGAAGACACAAAGCTGGTAACACACCCTTTTCTGTGATGATTCTGTGATGCTCAGTTAGAATAGCATTTTCCTGACATGTGGGGGTCATGCCAATGCATGACTACTGAAGGACCAGTATGCACTGGGTGTTATTGAAGCCATCTGTATGAAAAAAAAAGGAAAATGCTTCTTCTACTGCATTCTTCACTTACCTTTGCCTTGGAGTGCAGAAAAATACATTATTCATACAATTTGTTCACATCTCTTCCCTTACGTGAGAGTTGCTCTTACATAAATTAGTTCTACATGTTCTTCACCAAAAGGTGGAAACACAAGATTCCTGGTAAATTTCCCCATTTTCCACAAATCATGCTTGCGCAACTTGTGAAACTTTACCTGATTAAGTCTTTTCTCACCTGAATTGTCATATATGTAAACGTCACCTAAGCAACAACAGTAATAATACACGGTAAGACAAAATACACAAAATTAGTAATACTCACATAGGCATCAGGGAAGGCTCTATATTTTGACGCTAAATTCCTCTCACGCTCAAGTTCATGGCTCTGGAACTGAGGCCCTCCATGCACACTGCTGAACAGTGAAGTCTGCTGGACCCCCATGGTGCCTTCACTACTGAAGCTCCTCTGCAGTATGGGTGTGCCCAGTACCCCATTACCTACACCCATCCCCATCCCCTGTGACTGGCCAAACGTAGAAATGGGGGAGTCTGTGGTGGTGAACGGCCTGTGGAGGTCTATGGAGCCGGTGGGGCTGAGGAGGCGGGTAGGGCTGTTGCTGGAGGTCGGCGAGCTGATGGGCAGCAGTGGAGGCTGACTCATTCGAGCTTTGGGGTCTTCAGCCCCGGTCAAGGAGCTTGACAGGGAGGATGAGGAGTTCAAAAAGAAGGAGAAGCGATCAAAACGGGCCGCTGGGTCTGTTCCAGTGCCCAAATGACTATTCTCCTTCTGTCCTACACTCATTCGATCGTTTGAAGGACCTGTTTCAGGTAGTGAGGTGGTGAAGAGTGGGCGATGGGCGTTTCTTTTTTCCAACGTCTGATCTATGGATGCTGATCTGTAGCTTCCAAAGATAACACTGTTGTCTAGGCGAGAGCCAATGCTGGAAGATGGATGTACTCCGTTTCCATTAAGCACTGGGGACAGTAAGTCCTCAGAAGAAGAGTCAGAGGATTTTGTCATTACTATACTGTTGGTAGTAGATGCTCTCAGGGGCAAGTACAGGCCTCTTGTTCCAGGCTGCTGCTGGTCCTGCAGATGGGCAGAGCACATGCAGAATGTATGTAAATAAGGCTATGGGTTGGTTTACCCATGTCACAAAAAACAAAACACATATTCTCATGTTCCTAGAAAAGTCACCTAGTCATGCAGATTGTTTTAGTAGTATTTGCATAAGTTCAATCGCAGTGAACTAAATTTTTATTGACAGCTTTGGAAAAAAACTGCTTTAAAAATGTTATCTACTATCTTATGTACTTCTCTTTTCTGAATCAGTAGCCAGATTTGCAAGTTCAGTGCTTTTGTGACCAACTTTTTTTAAAATATAATTTTCGCATTTAGCTTGGTGTAGTGCAAATACTATGTTGCACTTTTTTAAATCCATGGAAAACTTTCCATTTTAGAGATATGAAGGTTTTCACTAAGCAGAGAAAATTAACTGAATTTGTGTCTTAATGTACCATACCTGCTGGCTCTGCTTCATCAGTTCCAGTGGTGAACGAGTGTCTCTGGTGGAGTTCCTCTTCAGTCCCAAGTCAGCGGGCAGAGTGAAAATTCCATTGAGAGACTCAGCAGGGTTGCCTGTTGCTTCCATCGTTTTTGTGGGACTGGTAAGGGAGGCAGGGATGTCTGAGGTGACAGGGCCGGGAGCATCCTCGACAATTGGTGGCAGGGAGGAAACCAGAACTGGAGGAGGCCCGCGTAAGCTCATGTTCCTCTGCCTCAACGAAGGTCCCATGCTCTTCAGGGTATCCACCAGGTTATCCATGTCAAACTGGTTGAGCGAGTCTGCGTCGGGGGAGTCAGGGGGAGTGGAGCGGGGGGCTGTGGGGTCAGAGACCAGCTCCACAAGTGTGGCCTGAAACACTCCAGTAAATTGGGATGAGTCGTCCTCTTTGAAACTGTCAATGTTGCTGTAGCCGGTTTCTTGTGGCGAGGAGGAGCCAGACACAAGGAGCTGTTCTGAGTTCCAGCGTGACTTTATTCTACCAAACTCTGCCCCTCCCGCTCTCTGTCCCTCTCTTTCACCTGCAGGTGCAGGTGCAGCAGGCTCCTCCTGCTCATCTATGCCTCTCCTCCACTCATCTTTCAACTCTCCCGCTGGCTCGCTCTCACGGCTCAGATAAACTTCGGCCCTGTCATTCAGCCTCTTGCCAAGGGCAATGTGTTGCTCTGGAGGTGGGGGGGACGAGGAGGAAAAGGTGTTGCCAAGTTGTTTGTATGCTGTAGCCTCTGGGAGAGCAGGAGAGGAGGAGAAGGAGGAGGTGCCCGAGTAAGTGTCAGACATTCTCCAACTCAAAGAATCAGAAAAAGAGGAATCCTCTGTTCCGTTTGGTTTATACTGAGAAACCCCCTCAAATCTATTTTTCCATCTGAGGCCTGAGCTGAGATCTGTTACATTGGATTCAGTCATACCTGTGCTTGTTCTGCCAAAGTCCACTGTATCCTGGCTGACCTCAGTGGTATCAGCGTCTCTGACCAGAGATACTTTACGGAAACGATTTTTGTATTCATCTTCTTTAGGGGGAGATGGATTCTTTATGGACAGTGTGGTGCTCAGGCTGCTGTAGCCTGAATTCATTTTGTCAACCAATTCCATGTCAGCTTTAGTCGGCTGATTTTCTGAAGCAAAGACTTCTGATGCTGCAGTGGGCGTCCTTGAAGCGGTCAGGGACCTAGATAAAAACAGACAAAAAGAAAAACAGGCAAAGATGACAAAGCAGACAGTGAGAATCGATCGGATTTAATAATGGTAACTGGTCCACAGCGTATCAAGTGCCTCATTGACTCCAGGGTGTGGTAGTCATGTAATGCCAACAATGCAAATTATACAAAGCAACTTTGAGAATCTTGACTTGCGTGCAATATCAAATAAAGTTTACTAAGGCCTCATAATGGGAACACCTGTTGGACTATTTCATTCTAATTATTTATCCATCTATCTGAATTTCTAACATCATGGTTGAAAGAATTGGAAATGTCTTGTTGAAACTGGAGGAGTTTAGAAAAATACAGTAAATAAATGTAAATGAAGCAAACGTTTCAGCTGGATTCACTCTGCATAAACACAGTTCTGAAACCAAAGTCTTTGTGCTCAGAGGATTCATGTGCACACGAGGAAGATGCTGTCAGCGGACAATTCATAGTAATTTAAACTCAATAAACAATTATAAAAAGTTCATTACCACCATCAATATTGTTTGCTGAACCAAAATGAGCATTACATTGAATGTCAAGAAGCTTTCAAAAGTCAGGTTTTGTGCTGTTCTAATTGGTGACTACCAGTGACTTTGACCTTTGACACCAAAACTGTTTGGCACATTAGTCAGAATCACTTTTTCAAAGAGTGACACAATTGAAAAGCAAAAAAAAATTTAACATAAAAGAGTAATATAAAATCCATATTTTTATATTTTACATGAAAAATGTGCTGAAATATAACCGGTTCTGAGGACTTTTTCCAGGTGACGGTACACAGGAATGCAAAGCACCATTATGTGCATGGTTGCAAACATTAAGAGTATCACTGGCCTTGACCTCCGTTAAAAGGTAAATGAATAGAGACAGTGTTTATTGTAACTTTGACAGAGTAGTTAATTTTCACTTGTATTTAAACGACATGACTGGATCATCACAACACTAAACCACAAACCAGTATGTAGCTACTCTATTACTATTATTTTACTTAATTTATTGACTGACTTTATTGTTTTTTGATTCTATTGATATTCTCGCACAGTAACTGAGAATCCTCTTCATTTCACTGCATGGTTTACTTTGTATGTCTGTTTATGTGACAAATAAAGAACCTTGAACATTGACCTGTAAGGTGGGGCAGTCTGCCTGAGAGGCTAACTCAGGGCAAAGGAAATTCTGCAATCACTTGCTCATTAAGCTCTGTGCTGTACTGCACAGCAGTAACTGAAAGCGACAAAAAGCCTTGAATACACAACATTTTTATCAACTCAGACCTTCTTTAATCCGGACTTAGGCAGCTGGACAGTAAGATGACAAAGTTCCGAGATACCTATGTAAGAACATCAACCTGAAATATCAAAATGAAGACATGCAAAAACGAGATTTTGAAACAACAGATCAACACCTATCCATGACGGCACCTGCATATTCTGGCAGTGATCCTAAACATCCTCTCAGACTTCACTGCAAATTATGCAAATTATGTCACACCTGACACAGGGAGCCTTAAAGCGACAGGTAGACAGACAAGAGCGTAAGCACAAACAGTATAAACAGTATATTAGTATATTAATTTGCAGGTACAGGGACATACACAGACATACCTGTAAATCAAGCGTTGCACATGAAAGGAAGACATCAATGCTAAATCGGTGGAGTACTCTTTTAGAGATATGATACTGTAGATAGTGATGTACTTTTTTTCACAAAGGTCCTGTATTTACAAAAACGAAAGTCATGTTTACAAAAATTTGTCAAATACTGTATTCATAAGATCAGATGATACAGTAGGAACCTCTCCTAATGTTAATTTTAGCAAAGATTAAAATATTCACTTGGTGCTCATAATCATCTTAAACTAAAACTGACTCTGCTGTGCGACAATCCAAAATGGAGGACTGGCATATTTCTTTGTTAGATGGTGTGCCAAAATGTACACCTCTCAAGAAGTGACCCCTACAGATTCTTGGCCCGAGACCTTGGTTTGTGACAGCCAGGTGTTTCTGACTTGGGTCAAGGTGCAGTTTCAACTCCATCCACATGCTCTAATGACAGAAGGTGACTACCAACAAAAGGGAATTCTCAACAAGTTTCTCATTCCACTTGTGTCTCAAGTAAGCAGTCAGATGACAGCTAGTCAGCCACACATGAGCGGAAAACAAAGGACAAAAGCTCTGTGGCACTAATGGCTAGTTGTGACTAAAAACATCCAAGTTGCTCAACTGGCTTTAGATCTAATCCTGCCAGAAACATGTCTGTGCCGCTTTCAGATTTTGATGGAGGAAAGGAAAAAAAAAAAAACTAAAGAAGGACACAAAAAGGACTACCCTGGAGATAGACAGAAGAGTAGGGAGGAGACAACTGCATTGTCACTGATTGTGTGTTTGCTTGTAAGCATGTAAAGTGAGTTGTTTGCCTGTAATTTATGTACCTGGGTGTGTGTGTTTTGAGAGGTAAGATGCCTTAGAATTTTTATCATTTTAATTTACTTGGTTGTTTTATCTCAGGCTAATGTTTGCACATGTGTTCATATTTAATGTGTTTTTAATGTGATGTTTTGTCCTGATGCAGCCATTCCCCTGAATACAAGACAATTTTCGGCTATGGGAGACAATAAAGTAACCTTAACTAATGAGACTTGATTTAGTGTTTCAGTATGAAGCCTTTATGATGGGGCAGATGTCAAAAAAGTCAATTATAATGTCACAACTTGTTTGTTGGCAGGTTATGGAATTAAAACATCTATAGAAATGATGAAACGTAATTGCCTTAATTCAACCCATATATAGTTCCACACAATTTCTTTAATTAATAATAAATAAAATTGCATTTAAAGTTGTGGCTTGACAAAAAACCTACACTGGATTTTTTATTGTTTTATGCGTTTTTCTTTTGACTTTTACCAAATCTGACTTTTTTGAGCCATTGTCACATTTGAGCATACACAGTATATGAACTATACTACATACCATACTTTCCGATGAGCCTATACCATTTCCTTTTTTTAATAACCACAATTTGGAAATCTGCAAGCCAGTGTCTTCCACTCACAAGTAGACTTTGCTGCCATCTTGTGGTTTTAAAAAACACACCAGGACATCAGTAACATCTATGTGATATAAAGACTAAACGCATATTTTCTGTTACACAACCAGTTACGCAGCAGTTTACAAATTGTACAAGTTTGTATTTATGAATTCTTGTGATACATGTGTATACAGTAAAATCCCATGTTGTGAATACAGTGAGGGAGATTAAAGCTTTTAGGTTAAGATCCTGATGTGTTCAGACAACGTGGCTGCAACTGTTATCTGCACCTGTCACATCATGTGTCATAAATTCCACTGTAAACCTTTTTTTCTGAGAAATACATCTTATCCATTATTTCAAGGCAAACAAATTAAGTCATGCCTTTTTCCTGCAACTGCTGACACTTTTAACATACACAAAAAAACAGTATGAAGAGTTGCATAAAGAAAACACATGAATACTGTGTTGGAATGCCAACACATTCATGTTAATATGCAAATGAGCATTCTGGCATTAGACCCTGTGCTACAGGTGACAGGGCATGTTGAGGAGCTACAAATGGATCAACACTTTATAAGTCTGATTAAAGGTATCGGCATTTTATAGTATTGTGTCTCATAGATTCTAAGCACACCTAAAGTAGATCCTGGGATACAGGATACTGTAAGTGACCAAAACTCTGAATTTGTCAAACTAAATGCCAGTGCATGAGGAGGCTGGGGAGATGGAGGCAGAGAATCAGCGATAAGAGACACTGACCCGCTATAGCTTTGAAAGGTGATAAAAACATGGTGTTTCTTCATGAAACACAGCAGCTGTGGTTGGCCTGTCTGCATGTGGCTAACATTGGATTAGTATGTCGTTTTCATGACAAAAAATATCCAAACATCAACAACAAAAACACGGCTCAAACACTCCTGCAGCATTATCTCTTTCTTTGCTGGCCATCTGCAGCGAGTTGCAAACACAATGTCGCCAAAATACAAAGAAGTGCACCAGCAACAAGCAACATGGAAGCAGTGCATTATTCTCAGTGTGATAAGAGTTGCAACATTTTGGTTAATTGTTTCGCTGATCGACAGACACTGATAGATTAAACGTAGTTGAAGCACTACTTGTGACAAGACGTTGAGTGTTAGGAGATGATCTGCTTAAGTTATTTATCTTTTTATTTGATAGATTCCTTGGGATAGATAAGAAAATTCTTACCATTACCTTTTCCAGTGAATATACATTGTTGAACTGATTAATGAAGGATTCTCATACATGTATACTATGTAAAGAGGGATTCTTATATTCTCTGCGCTCGTTAATGTTTAGTCATTGCCATCACAGTCAATGTATGTGAAATCTGGAAATCACCTAATTACTTACTAAAAACCTACTGGTGGTCACAGGTTGGGTGTGCCCCCCTATTCACTGTCCGACAAACCACGAACAATAGTCACTATCTCCATTTTGTTCCTGAGTTATGGTATTGAAAAATAGTCCAAAAAAGCACATCATGATTTCGCTGCGACAGTGACCTTTGACCTTTTGGGTAAAATATGTCAACAATTCATTGTTGTATGCGATTAAACCTTTGTATGAAATGTTGAGGTAACAGTGACCTTGACCTTTGAGTGTAAAGTGTCACCAATTCATTGTCTGACAAACTGTCAAATATCTTCATGTTCAAGTATCAATTCTTGAGTTATAGCCAAAAGGCCAGTTATCTTGGCCTCTGACAACCAAAATCTAAATCAGTTCATCCTTGAGTTTAAGTGGACGTGTGTGCCAAATTTGAAGCATTTAATAATAATACATTTTATTTATAATGCACTTTACATTTCAACGAAATCTCAAAGTGCTATAAATTTCCCTCAAGGCATTCCTGAGATATCACATTCACAACAGATGAATGAACAGACAACCCAAAAACATAACGCCATAAAGCATAAAGATATGTGGAGTGCAATGATCCGTGAACACTGTATTGTACCAGTCTGTGAACTGACTG
>NC_060154.1:31212522-31262764 GCF_021292245.1 Micropterus dolomieu
CGAAGAGATTCGCCTGGCTTCTAACTGTCTTCTTCCGAGCGCCTACCCTGCTTACTCTGAGATAGCACCTGACTGAATAGCCCTAGAGCCAGATACCATCCCAGCCACGCCCGTTAACGACAGCTCTCTTCTCATTGATCAGTGCACTTGGTATGGTCGCCAGGTTGGTGTTTAGTGGCCAGGAAAATAGGCCCCAAGGATAAGTTAATTTCTGTGGCTAGAGCAACCTATAAGAACCTCAAAGATGTTAAACACTATACCTAACTGATTACTACCTTAGTGAGGAAATAACTTCAATGTCGACTATCGTTCTTTAAATGCAGTGATTATATATTTTATTGCATAAAGTTAGCAAGGGCAAGCATACAACTGAAATTGGTTAAAATTGAGTAAAAATAATAAAACTGTTTAAAATTCAAAACCTGATACGAATAGCTGAGCTTGAGTGTTTTTTGGTTATCTTCTTTTTGGAGAGTAAGGGAGGGGAAGGAGCTGTCCCGGCCGGTGAAATCCTTCCTCCGCTGCTGGGCTGATGACCCTGGTGGAAACTTGAGGCTTTGTCCAAAGCCCTCAAATTGTCTTCAAAAGTCTTCAGTCTTCATTGCATCATGAGTGAGAGAAAATCTTCAGAGTCCAATGATTCTTCAGTTGTCTTGGCTGTTATGGTTATCCTCCGTGGCATGATCTGTTGAAACTTTGCTGAAGAAATCTCTGAAGCGTTCCCTAGTTGTTTGCTGTTCAAATCCCCATCTCTTGTCTTGGGCTCTTGGTCCGGTGCGGTGATGGTCTTGCTCCGAGTCAGATTCCTCTTGAGATCCGCCGAGGAATAACCCCGATCTCTTTCTGGCTTCTCTTTATATATCCTATTCCGTGGCTGATTTCTTTGTCATATCAGCCACCACCCTTATCCTGTCTACGTGACTACTGGCACATAGATTGTTCATCCTTAAATTCAGTTGGGCCAGAGATGTCCTTATTTGGCCATTTCATTTCCCCTTGCTGACCCTTCTCTCCCAATGACTCATAGTCAGGATGTCTTCACCCAAACTTAGTGACCTTTTGCACAGTTATTTAACCTTTACCCTAATTCTCCGTACTTTAACCATATTATGTATTTTACAATCGGAAGATCAATTCAATTTATTAACCTTCAATATCAATGAGATATCCTGATTTTCAATCATCATATCATGTTTAATACCAAATATCTTTCTTTTAATTATTATTCAATATATTGCTTATAGCATTGTTAAGCTCTGTGTTTTGCAGATGGAAGTATGTTGCACTTCCCTTTTCTCACTCACTGTTGTTACTAAAGGGAGAAAGGCTCCAGTTTTCTTCTTTGCGACCTGATAGCAAGAGCGTTGGGATCTCAACTTATTTGAGACCCCCTCCTTGAGATCACTCGCTGCCTTCGACACTCCGATGCTAATATTTAGTGAGCATGAAGTTGTCTTCTTCCTCTTCCGACAGGAATGCTTCTTTCGCACATTTCAGCTTTCTCAGTTCTCTGCCTGCCCAGAGTCCTGAGGTCGTTCTTCTTAGGGCAACCACCCCATTGACAGTGGCCACTCTGACCTAGGGTGGTAGGTTTTGTGTGTTATTGGCCATTTTTGGTTCCTGGTTCTCTTCTAGCTTGGAATTGGCTTGAGTTGCTCAACAACTTGGATTCCCTTCTTCCATAGCACTGTCATGGTGCTTTTCGTGGTGAGGCCATCCACCCTCTTTCCCCTATGACCTGCAATGTATTGACCACATACTTCACACTCCCCAGGGACACGATGAACCTGGCCTCCAGGATCCCAAACTTGTTGCTTCTCCAACTCCTTCCATGTGGGCATGGTGCCTGCATGGCCCAGCGCTTCATGTACGGCCTGCACCATTTCCACCACAGACTCTTCAGGGACCATCCATCCTCTGGGTGTCACATCCCTCATCTCGATCCCGACAAAGACGATCCTCTTGTGCTGCACTGAGCACTCCACTTCATCACTTCCTCGCCAGTGATCTCCCTTTTTCCTATGGGCCTTCTGATGTACCACATCCGGGGGCACTTGGAATTCTGGATCCTCACTGCCGAGGCCTTCTGTTTCTTCCATCTCACTCAGGTGTTTTGGGTCATCTGCTGATGCCGCTGCCGCCGCCATCTCTGTAGTCTTTGTCGTCTCGAGTCGTCTGTTCCTCAAAGCCTCCCTTAGCACTTCGGGTCAGGGATGAGTTGCAGACTGGTTGGCTATTCAGCGCCGCTCTGGGATGCAGCTTGACTGCTCCTCTCGGTCGCTCTCTCCCCCGCTTCTCCCTCTGGATCTCTGCGGGCGGGTGATGCTGCTTCCTCTAGCAGGTCACCAGGCAGCTCCGCTTCTCTGCAGGGCTGCCCCTTCGAGTGTTCAGTCGGATGTCTTCTCCCGCTGGACTCCTTGCTCTGGCGCTTGGCAGATGTCTCTCTGCCGCACGCCTCTCTCGGGGGATTCCACACGAACGACGGTTGGTCTCTCCGTCGGGGTTTCTGCTGTAGGCTCAACGAATCCTTTCGTCGAGCCCCACGTTGGGCGCCACGTGTTAGATCCCGAGTCACCCCTGTTCAGGAGGTACTGGACCAGCTCTCCGTCTTAAAGGGTCCGATCCTCTAGGCCTATGGGTATTACCCTAGTAGGTATGACTGAGGACTGTTTAAGCTGGTGTCGAAGAGATTCGCCTGGCTTCTAACTGTCTTCTTCCGAACGCCTACCCTGCTTACTCTGAGATAGCACCTGCCTGAATAGCCCTAGAGCCAGATACCACCCCAGCCACGCCTGTTAACGACAGCTCTCTTCTCATTGATCAGTGCACTTGGTATGGTTGCCAGGTTGGTATTTAGTGGCCAGGAAAATAGGCCCCAAGGATAAGTTAATTTCTGTGGCTAGAGCAACCTATAAGAACCTCAAAGATGTTAAACACACTATACCTAACTGATTACTACCTTAGTGAGGAAATAACTTCAATGTCGACTATCGTTCTTTAAATGCAGTGATTATATATTTTATTGCATAAAGTTAGCAAGGGCAAGCATACAACTGAAATTGGTTAAAATTGAGTAAAAATAATAAAACTGTTAAAATTCAAAACCTGATACGAATAGCTGAATAGAATATCTTCTTTTTGGAGAGAAAGGGCGGGGAAGGAGTTGTCCTGGCCAAGGAGTTCTTTCCCTCTTCTGCTGGGCTGATGACTCTGGTGGAAACCTGAGGCTTTGTCCAAAGCCCTCAAATTGTCTTCAAAAGTCTTCAGTCTTCAGTCGCAGTTGAAAAGGAGAAAATCTTCCGAGTCCGATGATTCTTCAGTTGTCTTGGCTGTTATGGTTATCCTCTGTGGCATGATCTGTTGAAACTTTGCTGAAGAAATCTCTGAAGCGTTCCCTAGTTGTTTGCTGTTCAAATCCCCATCTCTTGTCTTGGGCTCTTGGTCCGGTGCGGTGATGGTCTTGCCATCCGATGCCTCTTGAGATCCGCCGAGGAATAAACCCGATCTCTTTCTGGCTTCTCTTTATATATCCTATTCTGTGGCTGATCTCTTTGTCATATCAGCCACCACCCTTATCCTGTCTACGTGACTACTGGCACATAGATTGTTCATTTGTTTCAGAGATGTCCTTGTTTGGTCCACTCATTTCCCCTGCTGACCCTTCTCTCTCAATGACTCACAGTCATGAGGCTGTCACACTCAGTCCAGTATTTCGCAACAAGCTTCAACATGTCTGAACATATTCTTTCAATTACATCTATCATTACATGCACATTTCCAATCAATACTATCAAATCATGACATTTTATACCATAGTTATTCATTTCTCATTTCTTTAGTAATTTTTTTATGTAATACGTCTAATACATCATTCTACTGATTGCTATACTTATCACACTTTACACATCACATTCATTTGGAAAGTACCTGATTCTCCTCTTGGTTATTTTGTTTCTTATAGTCTCTTGTGTTATTCAGTCGGAAAGTACCTCGCAGTCCCATGGCCTTAATGGGCCTTTTAGAGTGTTGTTAGTGCGCAGGGATCTCAATCTACTTGACAAGCCCCCTCCATTGCTGAACATCATGACATAAATATATTGTGTCTTCATCCGGCACATTTGAACAAGATGCCGGATAAACAGTTTAAGTGTAAATTGTGTGTCTTTGCAATGCATAATTTAATTTAATCAGTTTTAGATGTGTGTTCTCATTATATTTTGCTTACCAGCGCAAGCACCTGCACTGTGTGATAAAAATCGTGCTACCACTATTGTCCATGTACTTAGTAATTTAATGATTATGTATCCCACCCCACTTTTTGTAGATTTAGGTGAGTCAAATGCCATATGGGATAATAACAGCCTATGAATATGAAGTTCCCCATTTGAATATTAAATGTAGGCAATATTCACTTTACTGTAATAACAAAAGATACCCTTATACTAATAGGATGCAAAAAAATTGACATGTTTTGTGCTCCACAGTGAAGTCATTCGCCTAATGCTAATGGGGGCTCAATTAAATGTCACCCAGGTGACCAAAAAATTGGACAATTTAAAAAGCAGATATAAAGGTGATATTCTGTGTATATATGAACTCTGTGCACATCCATTAACATGACATTTTTCTTCCTCTTTAAATACAATACAGTGTATGACATTCTATTGGTTTCAGTGTGTATACATCTCACTAACAAATCCCATGATTCTTCCTCCCAGGAGATCAAAAACCCACCGACTGGGACAGGGACATTTGGGAGAGAGGCCACAGCAGCCACATGGCCATGGTTTTCATTGATGCATGAGGTGATCGAGGGGTGGTACTCAATTGAGCCCCCGCATCTGATGGACTCAAACATTGAGGAAAGACCTGAGCTTGTGGCTAACATGGCCTCCAGTGATGGCTCATAATCCGCTTGAGCCGGTCATTATGGGGCATGTGAGGAGGAAGAGGAGCCTGCACAGCCGGGCACAAGTACCAGCACCACCACACAGGCAGCTGATGAGCCATCCACCTCTGCCTGTCCCCTACCAACTAAAGACATCCTGGCTTCTTGGAGAAGGACACCAAAAAAGAGGACCAGCAAAATCCAGGAGAATCCAAGATTTTTAGATTGTTTTCTAACAAATTCCTCAAACCAATCATTTATTTTATCATTTGTTGGTTTCAAAGTAAAACAAGAAGTTGTCAGTTAGTAAAATCTGTGTTTTTGAAATTCTGTGTGTAAAACAGTAGAAATTATCAGGGAATTCAATGATTTCAGGCATGTGCCATCAACGTCCTTAAAGTACCTTGTTATTCAAGAAATTTTGTGTTGCCATATTGTACAAATAATCCAAACTCAGTAATTTAATGTACTAGATTGTGCATACACATAGCTGATCAATTACTCAGGGTACATTATATTTTAACCTTTGTGCCCTTCTACATTTAGCATCAGGCAGCACATAGAACTTATATACATGCAGTTGTCTTTTCAATTAAGTGTACAGGACATTTTCAGGAGTTTGAGTGCAAACAGAATCCATTTAAATAGGCTATAATGACTGCAACCGCATAACAAACAAAGGCCTCTTCCTTGTACAAGGTAGTGAAAAGACATGCGTAGCACAACTAAAATTTAAGAACTTAGGAATATACACTAAAACAAAAAGAGCTTTATGAAACACGGTTTGTCATAAAGTGTAGGCCTTTGTCCCAGGTCTTCCTGTCCCCAAGGTCTACAAATAATTGTGTTCTTGCAGCTCCACAGGGTGCACACGTGGAGCAGAGAGAAGCCCTTCCAGTCGGTCTCGCTGGCCATATCTGCTGTGTTAGCCAGCCGTGCAACTGCCTGGCCAACCTCACCCAGTGTTCCAGCAGTTGGCAGTCTGATGATCTCCTGGCGAAGGGATCTTCTCCACTCTGGTTTGCAGCAGTCTGCCAACTGTAGACTTGGGAACATGAAAGGCCCAGGACACCACACTGTATGACAAGCAGAGAGCCAGCCAGTACATAATAATCAATAAATGCACCTCATGTGAGCAGCCTTGTGTGATGGCAGAATCCTTACTAAGGCCTCCATGGACTGTCTGCTCAGCTGTAGTCAGATAGAGGTCCTTCTGGCCATCAAAGTACACAGCAAGGACTGGCACATGGAGATTGAGGGTTGTATGTACTGGTGAAAGGTCAATCTAAAAAAAATATAAAAGAAAACTGTTAATTCCCACACTTCATTTCTTCATGGAATAACATGAAGTCTGAACTACCTTCGATCAAAAAATGTAATACTACAATGCAAGCTATGATGTATACTTCTTTCATCTAGCCAACCTGTCTCAGATATTCCACTTCTTGTGTATAGGCTTGTGCATGTAGGCTACTATAGCTATTTTTAGCAAAATGCCATCATGTCTGTGACACCACGATGGTGGAACGAGCTACCACACGGTATCAGAGCAGGGGCATCCCTCTCTAACTTCAAGAAGCTCTTGAAAACTCATCTCCCACTTTCTATTATAACACCTCTAACTCCTAACCTTTAACATGCACTTCCTGTGCTCCTCTTCTTCTATCCCTTTACAATTATCTTGTATTGATTGCACTCTTTTGTTAACTCTTACTTCTTTCCCTAGGTATTTACCCCATTGATGCGATGTGGTTTAGCTTTTACTAGCATTTATTGCTCCTCTTACTAGTATATACTGTATAGTCAGTTGTAGATCTTGTGCTGTATTTGATGTTCTGTTGATGTTTGTATGTTGTTTCTCAAATGTAAGTCGTTTGGATAAAAGCATCTGCCAAACGACTAAATGTAATGTAAACGTAAATGTCCGATTAGACAACCAAACAGCTCAGTGTCTGCTTTATTTGTGATGTGTTAGTTTAAATACTATAAAGCATTTCATTTGCGAGACAATTACCTGTAGGTAACACAGGATTGCATGCTGCAGTCATCGTCTCCTGAGTCTTGACTGCTCCTGTTGTCTGATGATGCTTCTGGAGAATACGAATCTGGTCAAGCATTGTCTGAGACTTCCAGAGACCTGGTTCCTGGGATTCTTAATTATCTTAATGGGTTGACAGGACTCAGCTGCTATGAACACACCATTTGATGAAGCAGCTGAATGTTGAAAGACGGCGATTGAATTGAAAACACCTACTCATCAAAGTGACAGATTCAATTATTAAGCAAGGCTAAAGACTGTTCTTTCATTACTATCGACAAACTATCAGTGTGGCAAATGACTCCAATGTTAAGTGAATGCATCTAAACTGAGTCATGAAAGCAGGGTTGGGCTAGAGTTCTTGTTGGTGTGAATATAACATAATGACAGGTGGCTGCTTTTTAACAAATCATTTATATTATTACTTTACATAGGTAGCCTACTTGGGAGTAGGCTACAATGTCACAATTTTAATAGCTCTCTTGTTTTTTGCTCAAGTTATCATTTAAATATATAAATTAATTTCTTTCTTGATAGCATAAAATTTGTTGGGCCTCACAGTCTGGCAGAACAAAGACTGGGCCTTCTGATATCCTGTATCCTGTATACCCCGGCCTGTTGAATTTCTACAAGAATGCCCATGTGGCTTGACTACACAAAGGGGGTCACAGATGGTCCTAGTCCATTAATTCACACCTACCTGTGAACTCTAAACTTTAAAACCAAACCAAAGGTTTGTATTGGCTGAAGCTTTCAGGGGGTGGAGTAATCCCAGGAGGTACAGCCATTTTGTCAACGGAGATATAAAACCGAACACCTCCGAACCCTCATTGCCATTCCCAGTCTGTCACAGGACTGTAAGGAGGTAAACAAACTTTGCCTTTCTGCAACTGCTCCAGCAGCCACAGGAGGTATTTCTTTCAGCACTGAACTTTCTTTGTTCCTGAGACTTCCTTGTTCCTACAGACTTCACTCGCTGGACGAGCAACTCTGTTTTCTTCTTTCCTTTTTACCTCTTATTTTTCTTTCTGTTACCAACACAATTTTGAATCCCTAAAGAAACTGTTATACACAAGATAACGTTTCGTGCCTGCAGAAGAAGACGGACAAACTCCGTACTTAACTGAGAGAAGATCACCTCCATGTTACACCTTCTCAAACGTCGACTTCACTGATTACTGTTGCTGCCGCCAAAGAATCAGCTTCGTCAGAACCTGAGGCCAGAAAAACCCACACACCCACACTCTCTACTTTATATCATTTTTGCTTAGAATAGTTAATAGTGATTTACTTGCTAAAGTTATTGATCATTGATCTATGCTCAAGTTAAATAAATACTATTATAATTTTAAGAAGTCGTTGTCTGTGATTATTTGTGTATAATGTTGTAGTAAGAGTTGGTTGCCACGGCCAGTGTACTGATTCACCCTTCTCTGTTTGCCATCTACAGGTGGACAAACCCCATTTTAGACTGATCATACTTGGCTCATATTTGGTTATTGGTCCCTGATTCCAGGATGGTGCCCCGTATTTATTAATTCTAATTAATAATTTTGAATATTAATAATTTTATTAATATTTCTAGAATATCTTTGATATTAAGCTAATAACCAAACCTGACCATATGTTGACAAAACCCCCAACATAGTTGGTGCCCCATGTGAGGCTGTCTAAATACCAACTTTATTGCAACAATTATGCATGAATAATCCAGAATTATTAATTTTGAATTCTTAGAAATTTAAAAAAAATTATTTTGTTTTTCTCTCTTTATTCAAATTGATATTCTGCACATTTTGCCAAGCATATTCAGTTGTGTTGTGGAAATTTTTCTTTTTTGTGCACCAATGGATAGTAATTGCATTTTTTGGAGTTTTGGCACACTTTTGTTTTGTTAAAGGTGTTGTCCCCGCCGGCAGTCCGGCTGACCCTTGCTCCTCGTGCTCGGTTGGCGGATCGATCGACACTAGCTCTGTTGGCGGTCTGGCCAAACCCTGCTCCTCGCACCAAGGCCCTCAGCCCAGCAGCCTCGTCCCTGACTCCCCCTGCTGCTGTCTCGTTGCCGGCCTCTAGCCCGGCTCCCCGGCCCCTGGAGGGGTTGTCACCCTGCCCGCTCGCCTGACCCTTCCCAGCTCTGAAACCCTCTCTGAAGTCCCTGTGTTGTGTTGTGTTTTGTTTTGGACCCTGGACCCCCACCAGCCGGGCCCCAGTGCGATTTCCTCCCCCCGACGTACTTCTGCCAAGCCCCGCCTAGTCTTTTGGGAGGGCCGCCAGGAGGCGTCCGTTGAGGAGGGGGCCCTGTTGTGGTGGCAGCCCAGCTGACGTGAGTGTCCTGGTCTTTTCTCCTTTTCATCAGTTTTTCTGCTTTTTCCTTGGTTTTCTCTGTTCTCTGCCCGCCTCCCTGTGTCTCCTCCCCTATGTGCTCTCTCTCCCTCCGCTACTGAGCCCAGCCAACAACCTGCACCTGCACCTCATCAGCCACCTCGTCAGCCTGCCACACCTGCCAGTAATCAACCTCATCCCTGCCTGTATTTCAACCCCGGTTCTCCACACCATTCTTGCTTGATCGTTGTTGCTCCATACCCGGTGCCACCTCTACATTCAAGCTCGCATGTATTTTGATTTCTTCCTATTTCCCCGTGCTTTGTCCCTGCTGTCACTAATCTTGTCTGTTTCCCTCCCAGGTTCACTCACCGTCGTCCTCCATTCAGTCGGCTGGGCTCATCCTCTGGTCCTCTGGTCCTCTCCTCCCCAGACTTCCCCCACAGCGTCCTCCCAGTTCGCCCTCGCTTCCTCGGCCCCAGTGTTCCCCGGCTCTCTGGTCCCAGTCTCCTCAGTTTCCCCGTGCCAGTGTTTCCCTGGCATCCACCTCTCCCTCCACTCCAGTCCCTCAAACCCTTTTCCCTCAATAAACCTCCTTCGCTCTGAGCGCTGCATTTGGGTCCTCTCTGTCCCCACACCACACCACCCATAACAAAAGGGCTCTTAAGTCCACCATGTACCCTCCAGGGAGCTAGCTATTAACAAACTAATCTGTAAGCTAGATTGACGCTACTCACCTTGTTGGGTTGCGCCTATACTCAAAGAATCTTGAGTTACAGTACGTAACTACCATTCTATTTTCTAAGGCTATCGCTATTGGGTTAGAGGCGAAGCAGGATGAGCGCTTCACTGGGCCATACGGTACCCCCAAGCACAAAACCCACCTCCCCATAGCCATAAAGGAGCCATCCAGTTACCCACTGTCCGCAGCATTGGTGTCTGCGTGCACACAAGCACCGATGGCACAACATTGGAGGCAGGGGACCGACCCATGTGTTTAGTTTATTTGTTTATAATATTGTGGACAGTCCCTTTTGATAAAAAAGAGCAGCTTTAGCCTCTACGGCTAATTTCCAACTGTTGTCCCCGGCCAGTTGTCAATAGCATACATCCAATAAAACACATTTAATTATATTTGCAACAAAACTAAGCAGAAGAAAATAGACACACAATTGAGACAAGCACAAAAAAAACACAACAACAATTCATGCATTAAAACAGTACAAATTAAAACAAAGAATATTCACACAAATGCCACATTGAAGCATATACAGGACATACCATTGAGGCAGGCAGTAGAAGTCAAATTGCAGTACCATGACCATGTCACATCAAATACATATCACGACAATCAAATTAATGTGTACAGTTGTAATTGTCGGACAGCCAGTTTTTAAGGTATATAGTAAAGGTGGAATACGTATGTATGTCTTTAATTGTAGTGGGCAGTGAGTTCCAGTTTTGTATTGCTTTAACAAAAAAATGATAATTGACCAAATGTACTTTTCCTAAATGGGATTAGAAGATCACCTCGTTTGGTGCTTCTGGTAGTCTGACTACTATTATTACGTTGAATTATGAATGAGTTAAAAGGAGCAGGAGCAATATTATGCAAAATTTTGTAGACCAAGCAAATGTTTTTGTATTTGATTACGTCTTCCCAGCTCAACAGTTTATGATTATTAAGGATAATACAATGATGTTGAATGAAACTATTAGGCTTCTGGTCCAGAACTTTAAGAGGTTTTTTTGTAAAGAGTTGCTAGTGGCTTTAGTGATGAGCTATTAGTTTGGCCCCAACTTGTCAAACAATATGTTAGATGTGACACAATCATGGTTTCCATGAATAATTTTGCAGCATTAAAAGTAAGTGTATTTCGAGTATATCTAAAATTAGCTACGCTAAACTTTACCCTATTGCACAATTTCTCAATATGTGCTTTAAAAGAAAGATTAGAATCAATAGTAACACCCAAATACTTAAATTGTGGCACAATCCTAATGGTTTGACCTGAAATCGTTATATTTGACACAGTGTTACATTGTCTCTTTGTGAAACACATTCCCACAGTTTTCTCAAAATTTAGTCAAAGACACGAACGATTTAGCCAGTCGGTGATCTGATCCATAGCTGTGGTTAGTTTGACAGCAGCCAAATGTTTTGTCTTGGCATGCACATAAATAACAGTCGTAATAGTCGGGGAACTGGATGGGGACTGGAAGCGGTCAGACCTGCTGATGAGGCACCTTGGTGACCATGAAGGGAAGGCACTCTGCATGTCAGCTACACATTAGCTTACCGTTAGCTAACTGTTAGCTTAATGTTAGCCTGACGGTAGCATCCCTGAAGCTTAATGATCGCTTGCCTCGCTGCGGCAACATAGCAACATCAAGGCCAGCGTCACAGGGGGTTGGAAAGGGGGAAGCAGGGAGCCACTGGGGGACTCGTGCTCATCCAACAGCAACAGGTCGAGGGTTTTGTCAAGAGAGCGGGCTCGGGCCGTCTTGCTAGAAGACATTGCTCTTCTTTTCCGACAGGAAATCTTCTGCTCTTTAGACAGCTCAGAGCTGAAGAAATGGAGGATAAATAGTAAACTGGAGAGATTAAAACGGTGGAGGGGGGGCATTACTCTGTTGAACTGTGCTATTTTGTCTACAGTTAGAATACAACCTTCCTATAACCTTGATCTTCTGCATGTAAAGTTGACTTATTATGAATTTTACTAAGAGGATAAATAGTAAACTGGAGAGATTAAAACGGTAATCTGAGTTATTTCTGTTTATGTAGGCTATAAGAAACAGCATTGTATGTATCATCACTATTTATATCACACTGACAATAATGATATTTTCATCTGCCTTAGCTGTAGATATAGTGTCCATATATTACTAAGCATACCATACAGCTTACAGGCAGGTTGCTGGGCCTAAGGCAGGCACCTTTTGAAGTCATTACCTTTATGTTTTGTGTCCTGAAGAATGGGGTATTTACACATTTTATATCTCATCAGGTTGACAATAAAATTAATCACATTTTATGTAATTATTTATATATTGAACAGATGCATAGTGTATTAACAGTTAAACATGTTCTATATAAAACTATTAATGTATTATAATATTTATAAATTACAATAACACACACACAGACATAAGATTGGACATTTTTTAAACGTGTGGATGCACCAAATGGGTATGGTCTAAAGGAAACAACAGTTTAAACTAGAAAAGACTCAAGAGCAAACCCGAAGCTGTACAATTCTCAAGATTTTATTAATAAAAAATATTTTAAATAACATTTACTGGCTCTACATGAAAATACACACAGACCATTCTTTTAACTGAGTACAGCGACAATACAAAATACTTTCTAACGACAAAAGTCACACCTCAAGCATTGGCTGAGACATATTTGTTTACCGGATTAAATCTCTCTTTTTAGAGATATTTTTTTAGATGTCTTACTCAGTCACATTTGTCTATTTGTATGTCTTTGGCCAAGGATAATAACTGTAGGACTGATCTGGCTTTGCGTCCATTCATAAAGATCTTAACATGAAAACCGTGAACCAAGACTGATGGCTGATGCGTATCCTGGGGAAAGGAAAAACATATTTACAAAATATAACACACCGGAACAGGAACCTGCAATAAATTATATCTTCATGAATCTATTAATATTGTTTGTAATTTGTGAAATGTCATGTTCATGTGTTTTTTCTCTTAATCTCCAAAACAGAATCTTTACTCTACAGAATTAGCTGTGATTTACTTCAGTACAAATGTTGGTGATACATTTCCATTTATAAAATTGTTCTAATTCTTTGCACAATCTGGGAAATTTACCTCCACAATATTTTATTTCTGGAGGCACTGAAATCAAATTAAACCAGCCAACATGTACCACTGAAGACTGGACCACTAATAATAATTTTTAACCACAAACTGTATAAGATATGTCGTAACTGGTTCCAGCGTGCTGTGTTCATAGATGTTCTGAACATGGTTCACCGTCACATCTCCATTATAGTGGAAGAAGCTGCAGTTGAGTGTGTGTGTGTGTGTGTGTGTGTGTGTGTGTGTGTGTGTGTGTGTGTGTGTGTGTATATATATATATATAATGGCTGGCCTCCACAGATTCAGGTCCTTCCTTTCTTTCTAAAGAAGAAAACGTAATTATAACAAAAGCCGACCTAAATGGAACAACCACCAGCCCTGACATGGGACCGACCTTTACGAAGCTTATAATGTTCTGTCTCTGCTGATGTTCAGTCTGAGATGGGTTAAATAATATGTATGTATAATGTGTCTTAAGTTTCAGTGCGCTGAGCGCTCAGGACCTCCATATTAATGACCTGCTACCTAACAAAAACAAGAAGACAAGCCACACACTTTTGGTGCCAATGCTCATTATGAAAATTTACATTTTGATACAGTATAGAAGTTAAGTTTTCATCATCAGAGTAGCTATGACCTATGATTGTGCAGCTGCTCTTGTCACATCTTTGCCTCTTGTTTGGGCAAAGCCATGAGTGCTCCTCTTTAACTCTATTAATTATCTTACACATCTACAAAACTCAGTACACATTTAGAAATATAACATTATACACCGAAACGCACATGATCACAGGAAGAACATGCAAACTCCACACAGAAGCCCATGGTGGTGGTGGGAACATCCCCTCCTACATAGGTAATCTCTCTGTGTCTGGTAGGGTCCATATTTACAGTACAGTATTTGCATGACATTTTCACTTCTTTAGATGTAGATGAAGAATTCTCTTAAGTTTGTGGACAACACAGTGGTGGGTCTCATCAACAACATCAATGAGAGAACTTACAGGGATGAGGTGAAACAACTGGCTGTAAGGTGCAGCAATAACAATCTCTTAAATGTGGGCAAAACAAAACAGATTACCACTAACTTCAGAAGAACACACAGAAAACACCCCCCACTGACCACCAATTGTTCTACTGTGGAGAGGATGAGCAGCGTAAAATTTGAAGGTGTGCATATTACAGAGGACCTCTCTAAATGGGTTATGAAAGATAAAAAATACTTGTTTTTGTTTTTATTATAAATAGCTCATGTTGTTACCACCATTATGGCTCTCTTAAGATCCACTTCTGTAAGTTCCTCATACTGCCTCTCTCTCTCTCTCTCTCTCTCACTCACTCACTCACTCACTCACTCACTCACACTCACACTCTACAGCTATGCTGTCTTCAACTAAGTATTGCTTTTTTAGTCTTTAATCTTAGTCTCTCACTGAGCATAGCAAAACATTTGATCAGAAGCGGGAGAGCTGGGTCTATGTTAATATGCTATTGCTTTAATTGTTTTCCTGCAGGTCAGTTTTTCTATATACATTTTAAAATTAAAGCAGCAGTTGTTAACAATTGAACATACTCTGGCCCAATCCCAAAGTCCCCCCTAAGCCCTGAACCCTCACAGACTTTACTGACCTCACTTGGAAAGTGATTGAGTTTGAGAGGCTGCAAGGGCTCAAAATGCTGTAAACAGGAACGGGACAACACTTTGCCACTTTATCACTTTACCTTGATGACGCTGAAACACGTTGCAGACTTTTTATTTTGTGTTTTTGCCTGATTTTTAAGTCCTGCAGACTCTCACCCTACAGAGTGGAGGAGAGCTAAATGTCAATATATATTTGGCACTAATCATCAATACACTATTGTTGGTCAAGTTGGTCAGCATCATTAAGCAAAAACTAAAATAAATCGTGGAATAAACAAAGTGTGTAAAGGTGGTTGCTTTCCTCTGACTTCATGTGTTCCATGTTAAGTTATAATGCTACAACAATGTTGACATCGACGTTGGTGTCAGTGCTTGTTTGTTTACCGTTTTTCTTCTTCTTCTCTTAATACGCGGATTTGCCGTGATACTCTCGCTTCCGGGCTTCCCCTGGTAATCCCTGTGGGCAATTCCCTCAGCCAAAGTGCAGAAATGCAGACTTACCAAAACGGTCTATAAAGGGCAAAATGTCCGCGGGACGGCCCTAAGCCCTCACGGACTTCCCGGGAACGCGCCTCGTCTGTGAGGGTGGACATTGGGATTGGGCCAATCAATCTTCCACGTGTCTCTCTCTCTCTGCTACTCGTATCACAGGCAGTTGCCCTGGAAACCTAATCATGGCCATAGCCAGCTATGAGGTCACCGAGGTCCGGACCTCAGTAATTATATGTAGGCCTATCGATAAAATAATTCAAATAAACACCATTGATAACACAATAAACTTAAATGAAGGCTTTAAGATCATGCAGGCGCAGCTAATTATACCGTCGCATTTCAATCTGTACAGCTGTTCCATGCTCAGTGTCCACACTAGGGGAAACACGTGAAGCACATGAAAACGTAGTTTCAGAGCAGCACCGGCAGAGGTCCAGAATATGCAACGCGGCCAGCGTTGGGCGGGCCCTCGCACTACACGCGCGAGGGCCCGCCCAACGCTGCTTGCAGATTTAATTTTGCTATGAATCTCTATAAAATCTGGACCTTACTAATTTCTAAACCATGGTTAAGGCCCTGAACCTCATCTCTTGTAGGGAGAGCCTTGCCAAGACTCTGGTCCCTCTCGCTTTGGTTCGTCCTCTCAAAGGCCCATCTGACACTTAGCTGCCCAAGGCAGAGCGTGCCAGGCTTCAGAGACAGCTGCGACTATGTCTAACAGCAGGATGAGAGGCTAGTAAAACCTCTGCCCCGCCCTCAAAAATTATTCACCACTGTTTGTCACCATGCCCCTTGCCACGAGCACAATGGCATCAACTAATGTTTTGTACTATACGCTGTTGTTTGCAAAGAAGGGATGGGCAGTTCTGTTTGTTGTTTCTCAGCAATTCTGTTTTCAAAACTTATGAAGCCGCACTGAAGATATTAAGCTTGACTGAGTGAGAAGACGTGATTAACACTACGTTATAGACTGCTCCTGGCTCTCATTGGTTGTTTGGGCACAGTGGATTCTTGCAAATGGCATTTGGAGCCGTAGGGGGAGCCAATGACCCCAGATTTCTTTCACTGATTATGTGTCTCATGGACTACTGTCAGGATATAGTAACCGTTTTTGTTTTAGCAAAGTTATTTTTATAAAAGTTACTCTCAATGTTTTTTTGTTCTGATGTGGAAAAATTGCACACCCTGGGAGTAAGGAATGTTTTGCTTTTTTAAAGACCTGGAATAAAGCCAAAAGCCTGGTGTCTGAGATTTTGGCGCTCTGTTGCCAGCTGACTGAGTAATTAAATACATGTCTATAAAGAATCACATAATCACTGATGCTTTTAGTTTACAAATAATCTGACCTAACTGAGAGAGGGTAAAAGCTAACCATAAAAAACCTATACCATAGCAGAGTCCCAAATAGCAGCCTATCCAGTTTACTGGCCTGGTGTGGGAACACATTTTGACAAATAAACGCCTGCCTGAATTTAACGCCTGGTCTAGTTTTTATAGAAGTTCTTTGGATGTATAAATCCTCTTAAACCCCGCATGGTCGCCTGCTTTAGCTACTTCTGAGCTGCTTAGATCATTAATACAAATATTAATGTTTAAACTTATGATCAATGTGTCTGTATGGACATGCTACACATCATTAGATCGGTTAGATTCTCCACAATTCAGTCGTTCAGTTCATTTAACAGAAACAACAAGCCCCAAAGTCTGATTCTTATAGATTTACTGGTGTAACCTGCCTGGTACAAAGGAGTAAAGTAAAAAAAGTGCTTACTGCCGTTACCTTTGAAGCACTTGATCCATCGATCAAAAGAATCAGAACAGCTTTGTTGAGAATCCTGTCATGTGAAGTCCATCGCTCTCTGTCTGCGAACTTCTCTCATCCTGCACCATGTTGTTGTCGTGATGTTACTTCAAAATAAGAGCGCATATGCCTTCTGTCAGAGCTAGATCAAATTAATGACGTATCCATCCATCGATCGTCAACCGCTTATCCTGCGTACAGGGTTGCGGGGGGCTGGAGTCAATCCCAGCTGACATCGGGCGAAAGGCAGGGTACACCCTGGACAGGTCACCAGTCCATCGCAGGGCCACACATACAAGTGAAACTCGAAAAATTAGCATATCGTACAAAAGCTAATTTATTTCAGTAATTCAACTTAAAGGTGAAACTAATATATTATATAGACTATTACATGCAAACTGAGATATTTCAAGACTGTATTTGATAGAATTTCGATGATTATTGCGTACAGCTCATGAAAACCCCAAATTCAAAATCTCAGAAAATTAGAATATTGTGAAAAGGTTTAGTATTGTAGGCTCAAAGTGATATGCTAATTTTTTGCGTTTCACCTGTAGACTAACAACCACTCATGCTCACACCTCCCACGTTCTCCACCTCAGCTGATGTAGACAGAAGTGTCTCTCTTTTTTCCTAAAATCAACGATCAGCTCCTTGGTTTTGCTGACGTTGAGCAGTAGGTTGTTCTATGAGCACTACTTATGGGGGTAGTTATGTTTCAATATTATTTGTGTGAACAGATGATACGTTGAGTCACCAAAGTCCTCCAATGTTTTAGCATTACGAATATGTACTCCACTACAGACAGTAGGGGGCAGCAGAGCGCTTTCCTACTGCCGGTTGGGGACTGTTTTGATGAGCTGTCGTAATCTTCATTCTGGCAAGACCGTCAAAACCAACGGCAGCAGGTTTCTGTGTTATTAATTTATCCTGTTTTACAAAGCACAAAACCGATAAATAGGCATAGTGAATCATTATCGCTTGTGTTTTAGTTGTTTTTTTTGTATTCACTGTGTAGTTTGATTATAAGTTACTTATACTCTGCTATGTGGACGCCCGTTCAGAATGACAGTAAAGGTAAAACAAACAAACGTTATTGTTAGCTAGCTAGTCAATATAAATGCCCACCGTTAATGTTTCCAGCTCCTGTTCATTTTATATTTTAAGTGTTTTATTTGTATTGTTTATAAAAATGTTTTGTGATGGTTAAAGGTCGTCCACATCAATTTAATGCTAAAAATGTCACTCTTTTGCCTGGAACGTTATAAACTGTTGAGGACAGCAACGTCTCTGTCAGTTATTACAGAACTATTGTGATAAACGGTTTATTTATATTAATGTTAATATGTGAAAGGTTTACATTCCTTGATAATATAGGAAAGGTTTATTTATGTGATAAGTTCACACTCCCTTCTAATAAGTTGAACGAGGTATGATGAGTAGGTGGACTGTCAGTTCTTTATGAATGTGTTTATTGACAGATGTATGTAATGTTGTAATTTAGTTGAAAATGAGTGATGTGCAAAAAGGGACTTTGATTGACTTAAATTACTGTATTTATTAAATAAATTCTGGCAAGACCAACAGCAGCAGGTTTCTCTTTAATTCATTTCTCCTGTTTTCAGGTTTTATCATCTGTCCACATGCCCTGTGCCTGGGATGTGTTGTGAACCAATAGTGTGGATTTGTGCATTTTATATCAAATAAATTTGGACGACTATAAAATTAATTCTCTCTCCCAGGGAGAGAGAAAAAGAGGGGTGAGAAACAACCCTTAACAGATGGCCAAAGCAACTCCAAGGAAGAGGTGAAAGGTTTCTCTACCTAAGTGCTGTTTCTGGTCAGTCTGATCGTAAAACTGGCCACCTTTGGCAGCAGTCGTGATAACGCTTGGTGCCTGACTGTTAAAATGACAAACACTGAACAGAGATTAGCGTTCACATGAACAGCCTATCAAAACTCTTTTTAAGAGAGGGCAGGAAACCCTAAACTGCCCCCACACGTGTAACCACGGCAACTGACCTTGCTCTTTGTTTAATTACCTCACGCCCAGGTGTGAGAAACTCCAGACGCCGGAGAAAGGACACATTCAGTGTATTCCACTTTGTGTGGAAAAAGGAATACGTTCCCCTCATAACTTGACATTACCTTGTTATTGACATTAAATAATCTTTTAGTTACTTGATTAGGTCTCTCCACTCCATTTGAGTAGTTATGTCACCATGTTGTTATTTGTTGTTGAAAAGAATCTAAATAAGTTAATTTTGCAGTGTTGTAATTTTCAGCAAGGTCACCTGACTTTATTAATTTTTTTTGTAACCTATGCTTTGTTCACAATACTTTCTGACACCTCCTTTAGAAATGATTATAAAGAAATGTTATCCTATACTCGATTAATTTTCCAGCTTGAATTTAAGGTTAAAAATGACTAAATTCCCCAGGTCCTGAGAAGATTGTTTTAGGATTAATCAGAGCTATCGTCATGGTACCCGAGCTCCCCCAAGTGGACAAAATAAGTATTACAGGCCATTGTCTGAAATGCCGTTAATGTATAAATGTCACTCTGTATTTATTTGTCCATAATCTGATGCCATTTGTGTAGCTTGCCTATATTCTCTAAGAACGTGTAACAGCCAATATATCCAGAAAGCTAGTTAAGTTCCTCTCATCTGTGATTCCTATGAAATGCTAACCTTTTCAAAGCTGAACTACTGACAATTGTTTTCCTTTTATCAAGTGCTTAAAACTAAGAACGGAACAACCGTTTGACAGTTAAGGTTTGATTGTGGGAAGATATTTGATTACAATACACGCAAATAGTTCTGATTAGACATATTTAAAGTTTAAAGAAAAGACAGTTTCTCAGGAAACTGGAAACAAGCCCTCAGGGGAGCAAAGGACTGCCCTCTGGGAACCACGCCCCAACAGACAAAACAGCAAAACAAGCTCTTGTTCGCTCTCTTGTCCTGGCTCTCCAACTGGCCTGGCGCAACAAAGCTGTTTGTTCGTTGTCTAGCCACACGCTAAGCACCGCGACATCGATCTTTCCCTCGTGTAACAGCAACTTGCGTTGTATTTTCTTTGGTTTTTATTCTGTTAAAAGTTATCAGTCCGTTAAGTTACACTAGTTTTAATTCAAGAACGACCAAGTTCTTTTTAAGCCTTATCCGTCGAACTAACTTCCACTGATCCCTCCTCGGGCCCAATCACGTGGGCCTGCCAGCAGTAACAAAGGACGACCAAACTGCTAACCCGAGCCAGGGTTGGCCCCCACTGCAAATTTCTTCAATAAGCCGACAAAAGACGGACCTCTGGAGCAATTCACTGTCAGAGAAAGCGGCCGGCCGACAGCTTTAAGCTGTCCTAACCGAGAACGCATGGATCTCAGCCAGTGTGAGGCTGAGACACGCACTAAGACCAAAACCCTGCATTCTGTATTCTGCATTTAAGTTATTAACCATACTCAGGTCCGGAGACTCTGGGCGAATTGGATCTCCGATGGTGCCCCGCGAAACAAGAAGCTTTGTGAATTAATGTTTTCTGAATATTAAAATTCATAATTTGGTATTAATTCTCATAAATGTATTAAACATAGCAGTCATGCTACAGGTGTGTAACACATGCATTACATAGATATAGCCTACATCACTGTTTTACTTAGAAAGATACGTTTGTAAGCTGCTGCAGTGCAGGATGACTTTCTGAACTTGTTCTTATTCCAAATCATACAGTAAAGGACAATACATGCACTTCCCTGCAGTGTGGCTGTCTTTATGAAGGCGGGACAAATGAATGGTTTTATTGCTCTTTTTATATTATTGCGTTGTGGTTACACATCACAATTGAGGTAAGACACCATAGTTATTTAATAGACACTGCTTCTTGAGTTGGCAGTCATCGCTGAGGGCCAACCAACTCATCCTTTAATGTTTTTGATTTAGGTGGGTAAAAGTCAGAAAACACTTGAAATTGTGGAATGGAACTGTAATGTCTATGTAGAGCTGTATCATATTTAGTCAAGTTAGCTACATCATTTCAGTTACAGGCTATGGTAAAAAGGTTTTGTAATTGATGAAAATAACTATGGAACAGCCATCAGGAGCAACTTGGGGTTCAGTGTCCTGCCCAAAGACACTACAGACTCAGACCTCCTCAGCCACAGCACAAACCCCTGATAAGTTCGGTAACACTTTCTATGAAGGTCATCGCTATAATGACTTATGCATTTATTTATAACACGATATAATGCTTCCATAAGACATTATAACAATTGTTATAATCACTTAAAAAAACGCATTAGACGCTATAGCAAAGTTCATAAGTCATTATGACTTTTTGATTTAATGTTTTAATAATAATACCAGTTTATACCACTGTGCGCCAAGAATCTCCGACCATGTTCCATAAAACCATCGACTCTGCCTCGTTATAAATACACTTTAGTCACAATTTAGAATTAGTGATATAAAATGGAATAATAGCTTATAGTATTGTTTAATGTTAACATGTAAAAAGTGTTAAAATGTCCATCCCTGTATAATTTATTACAGGTGGACATAATACCACATGAACTAATAACACGTAATTGTTTGCTTTAAGTAACGTGACACATTTTGCATTTTGTTTTCTATTTGCAAAATATTTTTGTGAGTTTACAAATCTTCATTTTGTGTTTGTGCAAAGTGTTTTATATTTACAGATTACACATTTACACACAGATCGCTCATCTGTTCACACGAATAATATTGAAACATAAGTCTCTGCTGCCACACCACCAGACTGCAGAGCAGCTTTTTTCCCCCAAGCTATCGGACTCTTAAACTGTAGTTCATCCTCAGCACTGCTCCAGTGATTATAGTTTATTTCTGTTACCATTTTTCATAATTGAATCTTTATTAATGGTTACTGTCTGCTATGTAGCAGAAGGGAGTTACAAAACTCAATTTCAACAACATTTCTATAACTTGTTGTATTGTAACAATAAAATCTACCTACCGCTGTGCGCAAGAAATGCGGGCGCCATCTTGAACCGGTCGTACCCGCTCCCAATTGCGCAGCTGAAGAAAGCAAGATGCCAGAGCACTGTGCAGCATATTCATGCTCAAATCGGCGGACCATCGCAAACAGGGCTCAGGGGATTACTTTTCACCAGTAAGATTTGCATGCAAGGCATCGCGGTGCCCAGTACCGCAAAGTGGCTGGGAACCCTATTGTAATCGTTCTGGTTTTTATTAATTTTTTTTATTCTTCCCCCGCTTATTCCACTACTGCAGCTTAGACGGTAGGGACGCGAAACTCATAGGTTAGGTTCAAGCCCCTGCAAGCAACTCAGGCGCAAACATCCGCACACTTCTACCACTAGGGGGCGCTATAAGCAAGGTCAACGCGTTTGGGCTTGGAACTCCCGTCTACGATGGCGGATATCAAAAACCTTATATCCATGTGTTCAGGGATCCAGCTGAATCTCGTAGTAATGGCCACGCCCATTTCCGCCCATAAAACTTTTTTTCTTCGCGAAAACTTGGAAAACCTATTTCTGGACCAAGCTGATCCGACTAAAAATGTCACAATTATACGCTAATAAATGTTTGCGAAAAACGCTTAAAACAGGAAATGATGCCATATCTTCACTTTGGAATGCCCAATCTACACCAAACTCGGGGACCTTATCTGGCATGTCTTCCCAAGGGCCTTTGTGAAATTTGGCATCAATCGCCCTCTAGGTGGCGCTATTACTTGGAAGTCAAATACCACTCCCATAGACATACATTGATTTCACATCTCTGTAACCGCAAGCCCCTTTCTTTTACAAGTATGGTCATTTATTCTCCACGGGCCCCACTGTGGCTCGGGGGCCTGTCATTATGACACAATTAATCTTGGCGGGCCGACTCGCGCGCCCTCCGTGGGGCTTGCGCCGCGCTTATAACTGCTTGCAGTTTTAGATAATATTATTATTATTATTATAATAATAAGGTGCTGAGAACTGCAGAGAGGGTAATGCGCCGAGCTTCAACAGTGCAAGCTCCTAAGGTGTCGACAGTCACACACATCGTCCGGGAGGAGATTTGAACGTTTTTCTGCTCAGGGAACACATTGAGGAGACACAGTTTGGCATCAACAACCATCATTCTGACTTGTTGTCATTGGTTGTGTCTGTGTTTCTCAGGATAAGGCTGCACCACATTGCCAAACTCACCTCTCTTGAACTTCAGAAAGGGAGCACGAGAAAGAAGCTCTGCAAAACAGTCCTCTTTCAGGGGTTTTAGCTCATGCAAGCTTTCGTGTGTGTCTGTATGTATGTGTGTTGGGCTGCTAAATGTCAAGGGCTGAGAGGAGATGGATGCAGAAGAACGTGTTAGTACAGTGTGTGTCTGTGTGACAGAGAGGGACAAATATAAAAAGCTTCAAGTAGACGCTAATATAATTTAATCATATATTGTTTGTTAATCATATATTGTATTGGTTCAAATTATTAAAATATCTGACTTTACTCTCACTATCTGTTTCTGCTTCTCGATCATATTTATAGTGTGTGATTTGCAAAATACCATAGGGTGACCAGACGTCCCCGGCTTCAGGGACAGTCCCCGTTTTTGGCTGCCTGTCCCTGGCTAAATACAGAAAAAAAACTGAATAGTTCCCAGTTTTGATCTCGGACGTCTGGTCACTTTATATCATATATCAGAATATTCTATTACTGTTGAGCTCACTATGAATGTTAAAATACGCCTAACCATGTATCCTGTGTCATAGTTACATGTATGACCTTTGCAGCAAAAAAAACGGCATGAAAATCAGTTCGGTATTCAGTGAGGTATGATTAATAAATGCGCTGACAGCTCATTGCACCTGCCGAACAGATTACACTGAGTGGAGCGGGTAACCGGTTCAAGATGGCGGCCCCACGGCTCGTCCTCGCAGTAGCGGTCGATAGGGCGTCTATCTCTTATATGTCTATGAGCATAACTAAAGGATGGTTCAGAACTTATCTGAGCCAGCCCTAAATATAAGCTTTATCAAAGAGGAAAGTCTAAAGTAGGGCTGGGTGGTATACCAATATAATTTCAAAAGAGATATAAAATTAGACAATACTGTTTATACCGACATAGTTGGATGTTGAGTTAATTAAGCTTTCCGTAAAGTCCTGCCAACGTTTGCTCCTCTCAATCCCTCACCGCATAGCTGCGCCCCTCCCTCTGCAGCCGTCTACTCACAAACTCAACAACATGGAGGGAGACAGTGCAGGTGGACACTGTTAAAGACCTGGCTTGTAAAAAGAAAAACACTGTTCATGTGTTTCCCACACATATACTTTCCTTCGGAGGGCCGCCCAGGTTAGAGGACACATTGTAGCATTTATCAGAGAAAGACAGTGATTACGTTAAGTCGCGACACGGTGGATATTTTACAAGAGCGGACCAAGTAAAGTGACAGTGAACACATCGGTCAGATGTTATTCGTTAGCTGCCAAGTTGGTTTTGTTTTGATAGGCTACGTCGACTTTATACAGCCTAGCCTACTATTGATGGAGAAACTCACCGAAGCAGACATACAGGGAGAGAGATGGTAAATCCCCTTTTCCATTGTACGGTACCAGCTCGACTCTTCTCACTTTTTTTTTGGTTTTCCATTGTGTAAAAGTTATACTTGTACCTGCTACCAGATACTTTTTTTCATATCACCTCTGTCTTATCTGTCTCAGTAATGTTGAAACGTTGAAACTTAAATCAAGAGACAGCTGTTTGTTGGTTGCTGGTGTGTGTGTCACACAGTGTTGGGCAGCAGCATCGCTAAAAGTAGCGCCGTTACTAGTTTAACTACATTTCTCAGTAGCTTGGTGGTAGTGACGCTATTTTCTGAATCAAATAGCTTTTCAGTAACGAAGCTCTTTTATTGACCGAGTAGCGCGGTAGCTTCCACGCACGCTACATTTTCCCAAGCATGTCTGAAGGATCAGTAAGTGACGCCACCGCCACACACGGAAGTGCTGGATTTTATAGGGAGGCAATGTAGGGAAGCTAAAACAGGAGAAAAATTATCAGATTTTTGCAGTAACCACTGCTGCTATATTATCACACCGAAAACACATTAACTGTGTGTTCACGCCAATATGAGGGGAAACTAGCTAGACTAGCCCATTAGCTCAACACTTGAAAAGGCTAATATCCGAGTAGGCTAATTTCTGATGCATATCTTTGCCAGTACAAATACTTAAAGGTTCAGTGTGTAATATTTAGGAGGATCTATTGACAGAAATGCAATATAATATAGTACATAACTATGTTTTCAGTGCTGTATTAAAGACCTTAAATAATTAATTGTTATGTTTCTATAGAATGAGCCATTTCTATTTACATACACCGTGGGCCCCCTTAAATGGAAGTGGCTACCGGTACAGTGTCAATGAACATTAAAAGGCGTGAAAATCAAAAAATTAAGTTCATGAAGTCACCTGTCTGTCATTAGTAAAAACAACAACTGTGGGTATGTAACAGCCGGAAAATCATTATCTTTTACCTAATTTTTTTTATTCACTTCATCAGTGCGGTGTCTGTCACATCTGTCTGTGCAATACACGTCAGATCTCTGCCGTGGCTGCCTAAAGCGACACTTTCAATGTCCTCGCAACTGTAACTTCCTCTAACCACTAGAAAACAAAAAGGGGAAAAGAGCACGAGTGTTACTTTGTGACTATAATGACGCTGTTGACACAATGTACAGATAAGCTGCAACCCCTGCTGGATCCTGAGAACTACACAATGATCAGTATTTAATGTTTAATTAGGCTATAATCAAAACTCATCTTAAGTCAAATTTTCGGGACAAACCGAATAGGAGCCGGGACAACTACTCATAATTCGAGACTGTCCCAAATTTTTCGGGACACCTGGTCACCCTACGACCAAGGAAGCTGTAGACCAGCAACTCCTGTGTTCTTCAAGGTAAAATTATTAGTCACTCATTTTGGTGACTTTTAACTGTTTCTGGTTAAACAAAAAGGACCAAAAACATTCCTGTCTCATTATCTATGTAGAAAACAATTCCCTTTCCAGAAAATGTACTATATAGTGATACTTGGTATACCTAAAATTGCATGTACCATGATGATGATTATAATCAGTGTCTGTCAGTCAGTCTGTAAACTGTGTTGGATGTTTACAACGGACAGTTTGGGTCATAATTGTGACTGTTGGTGTTATTTTTTTGTAATTTACTGTGAGGAAATCACCCATTCCCACACACCAATGGCAGTAAGCTGGTGTGGCCACCAGGAGCAATTTCTGCATGTTCAACGGCTTGCCGAGACCTCGTTGAAGGCCTACTTCTTAAATCCATGGCCCACACACACACAAAAAAGTACAAGGATATAGAGAAAGGTAGATGTGACAGAGAGGACCTGGTGAGTCAAACAGATGGAGAGAGTGAGTAAGCACTACTCCTCAGGCCTGACAGCAACACAGTAATCCGCACATGGTGGTAGTTCCTTGCCTCATAAAGTTTGCACTAGGAACCAAAAACAGCAACAACCAAACAGCACTATCATTCAGAGGAACACAAACCATAAAGCTAATGCATTGACATGTCAGGCAGAAGTAATCTCTTTAATCAGCGCAATCTTATCGCCTGATGAGAAGTGGTGGCGCACAAAGCAGAATCGTTTATCCTGCTGTTGTGTGGGGCCCTGAGCTGCTGATGGGGGAACGCAGGAGTAAAATTGAATTGGGAATAGAGCTGGGATAATAAAGCTGATTATAATGCGTGGAATAAAGCACTTAGATGTTGACATTATTACAATACCCGCTACCAATTAATTACATCCTAGGGAAAGGTTTATATTGTCAGAGGAACACACACACACACACACACACACACACACTTAGCATTCACAAACAGATTCAGGGATGCTAAATGTGTGCATTTAGAAGGATAGAACATATGTAATATTTTTTTCTGTAACATAAGGAAGGACATCTCCTTTTACAGCAGGACAAACAGTTAGTGATATTCTGTATCTGGATATAAATTTAGGTGAGCTTATGCCAAAAGTGAAATGGAACAAAACAAATCGCTCACCTGCAGTATATCCATACACACAGACTGAAAATGTCATGATAGACAGGAGTTTTATAAAATGCATTTCGTCAAACCACATCTTAGTATACTGGACCACTTTTGCACTGTAAGCACATTGTATTTGAGGTATTTACATTGTATTTAATGTTCTACAAATATAGTCTCTCTTTCCAACAGCAAAAAATAGAACTTAAAACAAACAATTTTACTGAACACTGGCATCTCTTATATATTCAGTATCTAAGCTAACAACATGCCTAGTACTTGAACTTGAGTCGTAACTCGAGACACTGAAATGAAACAACAGTTTTCAACATCAGACAATGATTTATACGGCAAGGGACTTTCTTATGTTCTTTATGCTAGACATAAATACTCTAAACATGTACTAAAGGAAAATTTTTCTATATACACTTACGACAACATTCACCTGGATTTATTTTGATACTGATAAAACATGTATGAACATCTTGATTATAAAGAGAGAGAAAGGGACTTACTAATAAACTGACAAACAATGGATGTCATTTCATAACATAAAATCAATTTGAATTGACTAGTAATAAAGGCAGGTGTGACCAAATTGAAACCAATATTCTTAATTACAATTTTCTGAGAGGTACAGCATTCCTGTGTGGCGTTCCCCACCTACATGGACCATATAAGGTAAATTGATCAAACAGTTCATTAAGTTTAGCTGCAGTTCAGCTGAACATGTGCTTGTTTAAGCTGTTAGATGAAGAGCTGCAGGCAACAGGCTACACACCTCCAACTGCTCTGCAACATGAAAAACTCCTTTTTTTGTGTCCTGCTGCTGTGTGTGCAGCATAAATTCAGATGGTAGTTGTTATTATTGTAGGATTTTTTCTGAGTGGAACATTGTTTTTACACCTACCTTAAATCCGAAAACAAGCCAGACTACCTCCAGATGTGGTCAGGCAGATCCAATCACATTCATGACGCATTTACACCTCGCATTAACATGTTTTTTTCTGAACCAGATAACGTGTCTTGATATATTATAGATTGTATTTTAATATCAGGTGTAAATTGGGTGCAAGACAGCTTGCGGGTGATTCCTTCAGTGATGGAAGGCATTATGGCTGACATGCATCCTGGTGCTGACGAGTAGCATATTTTTGCTTCTCTACCTCAACCTAGTTAAATTTGTTAGGCTGCAGGCCAAGTGACCCACATCTAATTTGTTTGCTCATATGTCACTCAGATCTGATCTTTTTATGACAGTGTGAACAGGCCAAGTCAGATGGAATCTGATCTTTTCAAGTTAGGATTTGGGCCCCTTTCATATGTGGTCCACATCCGATACAGATCGGATCTTTTTAAATACAACCTGAGTCTGGACACTCGGATCATAATTGATGCGATTTTGACGTCACTCTAGAGCTGCTGTTGTCATGGTTCTGCTGTGGACGGAGCCATGGTGAACGAATAAGCTCCACAAAAAGCCATAATTAAACTCTTTCTTCTTTACATTGCTATCATCTGTTCATAGATTCCTATTGTTCCACCTGAAACCCACCGGACCGTGAGCTCTCTTCTGAGTTATGTGCATATTTGTCCGTGCGGACACAGTGGAGAGAGACTGTAGTGAGTTGGGCAGATGAGTACAGCTTACAGAGTAGGAGCTAACCTCTGTGGCTCTGTTAACTTCTGTACGACAGCGTGCTGTGTGTGACAGTGTTATTCTTCTGCACATGCGGGTCACTTTCAGGCTGCGGACAATTTATACTGGAGTCTGATATGGACCCCATTTAAGCAGTAATGTGAACTGCCAAACAAAAAAATCAGATCCGGGGGAAAAAACTTGAATTGAGCATTTAGGCCTGCAGTCTGAACTGCCGGGAAGACAGTCTAGGCCTATAGCATGATGTACTGAGCTCCTCTCTCCTCCTCTCCCTCTCCATCTGTATGCATTCTAATCTCATTTATAATAATAATGGGATATAACTAATAGTGGGACTCACTTTCCCGTAGTTTTGTGCTTTGTCATCTTTGTTTTCTTTCATCCTGTATGTAATAAACCCCAAACTCTTTTTTAAAATTAAGACAAATCACTTTCGGTGTAAAAAACATGTTATTAAACAACTCAATGTACTCATCTCATCAACAATAGCCTTATAATCAATGTAAATTTAAGACGCTTGTATAATGTCTTCTGTCTCTGGAGAAGCTTTGTCTTACTCATTTGTTAATTATTTTGTTTCTTAATTAATTTCTCAGCTAGGGCTTGGAAACCACTTTTTTTAACCAAAAAGTTACAAAGTTACTGCTGTGTTACAAACTGGACACATTATAAATGACATGGGCACACAGCTAGGTCCAAAATATATTGATCTCTGCTTTTATTTTGACCATTCTTCTTATAATCTGTGTCGCGCAAGTTTCCCAACCCCATGAAAGTGCAATACAATATCACTGGAGTATCTTTTATTGTTTGCAGTGGTATTATGCTTTTTGAACAGGAAATAGGAAACCTCTGTACAGCGTAATTCAATGCAATGGACAGACAGGCACATAACTTCACTTTTTGATCTTTCTTCTGATCATTGTGAAGCAGAAATCCCGCCCACTGCTTGCCCCACTAATAGAGAGTAAACTATCAGGAAACAGGTTAGTTTTACCCTACAAATGATGTTGGCTGGAAAGGTGTAACATATTTGATTTTGTTTTATCCCCAGACTCTTGCCTTGGAAAAGAAAATGGTATCATAACCAATAGAAATTATAAGCTTAACAAAAAAGGAAAAATAAAGAGTTGCTTTTACACCATGTTAATTGCATTGCCTTTTCGTCTACATTTAAACAGCCACCAACTACTATTAGTAGGTATATATGAATGTCATAAGTTCTTAAATGACTCAGCATAAAATGATTTGACAGCTGGATGGAAACAGTGTGCAGCCACTGCCACTGTGACACAAACTGAGTGTGTTTTCCTGCCATCTGCAAGCAGGTTCCCTTTACCAGTCAATATGTAATGACTGCTAATGCACTTACACACTTCCCCATCCTCATCACTTGAGCCAGAGTTATCACAGGCTTCTTTTCCCCTCTGACAGCTCATCAGCATTCTACTGCCTCCAGGATGCTTCCTCGCCACCTGATAGGACACCTGATTGCTTTAGACAGCATTGTACATTTTGCATGCAACAGCTGCATCGTGGCACAGCCATGATGTCACAGAGTTCCTGGATTCTTTCATCTTTATACACACACAAACATACAATCTAAATTTGACACTGCCTAAAAGACAGAAAGAATGAAATGTGTTTTAGAACACATCCTCTACAATGGGAGCATTTCTTTAATTCTTCGTTAGTTAAACCTGCAGAGGAACATTTGTCTCCCCCTTTTGACAGTGAGAGTAATTACACAACACTGTTGACACATGCTTATTACGTATAGGCTTTGTCATTCTGAGTTGCTACTGTCACTACGTTGCTCCCCCTTCAGCTCTGGCAAACCAATCACTGCCGCTTGGAACCAAACACATCCTAAATCCTCTGGGTGTGTCTCAAGACTCTTATTTCTGCAGCTGATCAGACTGATCTGATGATCGATTTGTACTTTTAAAAATGTAGTACTTTTTCCACCACTGCAATCGGGTGTCCCATGCCAAACCCAACAGCAGATGCTGCACCAGTGATTACTTTGGAAGACGCAGGTTGTGCTGCTGTTGAACTGTATTGCATTTCACAGATACATTAGACGTTTTTGTTTTATTTAGCCTACCCTTATTTATGTAAATCATAATAAAAATAATTGTCAGTATAACATAATACAATTCAACAGCACCTCAAGATGCAATCTCCAAAATGAACATACAGTTGAATCAGCTCCTCTCTAAAACTGTTTCAACAAAAACTGAATATCATAACCTTCTGGATTTATCGCAGGGCTGTTGGATGAGTAGGATTTAGCCAGATAACCGGGTGTGTAATATAAAATACCCTCACACTTCTTCTTCCTTTGCTCCTGATGAACAATAATTATAACTCCTACAGCTGCCCGAAGGCTTTGTCACACATGTATTTTTGGGCCTCTTGCTGAAACGACTGATGAGAGAAGGCTCATTCTGTGTAATATAGTGAATCAGGACGGGGGAATGTGATTGATGGTAAACAGACATGGCAAAACATGCAACCCCCCAACGAACCCACCATGAGAAGGAAGCAGAAAAAGTAAAGGTGTTCCTCCCTGACTGTCACCATCGGATAAATGGAAACCACAACAAACAGCTCAGTGTGTTTTCAGCATCAGAGAAGCTTCCCTGAAATTCAGCTTCACAGTTTAAATGTCAGTCTATGACAAGTATTCCAGAGGAATGGTAGGAGAAAGTTACCATACCTTTGAGCACATTACATGTTACAGGAAGTTTGCTGAGTAGGATTCTTACTTCTGAGTGGATCAGAATCATATCCAGAACTCTACACGCCCACATTCAACTATGGAAGGTTGACGCAAAGCACATCTTGAATATTGATGCCTATGAATGAGCCTGCTTACTGTGAATCATGGCAACAGCAACTGAGAGGAAGGTGAGGTGGAGGTTAGAAAGCTCATACTGTTTGATGGCCATATCAGCGGGTCACAAAAAATGCAGCGTGTTCAACAGAATTATATTATTCTCATAAAGGCCTTTAGGCAGAAAGGTAAATATTCTATATTGTTGATCATATCAAACACACACCTGTGTTTTGTAATTCTGGCTGCTGCCAGAAACCCCAGAGTGGTTATTAGCTTACTTATATTTATACCAGGATGGCATGGTTCCGTCGGGTTGGTCTGTCTAATGCTGGACCCAGTTCAGCACACAGATCCAAGCTATAGGAAATCACCTAGATTAAACCATATCTCGTTTGCCCCAACCCTTCCGTTGCCCTCTGCGGTGCTTATGGCGTTTTATGTGTGCCATATTTCTGAGCGCGCAGTCAGACTTTCACAAGGACACAAATTATATTTTGAAGGAAAAATATAAATCTGAGCGAACAAATGTGTTCTGTGCGGGCTCAACTCTAGCCATGTTTCCATCCAATAGTCATGCAAATTTTAAGCATACTTTTGAAATGTCGCAAAAAAGAAAAAAAAAAATAGAAATTGCAAAATGGGTGCGTTTCCATCAGCTGGTTTGGAGCGAATAAACAAGGCTACGGCAAGCGTCGTTACGTCAGTAGTTGATGTTACACGCATGGCTGTAATGAGACAACGTATGGGTTCCAACCCAGAAACAAAACCAGTCGCATGAACCTGATGGCCATTTGATTCTTGGCCGGCATGCAGAACTCCGTACAACCGGGCAAGACGCCGACAGCAGAAACAGCTGATCAGACGTGAGTTAAGTTCCCTACGTCAGAACTTATTCGGAAAAAGTGTTTCCATCTCCCATTTAGTGCATTTACTCTTTTTCAGCAAAGGCAAAAACCCACTCAAGCGAGCATAATTTTTTTTTTGCAAAATTAAGGATTTCTTTTCGAATTTTGCCATTTCCATCAACCTTTTCTAATGCGATACTTCAAAATGCGCATTAAAAAACGTTGAAGGAAGGAATCACGGCTTCTACCTGAACGCTTGCTCAGTCTCTGTTCTGTGCTCCAGCAGGCAGCTGAGCACTTGCTCACTCATCTCTCCTCTGTCGACGTCTCTGCTGTGTGCACTCTCAACTCTGCCTGCGTGCTTGCTCAACTTGGCATAGCAGTATATTGTGCCACAAAACCAGCCAATCACAGAATTGGAGAAAGTAACCCTGATTGACTGTTCTGCATCTAATTGGGATACTGATAACTCAAATTGCTTTTACGCTACATAACATTCACCCCAAGCCACAGTATGAAAAACTGTTTTACTGCCACACAACCCTGCGGGAAGGAGCCACACTGCCGGATTTTGTGTGTATGAAGCCGAAGAGCTTTGTATTTTTTCATCGCCTACATTTTAAAAGTAATTTCTGCCCTGCTGCTGTCATGTCGTCATCTAACGTTCGGCTGTTTCCTATTTTCTGTTTATTTAACGGACACGTATGAGCGAGAAAACAGCTGAAGCTAACTGTACAGACAACAATAACAGTACAGTCTGTGCCTCTCATCCAGGAGCACAAATGACTCAGTGCTGTTCCTCTGAAGGAGTTCAGGGCTCTTTTGTGGCACCACTTATTAGGGTGGATCTCAGAGTATGAGCCGGGTCAGAGATATAAGAGGGTTTGAGGACTTGAAGAGCCTTAAAAGTAACAGGTAAAAATGTAAAATCTATTCTGCTGTGTCTAGAGGCTAAAACAGGAGTGATGTGATCATGTTTCTTTGTTCTGGTTAAAAGCCTGGCAGCTGAGTTCTGTACAGATCATCAATAGATTTTTGGTTCAAGCAAGTAAAAAGGCTGTTGCAGTAATCCGGGCGTGATGCGAAGAAGGCTTGTAAAATGGCTTCATGTCTTTAAAGGTAAAGATGGATCATATTTGTGATATATTTCTAAGATGATAAAAACATGATTGCAAATGCTTTGTGGTGTGCTGCTCAAAACTTAAATTACTGTCAAACCACTGATGCTTCACCCTATTTCACCCATCCGTTATTAATCACAATATTCATTTTTATGACCCAGCCTACCTGATGGGTGCATCACTGGCGAGTACCCAAACTGCTCTGCAACATGCCTATAGTGAGCTAACCCACAATGAAAGAAAAAGAAAACATGATATTACAAACGTTAAAAGATAAATGAAATGTAAGACATACTTATTATAGCACTTTTTTCATAAAAGGTGTACATTAAAATATAGATTTGATGGATAAACAATACGAATAATACGAATAATAATGTTGGCTTTGAACCGATTGCTTTGTATGTTTTTTTTAGCTTGTTGTTACAGAAGAATGAATTTGTTGAGTTAATTTGTACCTCTCCTTTAAATTCCTTCAGTTTGGGTGTATAATTGTAAAATGCTACTCTTCTTATTTCTGTCACAGGTACAAAGGGGGAACAGCTGAGCGTTATTTTTTTCATTTAAATTGATTTTGACCAGAAATTAATGCTGCATATAAAAACGAAATGACACCACAGCCAGGGTGTTTACAGCGTTCCACTCCTCTCAGTGACAGACTCCAGGAAAACGATGTGGCAGAGATATTAAACACATTAAACTGATTTACATTGAATTATGCAGGCTATTCCAGTTATTACCTTTGAGGAGGAAGGAGATAAATAATATCAAATTCTGGAAATAATTCATCTGTTTGCAGCCAAAATCACCAGACGCTGTGTTGGATTGTTGCCACTGTTCTTACCATCATATCCCCACCGCAGTAAGACAGAGAAGTGCTCTGTTTGTACTTGGAAAGCAGGCTCTATGTTTTTGGAATATCACAGCTTTAGAGGCTGTGAAAACCATGTGGGCGAGAGTTTGTATTGAGCTTAAAAGGTGCAATATGTAAGAATTGGACACCTGTGGAATTCACACAGAGAGCCAGAGACAGGCAAGCAGGCAACGGAAATGGCCCAACAAAGCCTCCAAGACTGACGCCTGTTTGACAACAGGGGATACAGTACCAAGGTGATATAGACTCTGACTTTGACATAACATCAGAATTGTTACGTTTTCATATTCTATTGATAATGTTGGTTAATTTATGAATGTTTTAAACTCAAATTCTTACATAGTCCTTTAAGCAAGCAAGCTTATTAATGTCTGTCGTCTGTACCTAGAGGTTCTATTCACCAACAGATTATTGGTGTCTGTTTCATATGTACAGTACAGAAACAAACCAGTGGTGTGTATAATAATATTGTAATCCTAAACAAAAGTGGACAGCAGCAGATCACAGTGGACTGTACACACAGCTTAGAGGTTAGTGACAGTTTTGATTGCTCTGCCCTCTACAATGGGATGCTGTGCTGTGACAATGACCGGCCACGTGTCTCTTCATCCTGAATAACAGCACTGCCGCTGATGGAATGTGTTGTAAACAAGTGAACTTAATGAAATTTCTTAACAGTGGAGCTCACTCGCCACTGGGGACACCCGGTGTCTAATGCGGCAATTAATTCTGCAAATGAGTTATGAGTGAGTTATGCAAGGCGATATTGCACATTACAGCTGGGCTGATTGCATTATAGCTCGGATATAATTGAGATACCAGACCCGCAGTGGAGAGGTCTGTGCTCACAATGCAGCATTCATGCTGTTTTAGGATCACTGTGAACATCCACTGAAGGATATTGTACAAAAAACATATTAGGTAGTCTTTTAAAACCCATATCACATAAACCTTACTGTAACCACGCAGCTGGTCTGTAGGCTGTCTGCTGAAGCCTGCAGCTGAAAAGTTGTTCCAGTCATGTTACCATAATAATGGTTTTTAAACATCGGAATATAGATTGATGAGTTTTGGAGAGGGTGTCTTTGTTTCAGTACATAGCAACCAAGATTGGAGAGCATCATCATGATTTGATATAGAGTAGCTATTAATCACAGATGCAGTTTTATGCTTTAAAGAATTTAGTAGAGACACATCCTATCCAGAGGCAACAGAATTATAGCAATAATTTTGATCAAAAAGATTAAATATAACCACTGATGTCCATCAGTGTCTAGTTGTAGTAGTAGTTAACAGCAGTAAATTTGCGAGAAGTCGTAATTGTAGTCAATACAACAAATTAGGGCCACTGTTAAAATAATAGTAATCCGAAATTTCTAGAATTAGGTCGTAATATATTGTGAAGAATGGTTGTAATATAATAAAGTCATACTACAATATGCTGCTTGGAGATATGTGTATGAGTCAGTATTTCCTGCAGTCTCTAGTTATTTAGATTTGTAAACAGTCTGGACTGCGGTGTGGCATCTTTCCACTGACCGGTAGCTGCTGTCCGTGTCCACCTCGCTTAGAGACACCTTTGTTTGGGACTGTCTCACTGCTCCCGGATGCTTCCCACTGAGGCGGCTGTGAGCTGCATTTTGTCAGAGGTGCTGAAGTTTCCACCTCCTTGTCTCATCCTGTACAGTCCCAAATGGTTCTGTCAGATTATTCTTACTTTTTTCTCAAATTATTAAGACTTAATTCTGGAAAAGTCAGGGAACATACAGTAGATGTGTGGGATAGATTCGGAATGTGCAGAAAGTTTGAAGATGAGCAGAAAAGTTGCTGAAACAGAGGAGCTATTAAAGTCCAGGAGTTTAGAAATGTTAAATTAAAATGGATTTATTTTATCATTGATGTGCAAAAGTGCAACATGCACATTTAAAGAGGTTACTTTCCCAACAAAGGACACAAAAGATAAATGAATGTTGACTCAGCAGGGATCATATTACATGACAAAAGTTGATCTACAGGAGAAAACATATTTGAAATAATTCATACCATTATACTTTTACCTGCCACCTTCCCTTTTACATAAATGAAGACATTTCCACCATAAACAGATGCTGAAAATTCAGACATTGCTTCAGAAAAATTCCCCAGAATGCAGGAAATGAAGTGTTTAATGCTCAGACATTTCTGGGTGAGGACCCCCAGACCATAAGGTGACTGTCAGGTTTAGTGGCAGGTAAACAGGTCCGTTGTTTGTTTGCTGAGGCAGAGAACACAGTGAATGAGCATGGCAGGCAAGCAGGAAAAACCAGGCAGGAAATCAGATGTAGTGGAGTGACTTACTATGGGTCTTTTTACAGGCTCTATGGTAGCAAACCTGGCAACCGCACCGTCACAAAAATTCTCAACTCCAATACTCTTTCTACAACTGAAACAATTAGCAACTGTTTACTCGCCCCATAGTCTCACCCTACTGCCACTGCAGTAACTCGCAAAGTTAGCAGTTCATTTCCATTCACACAACAAACATGACTGTGATAGCACTCTAAATTTGATGCTTGACATGCACTATTGGGGCTGTCCCCGAGTAAGGATTTACATTGAATCAGAATTGTCAAGTCTTGCCTATAGTCAACTGATAGTCAAATCAGTGTGTTTGTGCGCAGCGATTGTGAGCATAGTGGGTAAGTACACACAGTAGCTCCGCTTTAATCTTGAGAAGCTGCAGAGCTGAAGACTCTACTCATTATTAATTTACACTGTACATTTCCAGCTAAACTGAGGCTTATTGTTGACCCTTTTCTCTCTGCTCGCCACATAAAAAATGTTATTAGCTAGTTTCCACAGCCAAGACAAGAGGATCTGCTCTACAGTGTGTCATGTAATTTTATTGTGTTTTTTTATAGATTATAAAATGCAGTTTCCAATTTGGATTTATCCCATCCTGTATGAATATAAATTATCCCCCCTGTGATTAGGTTCTGCCACTGTAATAACAGGAAATCAGATAGATATTCTCCCTGTTGTTCAGCTCAGACACATTCTTCAGATTTGTGTGAAAAAGTAACATTCTCTCATTACAATGTTATACAGATCTTTAAGAGCAAAATCTTTCCTGAACAGCTGCTGCAAAAAGCTGTTACATAGTAAACACACTTTGGTTGCTTTGGTGAGATGAGCTTTATGCTGTTTTACTTTTAAACAAAAGATTGAAAAAGTAACTCATAACTACATACAATAATACTTATTACCACATAGCAGAGAACAGGAATGTAAACACAAAATCTACCGCATCACCCTGCGGTTTGGGCAATGCAAAGAATGCAAAAAAAAGTTATCTGGTTGAGGTCTGTATAGACTTACATCACTTGCATCCATGTGAAGCTTGAAGGGTTGGTCCATGCATGGAGCTGCAAGAACAGGAGGTGAGCAAAGTACAGATTTAACATTTTCAAATGTTTGCTGAACTGAAGCTGACCAAATGTACTTAGCTTTTAGTCAATATGTTGAAAGATTTTACAGAAACTGTGATAGAAGCCCAAAGGTCCCTGGAACCGTTGGAGTTCCTTTGTGGGGACTGGATACTGCTCAATTGCAGACACTTGTTTAAATATTAGCTTTTTTGAGACTGTTTACACTTTTGGTTATTGGTCCCTAATTCCTGGGTGGTGCCCCATATTTATTAATCTTTATTAATGTGATATTTTTTTGTTAATAAGCAAGTATATCCCTACCAGATCCCACCATATGCAAGATGTAACATTTTTAAATGTGTGGTTTTCTCATGTCAGAAAGTCTATGCTTTCTTGAAGAGACTATGGAAGTGTGTGAGGACAGTAGTGGCAGTCTCAGTCCTTTTCAGCAGCACTCTTTATTCCATCAGACCAGACTACTGAAGCATCTGTGAGTGTCAGTCACCCAGTCTGATGATCACACAGCATGGGGCATCTGTCAGCCGCACCAACCAGCAGCCAAAAGTGCTGCTGATACACTATTCTCTTAGTTCTGTCTCTTCAGATAATGAAACAGCGGGATATTGTCATTGTCTCTCTTTCTCCATGTCTCACACAGACACGCACGCACCCACGCACGCACACACACGTTGAGATAATGACATTCAGAGAGACACTGAGTTTCTGGTCGTACTTTCTGAGCACTTCGCTTTGACAATCCTTACTACTAGAAATAAAAAACACTCTGGCATTTTCTCCATCCACCCTGTTCTTTTTAATAGTACACTGTAAAATACACACAACAACTTCCTATTCATCAAACCTTAAATAAATGTTTTTCTTCTTGTGTAACTTGTTCGATATCTCATCATCAGCAAAGCTGTCTAACTGAAAGTATTAAAACCAAACTACCTGTAGACAATGTTGTGCCTGAAGAGAAACAATAGCACAACATATACAGAATATCAGAGGTGTACAGAGTCTACATCCACAGCAGGTTCTGTGCAAACTTGAAGAGATGTGTCTGAGATCCTCCTCTATATAGTCTGTTTAAGCCTCAACAGGCTTTCAGTATTTTCCACAGTGACATTAAAAGAGCTGTAGTTGAGTGAAAAAGAGCCGACCACAGCTGGCAGCATGGAAATACATGAATTTTATAGAGAAGAGGAAAAGAAGAAAACAGTAATCCCTTACTTTACTCACATGATTCTTTCATAAGATTTCACACGGAAACTCGTCTAATTATGATCACCAATGACAGAAATACATTAATCAATATTGGAAAAGAGAGTGCGGGGACTCGACTGAGTGCTGCGGATCTGGAAACGATAACTAGCAACAGCATCTCCCAACAAAACAGGAAGAGAGTAAAGCGAGCGGGAAGAAGAGTGAAACTAATTAAGTTTGGACCAAAGGCTTCCCCACTCCCCCGCCTACTCCTGGCTAATGTCCGATCGTTGGAGAGTAACATTGAGGAAGTAAGACTAAGGCTCGCTCAGCGACGGGAAAGCAGAGAGTGCTGTGCACTCATCTTCACAGAGACCTGGCTGCATAGCAGCCTATCAGAGGAAGCTGTCACACTTGACGGCAGGAGTTTATACCGTGCAGACAGGACACTAGAGTCCGGTAAGACGAGGGGAGGAGGACTGTGGATCTACATAAATAATGCTTGGCGCTCAAACGCAGCTAAAGTGGATGGACAATGTTTATCAAGTGTGGAATTTTTAACTGTTGTTGTGATTTGGCACTATATAAATAAAATTTAATTGAAAATGTCAGCCATATTATCTGCCCAGAGAATTCGTCAGTGTTTCTGTTGTTGCTGTTGACATTCCTCCAGATGCAAATTCAAAAAATGCACTACACTAACTGTGGTAACTGAGGTCATCGGCAGTCACATGCCAAAACAACCTAATGGGGTATTTATTGTTGCTGGTGAGTTTAATCAAATATCAGAATAGTGTTACCTAAATTCCACCAGCATGTTCACATCCCCACCAGAGGAACAAACACGCTGGACCACGTCTACACCAATATTCCTGGCAGCTCCAAAGCCCACCTCTGTCCCCATTTTGGCTTATCAGACCATAATTCAAATTAGCTTTATTGGCATGAAAGTGTAACAACAATATTGCCAAAGTATCATACAAACTACACACACTCAGAAATAGAAGTAAACAAAATTCAAAATAACAAATATATTTTGGCAGATCATATTTAGACAGAAATACCTCAGTGAATCTACCATCAACTAAATGTGTCTAGAGCCTGATGGTGGAACTCGTTTCCTGGATTTAGCAGAGTCCAATCGTTGACAAGTTTCCTACATAACACCCCAAAAGTCTCAGTGTTCAGATTGTGATTAATTTTCAGTAAAAAGAGATGGCTTCGGGGTGTACATTACCTACAACAAAAACATCCTTTGACACCATTACCAGATAAAGATGACACACGCTGAAGCACTTTATCCTGAAACTGCACATCTTTAAAATACCAGGTGGTGTGGGCTGCTGAACTGTGTGTATATTCAACTAGTTATTCGAAAAGTTCTTCAGGTTTTCTTTTCAGCAATTAGAAATATTGTCTTTGTGTTTTCGATAAACATGCCACCGAAAAGAAAGGTTCGTGGGCATGTACAAGTCCAGTGTGCTGAATCTGTTGCCTTAGAGCAAAGGTCCTCTTTGAAAATTTCAAACACTAATGCAGTCCAGGCATTTTCAGTCAAGAAGGTTAACCCCTCGAGTTACCAGCGGGGTTTCTCTCAATCTTCCATAATGTCTATGATGTGCCTTCGGAGAAAGTTCAGTGTCTTTTGAAAGTTTGCAGGATATGTCATGTTGAAGACAAAGCAGAAGGCTGTGATAAACTGGATGAGGCATCCACTGAAGTGCAGGAAAAAACTTCAATTCCTTCCAATTTTAAAACACTCTGCAATGTCTGTAGAGGGCAGTTTTCCAGTCGTAGTCTTTCAGTTGAATGATTGGATGGGAGTTAGGGGATCATTCTACATAAGAGAAAAAAAAACATTTTAGCATTCATAAAAAGATGGATATGATAAGGTGGGCACAGTAATCCAAAATAACATTCCTAGGTCAAAAAGATGGTACAATTTTAAGGGTGCCTTGCTTATTTGTGACTGACACGTTCCTACATTTGCAAATGTATGGAATAAACGACACAAACAATTTCACATTCAGATTTTACATCGGAATAGACATTCAAATTAGTAGAATAGTATCAAATCACAACACTTCGCACCTATAACTGAAATCTAACAGTCCATAGACAGCCACTACACATGATGTCTGACATTGGCTGCAAGGCGGTATCAACGATGTAGATAATTGAGCGAAAATGTGAAAATGGTGCCTAATTTGAAGACAAAGCTTACACAAGCCATCACTTATTAACATAAAATCCAAGATGTGGAAGAATGTGGATGCAATTAAATTAAAAAAGCTTGTATAAATGATAGTACACAACCAGTTATACCATAGTAAAAGAAAGACTCATTCTCTTTAGAGTACACAACTGATTCAATGAAAATGGACTTTTATTTGATTTGATTTTGTGATGGCACCGAAACACGGTATTAAACAGTCCCATCCACACACACACACACACACACACACACACACACACACACACACACACACACACACCCACCTGCCAGCAGAGGGAGAGGCCACGGAGCTGCGGAGGAGACGGTGAAGTTGAAAAAATTTGGCACACTGTAGTAAACTCAGCTGCTGAGACAACCAGCCGCTCCTACTTCTCCCAGGTAACGTTACCCGCAGGCAGGTGATAACAGCAGAGAGGAGGAGGAACTGCTACAGAGATAGTTTCATTCTTTCTAAACGTCACTCAGTATTGGGGTGTCACATATTGTTTATGTAGTGACTTGATGTTGTAAACATTAATGTTGCTGCTCTAGAAACAGTTGTATTTAAAATATTAAATTCTAATCCTATAATTAATTTAAGAACAACCAGGCAGCTTAAATGCACACTTCAACATTTGTTTTATTTATCGCCCGTTATGTCTCATCTCAATATATAACAATGTTATCGCACATTGAAGCGTGCAGGCCTACCTCTGCCCGTTGGGTCTGGTCTGACCAAATAACAGTCAATAAAAAATAGAAACTATCAATAGTGGTATCGAGAGACTCAGACTGTTAAGCTGTCTCAACAATGGCATCAATATCTATAAAAATGAACGATCCCCATCCTCAATTGCATTGTACACTGCATTTCATATAGACTCCTCATTATGTTGTTGCGGTACTGTTGTTCCTTTTGGACCGGTTCTGCAAGGCAGTCTGTGGCAAGTAGGTTCCCACCTGCAAAATAGCAGGAGAATCACTTTCTCAGCTAATTTGCCACCACATTGATGCAGATTAGGACAGCTCTATGCAACAAAGAAAAGGTGAAAGAGTGGTGCATTTATTTACATTCCTACCTCTGGTTTGTATGGGACACATGTTTGTTGTTCTGGCTTGACTGCTTCTAAATTAAGGGTGACCTCCTTGTAGCGGAGTGTGAAGTCTGAACTTTAACAGCTTTTGGGCAGACTTGTCAAAGAGATACCCGATCATACTATCTGTGGATTTGCAATCCACTCTCACCATCTACGTCATTGTCGGAAATGTAAAAAAAATTATTAGCTATTAAATACACACATCATTTGGACATACAAAGCAGGATTACTACAGAGAATGACTGACACAATTAATGGATTGGGCTAAGAACAGAACAAAAAAATCTTTTAAAAACGTTACTTTACTTGAAAACCCCTTGACAGAGAAGCTGCTGTATCACTTATTATTATTGTAATGTTATTTCAAAGCTCAGATATTTTACCACATGATATTGGTTAACAGCATTATTCAAACTGGACAAATGATGAAAGCTGAAATAAAATTTTCAGAACTGCAGAAAGCAGCCATGCACATTAAGACTCTGCTTTATTTGTACCAATCACAGTTAGCCTCGTCAATTTCTGCCCAGCAACTGCTGAGTCACCACCAGTCACAGCATCAAAATCACCTGTGTAATTTGATCTGGTATACTGCCCTGCTGTTAAAATAGACTGAGAACCCTGTTAAACTCAATAGTATGAAGCTGTGGTTTCAGAACCCCTGCAATCCTGGGAACGCAGTTCTAGGACCCTAGTTCTTTTGCGACAACGCCATCTAGTTGAGTGCTGGTGGTAATACACAGCAACACAAAGGAGGTTAACCCTGTCTGCTAGTACGTCGGCCCTGAGGGGTTGACATGCATATAATCAATAACTTAGGTTTAGGCACACACTCGGTGGTGGTACAGACCCAATGTACGGCAGAGCTGTAAAAGCATGTGGTTTAGCATGTGTAATATGTCCACCAGAGGGGGGCGGGGCTGTGGCTCTTCTCACCGCTGCAGCATAGTTCAGTCCAATAGGCTGCTGCTCCTGTAGTCTTGGTTCTGCCGTTGGGATGAGGGGGGGTATAGGACCTCCTGGCTGGGGGGCTCTCTGGCTGGGTATCAGAGGCCAGTGTGGTGTTGGCTGTGAAGTGGGCAGTGGGTTGTGATGTTGGTGACGCAGTGGATTTGGTGACCTGGCTGTCCTCTCTGACAGCTGGGGGTGGATGCATGGTGGAGGTCTGGATGGTCTTGAAGGTCTAGGAAGTCCTGGAGGTCTGCGTGGGGTCTGCCTTGTGTGGTTACCCCTTGGAGTGGTAGTAAGGCTCCTTCCAAGAGCAAAATCCTTCAGGGTCCTAGCAAGGGTGGGGACTGCATTTCTGTGTAGGTGTATGTTATCATACAGGCAGTCCAGGTGGAGGGTCAGGTGGTGGGCCAAGAACACGTTGGGTTTGAGGGCACAGTTCCTGGAGAGGCTGATATTCACTCTGTCAATGGTGTGGGAGTGGAAGTCTCTCCTGTGCAGCAGTGTACAGTGCCTTGTGAAAGTATTCGGCCCCCTTGAACTTTTCGACCTTTTGCCACATTGCAGGCTTCAAACATAAAGATATAAAACTGTAATTTTTTGTGAAGAACCAACAACAAGTGGGACACAATCATGAAGTGGAACGAATTTTAATGGATATTTCAAACTTTTTTAACAAATAAAACACTGAAAAATTGGGCGTGCAAAATTATTCAGCCCCCTTAAGTTAATACTTTGTAGCGCCACCTTTTGCTGCGATTACAGCTGTAAGTCGCTTGGGGTACGTCTCTATCAGTTTTGTACATCGAGAGACTGAAATTTTTGCCCATTCCTCCTTGCAAAACAGCTCGAGCTCAGTGAGGTTGGATGGAGAGCGTTTGTGAACAGCAGTTTTCAGTTCTTTCCACAGATTCTCGATTGGATTCAGGTCTGGACTTTGACTTGACCATTCTAACACCTGGATATGTTTATTTATGAACCATTCCAGTGAAGATTTTGCTTTATGTTTTGGATCATTGTCTTGTTGGAAGACGAATTTCCGTCCCAGTCTCAGGTCTTTTGCAGACTCAATCAGGTTTTCTTCCAGAATGGTCCTGTATTTGGCTCCATCCATCTTCCCATCAATTTTAACCATCTTCCCTGTCCCCGCTGAAGAAAAGCAGGCCCAAACCATGATGCTGCCACCACCATGTTTGACAGTGGGGATGGTGTGTTCAGGGTGATGAGCTGTGTTGCCTTTACGCCAAACATAACGTTTTGCATTGTTGCCAAAAAGTTCGATTTTGGTTTCATCTGACCAGAGCACCTTCTTCCACATGTTTGGTGTGTCTCCCAGGTGGCTTGTGGCAAACTTTAAACAAGACTTTTTATGGATATCTTTAAGAATTGGCTTTCTTCTTGCCACTCTTCCATAAAGGCCAGATTTGTGCAGTATACGACTGATTGTTGTCCTTTTTAGAGGGACGGCCGGGTCTTCGTAGATTTGCAGTGGTCTGATACTCCTTCCATTTCAATATTATCGCTTGCACAGTGCTCCTTGGGATGTTTAAAGCTTGGAAAATCTTTTTGTATCCAAATCCGGCTTTAAACTTCTCCACAACAGTATCTCGGACCTGCCTGGTGTGTTCCTTGTTCTTCATGATGCTCTCTGCGCTTTAAACGGACCTCTGAGACTATCACAGAGCAGGTGCATTTATACGGAGACTTGATTTCACACAGGTGGATTCTATTTATCATCATTAGTCATTTAGGTCAACATTGGATCATTCAGAGATCCTCACTGAACGTCTGGAGAGAGTTTGCTGCACTGAAAGTAAGGGGGCTGAATAATTTTGCACGCCCAATTTTTCAGTTTATTTGTTAAAAAAGTTTGAAATATCCAATAAATTTCGTTCCACTTCATGATTGTGTCCCACTTGTTGTTGGTTCTTCACAAAAAATTACAGTTTTATATCTTTATGTTTGAAGCCTGCAATGTGGCAAAAGGTCGAAAAGTTCAAGGGGGCCGAATACTTTCGCAAGGCACTGTAGATATGACTATCTTGCAGGTAGGGAAATTGGTGGAGGCTTGCTCAGTGACTCTCCTCAGAGAGTCTGCCAGTCTGTCCTGCTAGGACCTTAAGTCATTGGTGCCTGTATGAATGATGATGTGGCAAGGTGAGCCTAGCTCAGGCGCTGTTAACAGCTCCAGAGCTCTCCTGGTGTTGGGGCACCAGATCTTTTCCGTTCTGTGCCTTGGGAATAAGATCTTTTCATCCAGGAACTTTCCATTAGAGTCCATGAGGAGGATAATGTCAGCCCTTCTGCCTGTGTGTGTTTGTTCAGACTCAGCTGTCGGGTCTGGATGTGGAGCTGTGGTGGTGGTTTCAGGTCTGGAGCTCCTGGCTGGAGGCTGGCTAGAGGCCGGGCCTCGGACAGGTGCCAGGTTGTGACTGGCGTCTTGGCTTGGGATGTGTGTATGGAGGCAGCTGGTTGGTACAGGGGGTGGATTAGAGTCAAAAGGGTCAAAGTGTGGACAGATGAGGCTACAGCAGCTCTACAGGACTGTTTTGGGAGAATAGATTGGAGTATGTTCAGAGAGGCCGCCTCCAAGGAGAGCCACATTAACCTTGAGGGAAATATCCAACGAAGGTTAAAGTCAAGGGCAACTGGACTTGGTTGGAGATACTGGAAGACGTTTCGTCCCTCATCCAAAGGACTTCTTCAGTTCTGACTGACTAGCAGGGAAAACTCAGCTATTTAACCTCAGTGGGGTCATCTATACTGCTGGTTCGTTAGTGTTCCTGGTTGCTGTAACGACAGTCGTTGGGACTACCGGTGGCCAAGACTGAACGACCATCGTTGGTATCTTCACCTGAGACCAATAGGTTACGTTTGTTGAGTTTCCTGGGAAGTGATGAAAGGACAGCATTGTAAGTGGGGGATAAGTGGTGGCGTAGACCCCCTCCTCTGTTCAATGGCGGCTTCTCGACCCTGGTGTAGATGGCTTCCTTGACACCTCTTTCAAACCATCCATCTTCTCTGTCTAAAATATGCACCTGGTGGTCCTCAAACGAGTGTCCTCTGTCCTTCAGATGTAAGTAGACTGCAGAGTCTTGACCTGAGGAGTTGGCCCTTCTGTGTTGAGCCATGCGTTTGTGTAGTGGTTGTTTAGTCTCCACAATATACAGGTCTGTGCATTCCTCACTGCATTGGACGGCATACACTAGATTTGGATAACTATGACCTGGAAAATACATCAGTGACATCATGCATCAGCAAATGTATATAAATAAATATAAATAAAATCATTCCCCAATCAGAAGGCCTGGATTAATGGAGAGGTGAGGGCTCTATCCAGAGTCAAAAAAGCTGCTTTTCAGTTGGGTGATAAATAAGCTTACAGCACCGCCAGGGAGACTGAAAGCTGGCATCAAGGAGGCAAAGCGGAGACATCAGCAGACACTGGAGAGAAACCTCAACAACAACACCAAAGATATGTGGCAGGCCATCAAAAACATGACAGGCTACAAAAGCAGGAGCTCATCATGTGTGAGGCCACATTACCAGATGAACTTAACACCTTTTAGGCTCGCTTTCGTCTCCTTAACAAAGAGTCGGCTGTAAAGTCTACTCCACCTCTAGAGGACCGGCCTCTGTTAGTATCCACAGCAGATGTGAGAAGAGTCCTGCTGAGAGGTAACATGAGTAAATCAGCTGTGCCTGATAACATTCCTGGCCGTGTACTAAAAACCTGTGCCAACCAGCTATGTTTTTCAGCATCTCACTGTCTCAGCAGAGGGTTCCCACCTGCTTCAAGACTGCCAGTGTCTAGTCTGAACAACTACCGCCCTGTGGCACTCACCCCCATTCTGATGAAGTGCTTTGAGAAACTGGTTCTTCAGCACATAAAGAACAACTACCCAACTAATTTGCTTTCAGAACCAACAGATCCACAGAGGATGCCATCTTCACTGCCCTCCACTCAGCCCTCACACACCTTGAGAAAAACAACACCTACATCAGAATGCTGTTTGTGGATTTCAGCTCAGCATTCAACACAATCTCCCCATGAAACTGATCAGAAAATTCAGCACTCTGGGTTTAAATACAACACTCTGCAGCTGGATACTGGACTTCCTCACAGTCAGTTCAGACTGGTGGACACACCTCCACCACTCTAGTGCTCAACACCGGAGCACCCCAGGGATGTGTGCTTAGCCCCCTCCTGTTCACGCTGTACACCCACGACTGCATCCCCAGACACGGAGAGCACCCTGTTGTGAAGTTTGCGGATGACACCACCATCATTGGCCGGATTTCAAACAACAATGAGACTTCGGGAGGAAATTCATAATCTTGTAGAGTGGTGCTCAGAGAACAACCTACTGCTCAACGTCAGCAAAACCAAGGAGCTGATCGTTGATTTTAGGAAGAAGAATATAAAGACACTCTCACCACATCACAGAGAACCTGATATGGTCATCTCACATCTCCACACTGGTGAAGAAAGCTCAGAAACGACTATATATCTTGAGGAAGCTTAAGAAGGGCAAATTATCTGATTATTTCTGTTTACCATTTTTATAATTGACTCTGTATTAATGTATATTATCTGCTATGTAGCAGAAGGGAATTACAAAACTAACAATAACGTGACAATAAATCTACCTACCTACATTCCATAGTGTGTAAAAACTTACAAAGTATCTCTCATGCTTACAATGACAATGTTAGCGTGCCTTTGCTATGGTGCTTGGTGAAACAATTAAAATGCATTGAAAGTTATTTTATTAGGGAATAGGTTGGTATATCAGGTCAGTGGCTTGCTGAAAGTTGGGAGGTAATGGTAGTGGGGTAATGGAGTGGCAGAGGCAAATGGAGGTACCCCAAGGCAAGAGACACACAACAACTGAAATAAGCAGAAACTAGACAGAGCTAAAGATTGGGCCTACAGAGCACTACTGTGTAGGTTAAACAACAATGTGGCAATGAATGAATGGAGAGCCGAGGTAGATAGGGTTAGGAACTGGGGGACTACCGATGAAAATTAGCACTTTTTAGCTAACTCGGTTACATTTATATTGTTTTAATGTTGATTAATGTACACTGTCCCCTTTCAAATAAATAAAGAAAGGAAGGGAAGCCAATGCCACACCAGCAGAGACAGATGGACAACACACAAAGAGACTTTTATTCATCTTTTGTTTTATGCTTCACAGAGACATGGCTGTGTGGATCAATACTGGGCTCTGTGCTGCAGATGGCAGGCTTCCAAACTTATAGAGCAGATGACAAAGATCTCCAGGTATCTAATTTTACATCAACAGTGGCTGGTGTAAGGATGTGACAGTGATTCAGAAGCACTGTTCTCCGGATCTGGAATATTAATTCATAAACTGTAAACTCTACCATCTCTCCAGGACCTGTACACATCCAGGACTCTGAGGCGAGCAGGAAAGATTGTGGCTGGACCCTCCCACCCCAGACACAAACTGTTTCAGACTCTCCCCTCCAGCAGGAGGCTGCGGTCCATCAGGACAAAAACGTCATGCCACAAGAACAATTCTATCTTCTATCTTCAGCTGGCCTCATCAACATTTTTACACATGTAAATAGTTTGCACATCCCTGCACAAACTGTAATGTAAATAACAGCATATTGTACATATTCTTTATTATTATTATTATTTTAATTTATTTATTGTCAATTTAATATTTTATATCTAGGCGCGGTGGTACAGTGGTTAGCACTGTCGCCTCACAGCAAGAAGGTCGTGGGTTTGAACCTTGGTCATTCCAGGCCTTTCTGTGTGGAGTTTGCATGTCCTCCCCACGTCTGCGTGGGTTCTCTCCAGGTGCTCTGGCTTCCTCCCACTGTCCGACCTGTACAGGACGCCACAACCCTGTACACAGAATAAGTGGTTGGCGATGGATGGATATTTTATATCTATGATTATTATCTTGCAGTACTTGCTTGATCTTTCTAATATTTTCCAGCAACTATGTTTATTGTTATGCATCAAATTACCAAAGCAAATTTCTTGTATGTGTAAACATTCTTGGTAATAAAGCTGATTCCGAATCAGTCAGATTTCCTCTCACAATATTAGATTACTGAAGAATCAAAGTTAGAGTAGCTTGTTACTGTTATAGCTGCTGAAGGTTTAGTTTTAACTCCATCATATACAGTTGGAGACTTTAATCTGTAACAATATGTAATTTTTCAAAAATAGATGAATGCAGTTAAGTAAAATATCACAATGTCTTAAGAAATGTAATGCAGTAGAAGTATAAAATGGGAATACTAAGACACACATGCTTCTTAAATACTGTATTTGAGTGATGTATTTACGACGCTTCCACCATACATACATGTACATACACTCACCTAAAGGATTATTAGGAACACCATACTAATACTGTGTTTGACCCCCTTTCGCCTTCAGAACTGCCTTAATTCTACGTGGCATTGATTCAACAAGGTGCTGAAAGCATTCTTTAGAAATGTTGGCCCATATTGATAGGATAGCATTTTGCAGTTGATGGAGATTTGTGGGATGCACATCCAGGGCACGAAGCTCCCGTTCCACCACATCCCAAAGATGCTCTATTGGGTTGAGATCTGGTGACTGTGGGGGCCATTTTAGTACAGTGAACTCAGTGTCATGTTCAAGAAACCAATTTGAAATGATTCGAGCTTTGTGACGTGGTGCATTATCCTGCTGGAAGTAGCCATCAGAGGATGGGTACATGGTGGCCATAAAGGGATGGACATGGTCAGAAACAATGCTCAGGTAGGCCGTGGCATTTAAACGATGCCCAATTGGCCTAAAGTGTGCCAAGAATACATCCCCCACACCATTACACCACCACCACCAGCCTGCACAGTGGTAACAAGGCATGATGGATCCATGTTCTCATTCTGTTTACGCCAAATTCTGACTCTACCATCTGAATGTCTCAA
>NC_060154.1:31262864-31301954 GCF_021292245.1 Micropterus dolomieu
GAATCTCTTCGACACCAGCTTAAACAGTCCTCAGTCATACCTACTAGGGTAATACCCATAGGCCTAGAGGATCGGACCCTTTAAGACGGAGAGCTGGTGCAGTACCTCCTGAACAGGGGTGACTCGGGATCTAACACGTGGCGCCCAACGTGGGGCTCGACGAAAGGATTCGTTGAGCCTACAGCAGAAACCCCGACGGAGAGACCAACCGTCGTTCGTGTGGAACACCCGAGAGAGAGAGGCGTGCGGCAGAGAGACATCTGCCAAGCGCCAGAGCGAGGAGTCCAGCGGGAGAAGACATCCAACTGAACACTCGAAGGGGCAGCCCTGCAGAGAAGCGGAGCTGCCTGGTGACCTGCTAGAGGAAGCAGCATCACCCACCCACAGAGATCCAGAGGGAGAAGCGGGGGAGAGAGCAACCGAGAGGAGCAGTCAAGCTGCATCCCAGAGCGGCGCTGAATAGCCAACCAGTCTGCAACTCATCCCTGACCCGAAGCGCTAAGGGAGGCTTTGAGGAATAGACGACTCGAGACGACAAAGACGACAGGCTGTAATGGCATATCTTCACTCAGAGATCACTCAGAGCTCCTCACTCCTCATGGCACAATTAAGAGCTTTGGGACAGTCTGCAAGTTGGCAGACCAGAACAACTTCCGGTTCAAGTGAGGAACGAGGAAACAACAGAGGTGGACTTGAGACGCACCTATGGTGACATATCACTCGGGACTCGTTCCCTTCACAACTTGGCATCACAAACAGGACTTGGATGACAGGGGATGAAAAGTAAACATTTCCATATGGTTCTCTTTAGGTTATATGAAAACGTTCTCTTGAAGTTCCCTTGAAGAACCGTTGGGGAACAACAGCGAACAGAACTTCCATCATTTACAAGCGACATTTCCATTTGTCACAACATTCCATTCGAAAAAAGAATGTGTCTGCGTATTTACCATTTCATGACATTACAGTAACATAACATTGCAGTAGTAGTGCAATGAAAATTGTAAAACAACATTAGTTGAGATGAAAATAATTCTATACAGAGCAATTAGATTAGCTACAGGAGCTACGAAGAGCCAAATGTTCATTTCTAGTGGAAGAGGAAGTCTAGCTCAAGCTAAGTTTTCAGCTTATTGGGTCAGATTTCCATGGAGTGGATAGCAATCCAACAAGGTCAGCTGCACAAGTGTCGTGACTACTCAATGAAAGCAAAATGGTTTGGTTGGAACAAAGACAATCATTCTATGAGCAGTAACCCACCTGGATATTCCAGCCCCCAAGGTAACATTGTGATACTTGTTACGGCCTTACAGCCAACAGTAAATAGAGATGAGTGGACCGCTAGCAATAGTCCTATGAACTGATTCTATGGCAGCTCTCCAGAGTTTTATATGTGGTCAGTCAGTTAGGGACAATGTAATTCTAGAGATGAAATAGCCAAAGTGGAAATCCAAAATAAAGTCACAAATCAAAGGTGGCAAGAATGGAAGACAGAAGGGAAACAAAAACCCTAACATGAGATCCAGAAAAGGATTTCAAATGATTGTTATCATTTCCTTGAAAAGATTCCCTACTCCTGTATTAGGTTATTGCTGGCTGTGCAGCATATTTGTGACTTACTGAAACTTTCATGGCAATAAATTGACTGAGCTCTCTATCCACCCCTCTCCCTCCCTCCTCTCCTTTTCTCTCTCTTCTTTTGCGTGTCATATGAGACAACAGTAGCACAGTTACATTGAATATCCATTTATAAGTTGTTTTTGTTAACAATAAATGAATGACAGATTCCTGCTTTGCACTTTATCTTTGTATGTTTTAAGATTGAACACATATTCATGGTGCTTATGCCTGATTAAGGTCCATAGCTTACATTTTTGCTGATTGCTTTGGTGCTATTATCGCAAGTATTTGGTAAAGTTTCACAACTCTTAGAACAAAACTCCAAAGTCATCAGACTTCTTTCATTTAAAACTTGCCATTGTGCATATATTTGGATTGTAAACATCTCAGTTTTACTGTAAAGTAAGGATTCCACCCGGCTTGTTAAGTATACATTTACATGAGCATAGTCTATTTGGTAAAGGTTTAGTTACCAATGTGTTAACCAGATATTATTGATTGATAATTAGGGTTCCATAACAGCCTTGATAAGACTTCCAACATGCTTTGGGGATTTTAAGTCCAGCAGTATAAACAGAAATGCTTTATTTTATTAAATTATCAATCAAGTTTGCTTTTGCTATCATCAACCACAGCAACATTTGACATAATGTTCAATAAAAATGATACCAATTACACGCCCCTAAAGTTACTGCAAAAGTGATGCAAGGACCAAATATTAACATTCTGGGTTGGTCCCCGAAAGGTTCTGCAAACGTTATGGGAATGTGGTGCGGAGACCTAGAGGGAACATCCTATAATAATGGTCCCATAAACATTTCCAGAACTGAATGTTGAAGGTTGCCAAATAATGTCCACCAACCTTTAAAGAACTCCACATCTTGACCGTTTGGGACTGTTGGGGAAGGTTACCAGGCAACGTCTCTGACACCAGTGGAGACGTCCTGGAAATGTTCTGGGATCTTAAAATTTCTAGGTAAATGAAGGGATTCTTTACCTCCTGGAGGTGGACTGTTTATCACCAGCAGCCACATGGTTAGATGTTTCTCTTGGATGCTGGAATGTTGGATGTCTGGACATACAGTATCTCCAGGGATGCCAGACATGCAGAAAATCCTTTCCCAGGTGGATTAGACACGGTGTTGGGCAAGTTACTTCTAAAATGTAATACATTATAGGTTACTAGTTACTCCCATTTGAGAGTAGTCTCTGAATTGTAATGCTTTGTTTTAGCAGTACTGTAGAAGGTGTGACAACAAGACTGTCAATATTTAATATGTATTGAAGCAAAATACTTTTCTAAGCCTAAATCTAAGACACGGAGTCTAGTTTATTTTGTCGATAGGATTATCGAGAGGAACTTCAATAGTTATAGTTAGTGTACAAACATCATGAAATGAACAACATGTAAGCACACAAAGGCAGCATTCAAAACACAACAGAGTAAAAAAAAATAGCTATTTATTTGAAATAGTTTTTACAAAAATACAGTGACTGCACAGGAGCGACTGTTTATCTCCAGGGCCGAAGTCAAAGCCAACTTTGGGGCTAACCTCCTTCACTTTATTCAACAGTTGGCAGCAACAATGGGAGCAACTCTTTAGTCCTGAGAAGCTGCAGTTTTTATTCACTACCTACTGTAACTTCTACTGTATATTTACTGCTGAACAAGGTGCTGACCCCTTTCTCTCTATTCACCGGTTCCGTTCGCACACATGCTCCGTCCATTTCTCCTCCTGACACTACTTGTAATGTTGTCTGTTGTTCGTGATTATAATAATTATTATTATATAATTTATATAAATGTTGTGAGTGTTCATGTACACGAGTTGATCCTGAGATATGTTTCAAGTACTTTGGTTGCATCAGTGCATTTTGGATGTTAGATTAACTGATTTCCTGAGCTGCATGTCGTTAAAGAAAACTGTGTGAGGTTTGAAAAAAGTGAAAAAACCTTTGTTGCAATTGGGTGCACTATTAGTACAGTTCTGTACTTTACTTCAGAGGATAGAAAAGTAAAAACTGCTCACCATGTGGAGTGCCTTCCACATATTATTTCCGTAGGTTTGATTCTCCTTGCAGTTGAAGACAGAGCAAATTTCTGCTCTTAAGTTTATTCCATGCACAGTCAAGGGCTTCACCAGGTTTGTCGTGTTGCCGGTCTTTGATCTTACGTTGCAAATATTGCATTGCGCGTGGTTGCATCAAGCCTGGTGTAATGTGCCACACGTCTCTGTACTTAACCGGCGTGAACTAGTGTTTACATCACCACAGCCAATTACAATCACTTTTAGATTTGGGTACATCAAACATGCTGCGTGCATATTGGCTCATTGACGTTAAGAAGAACCTTTAGGTATCGAAATTTGGTACCGAAAGACGACATTTTTTGATACTCGATGGCATTGAGGCAATTTGGTCAGTGCCTAAAAAGTATTGAACTTGATACCCAGCCCTACAATTGACAATGTTCTGGCCCGCCATCTAATGACTTGAAAAGAATCTGGCCCGATGCCAGACTTATTTGCCGACCCCTGGTTTACAGGATCATACTAGTGCATTACAGGCCATTTGATAAATAATTCTTAAAAATGAATACTGACAGAGAGAGAAGGAGGAGAAATAACTGCTTGCACCTTAAATCTATATGGTTGATAAAGTGAATCATGGTAGTGCTGTATTTTACAAGGAGAGAAATACACTTCTTTATTATGAAACAGATCATGCAGTACACAGGTTCCTACACACATGCATAGAACATGTATAGGCAGCACATGAACTATAGTTGTGAGATAATGTAAATTGCTATAGCTCTGGTGTTCTGTGTGTGTGTTGCACCTCATAACAACCAGGAGACATACTCCTGTGGGTATGAGTAGATATTCTTCCTGTGATCTGACTGGAGGTCTGCTCCTCAGCGGATCGCACTGCTCCGTTGTTAGTGTCAGCTCTTTACTATCTGATCAAAGCTCCTGCCATGATTACACAGCCACATCCACACGTTACTGTCTGCTAAAAGTGATACAGGACAGGCTGAGAGGGTGTGGACACTGGTGTGGTGTTGGAAAATAACAATACTGCTCCTATAGTATGTATTATCTATCTTCTATATATATGTCCGTAAGACACACAAATTATCTTTGAGTCCTTGTTGGTCTGTCATGTCTGAAATGCGTAGTTGTAATGTTTATAGGCCAGTAGATAGTTGTACTAATCTTAGTTTTCGCTGCACTTGCACTGGAAGACAGGAAGCTACGGTGTGTGTCGGTGATTAGGGATCCGTGTGAAGCAAAATGCATGACCTGCAGAACTGGAATGTTCATATATGTGTCAGTGTCAAATGAAAGTGCTAGTAAGCTAGAAGCCCATGTAGGCCCTATTAATGTTCAATATCTCTTATCTCTAGTTTCCACTAACTCCTGAGAAATATACCCAGCTCAAAGCATCTTAAACCTGTGTCCATACTATACAATCTATTACGCATTACTGTTGGCGAATATATAAAGTATTGAACTTATTGTAAAACAGGAGATATTAAAGACATCAATAGGTTCCTGTTTTATGTGTTAGTGTCAACAATGACAGCAGCAATATGTTAAAGCCTCTGTCAGCCTGTCATCTCGCTGCTGCCACAGCTGATCACAGTGTGGGGAGATATAGACACATATAGGAAAACACACACACACACAGAAAACAAAGACACTAGAAGAAACACAATGAGCACACACATGCAGCACATATTTCATCTGCAGGAACAAAGATGCATATCACCAATGCCACTGCATCCATATCCCACAAGATACCAAACTACAGCACAGAGGTGTCATATCAACCTTGTTGACTTACACTTATACAGAATAGTAAAGATTATAGTCAGTCAACATCATTTTACTTCATAAGTGAAAGGAAAATACAATACACCTCCTGGAAAAATACAGACAATTTTTGTAGGCACTGCTACTTAAAAATGGGCCACACTATTGGCACTGTAGTGAGAACAACTTTGGTTTGTTTCTTAATTTCACTGGACAACCAGAGGACCTGGAGGTGAGCATCTCACGGACAGGTCAAGATCTGCAGAACTGGCCTTTCATGTTTCTCAGTAGGAAATATTCTTTCTTCACTTTGTAGAATTCCAACGGTTTGAGTACAAATTTTGTTGAGACTGCTCTGGATTGTAGACAGTCTTCTCACCCCACAGTGGTGAAAGTGTCATTCTGACATTTGCCAGACAAGATAACGGGGCCTCTCAGCCCCTGACATGGGGCTTCTCACGATAACAAGACTAACAGCACGACTGGGACCAGACAGCTACTCTTTTTGATTCCTCTGACTACAAACCACAGGAAAAGACACCAGACAAAACTTTCCTCCATGTTTCCTTTGGACAGAGACTTGAGTTCCTTGTTTCAGGACAATGAATTAAACAAATGTCAGTCTCACCTGCTCTCTTCCGTTTCTTTTTTAACGCACACACAAACATCACACTTCACATATCCAACTACAATATCTGTGCAATGTAAAACAAATGAATTATATACATACAACTGTCTCACCCGACCTTCTCTGCCACTACCATGTTCAGTGGGAATCACCTCGCGGGGAGGCCATGAAGTACAAGTGGAGCTGAAACTTTGATGTTGCTCCTGGGAGACTTTTGTTTCAAGTTGATATCAGATAGTGCTCTGATTTTCTAAACCTAGCATTCGTTTGTTCTACTTTGTATAGGCTTTGCCCTCTAAAGCGATTGCCCAACATGAAGATAACGTGCGGTTTGTCCGTGGATCAACCAAGCAGGAAGACCCCTTGTGTCCACGTTGTTCGACATTAGCTGTGGCTAACAACACCTAGCAACCGGATTGCTTGGTGCTGGTCCGACTCTCATCGCTCCTAGCAAACGACTGGTATGCTATGGGTCGGGACTGTGAGTGATTATGTTGTTGTTCTTTGTGTGTAAGCTGTGTGGAATAATTTCAATCGACTCAGCCACACCAAGCACACGCTCCCCACACTCTGTGAGCTGGCAGCCGTTAGCCACACTGTGTTGACTAACCTGCAGCTCAAGCTCACAGCAACAAGCAGTACACTCCCTCTGTTCAGTTAGAGGTCCCTTTTCATACACCCCTTCTCAAAGAATCTGTTTTAATGAGCTCACAAGAGCAGACCGCTCCACACATTATGCACATTCGCCCCTGGCAGTGCCTGGCTGTAGGCTTGTGCGTAATCATAATCTCACCGACAAAGTCCCTCTATCAAGATGTGCCCATGCAAGCAATAATCCCGCTTTGTGAGAACATAGCACTACACACGCCATCTATCAGATGTTTTCATCCCTTAAAATCTGCGGGATGTGCTGTCATTATGCTGCTCCACACTTTCCACACGTTCCCTGCGGCTGTGCCCTCGTGCATATTCATGGCATCAGTCACACATTCTTCCTGCATCCACAGGTGTGTGACAGCGTTATCATGTGTGCCGTACACATTACGTTGATTAGCACAAGCAAGTAGTAGGGATTGTCTGAGCTACAGAGAGAGCTGGAGGTGAGTAAAAAGTGTTTTGCGGTGAAAAAGTAGCCTTTCCCTTTCAGATAAATGAACAAAAAGAAATTTGTGCTATGTGCTATAAAGCTATGTGCTCAGAGTATCTGACCTAGAGTAATACAACGGCAAACATATTTATAGCAATATTTGGGCATACACACTACGTGACAAGGAAATGTGGCCTCTTTCTTGGATCAAACATGTTCAAGTAAAGGTCAGCAGTTATAATAGCCTGACCTTTGAGAGTTAATACAGACAGAGGAACCTCTTCTATAATAACAGAACAACGGTTACTGAAACCAGACAGTCTGACTTTCTGGCGGTTTCAGTAACCTGTGGTTAAATCCCTCTGTGCACCTCAAGATAAAGAAAGGTTGCACAGTAGCTGCTATAGGACTCACTGAGAGTTACATTAATTGTGGTTGACTATAGAAAACATGGCGTATGGGGTGGTGATGGGGCAGTGGATAAGACACATACCTTTGATGCGAGAGACCCGGGTTCGAATCCACTGTGAGACACCAATGTGTACCTGAGCAAGACACTTAACCCTAGTTGCTCCAGAGGTGTGCGATCTCTGACATATAAAGCAATTGTAAGTCGCTTTATATAAAAGCGTCAGCTAAATGAATAAATGTAAATATACAGTGAGCATTATATGATGAAAACATACATCTCATGAAGATGTGCATTTTGATGTTGAATCAAAGTTTGTAGGATAAACAGTAGAGGAGTAAATAGAAAAAGACTGCAAAATAAATGAATAATAAAGAGCAACAATGAAATACTGAAGTTGCAGCTCTCAAATGCTCTTTATTATGCCCTTTATGCTCACACTTATCCTAAGGCTTCATAACCATACATAAGAAAACAAAGAGAAACTTAAGAAAATAAATAATAACGAAAATAAATTTGTTGTCTGGTTAACTCTGACTACTAGCTTTGCAGGTCCGTTTATTGTAGTTCATTCTACACCAGACTGGTCTCATCTCAGGGCGTCCAATACCAATGCTTTGAGAAATAGTAACAAAACAAAGATATTTGACACCTAAGTTACTCTTCAGCGTCTCTATGAGACGCACCTGGAAGCGTCTCATACAGACCGGAAGTACTAGCTAGCTAGATACGTTCATGTTAAAGGTGTTGACAGCCCCCTAGCCTTACCACAACCATCAGAAATGTCAGTACCTAAACCTAAGTCACTGACGAGTAATGAGCCCTTTTGGACAAATAAACACCGTAGTTGGATTGGATTATGCTCTGACAACTACGCCGTTTACTCATGTGGGAGCTTGGAGTAAACTGCTTTTATTAAAGTAGCTATTTACTTTAGTTTTTGGAATTGCAATGTTGATTTATCTTTACTGGAGCTTCTCGGCAGCAAGTTTCCGTGCACATCTCGTTCCACTGTTAGCGTCGGTTGGCACTCAGAGCTCTGTTGGACTACTACTTCATATTTATATAAAAAACGGACAATTGCTTGGAGAAAAGAAAGCGAGGAAGTTGAATGAACTACCTGGTGAAAATATAAGTCTGTTACTTTATTCCAGCGATCGTTGTTACTTTACTTTGAACAAGTTAGCCTTGATCAATCTAAACTCCATTCAGAAAACATTTTAAAAGTTGTTGTTCTGCTGACTTGCTCACAGACCTGACAAAGCATGAATTCATATGTTTAACAAATCGGAATCATGTTGTAGTTATTTTGGCATCAGTTTGATCCGTTTATTGCAATTAAATTACAGCAAAATATTTTCTTTGGGTTCATACAGCTGTAGTAATGGTGAGTTGTGCTTATTCGCGTTATCGCATTGTGTGTGAAAACTTGGCAGCTGTCCAGCGATAAAACCCCCGCGAGGAAAGCATTGCAAGGATTAAATTTGCATTTGGTCTGAATGCCGCAAAACAGCCTGTGTCAACTGTGTTTTTCAGTCATCCGTCTCATGCATCTGAGAATACTGAGAACGTAAATGACTATAATCAATTGTAGGGAATTGTGGTTCAAATGGAATATCCATCTATCCATCCATTGTCAACCGCTTATCCTGCGTACAGGGGCTGGCGCCAATCCAAGCTGACATCAGGCGAAAGGCGGGGTACACCCTGGACAGGTCGCCAGTCCATCGCAGGGCCACACATAGACAAACAACCAGTCACACTCACACCTAAGGACAATTTAGGGTCACCAATCAACCTAGGTGGAAGGTGGGAGGAAGCCGGAGCACCTGGAGAGAACTCACGCAGAAGAGAACATGCAAACTCCACACAGAAAGGCTGGGGTAACCGGGGTTTGAACCCACAACCTTCTTGCTGTGAGGCGATTATTACTTATATTTAATTTATTAATTAAATTCACCACTGTTAAGGAGAGAAAACTGATTGCCAATTAATGACTTTAGTCTCATAAAATATACTTAACTATCAATTGGGACTGGAGACGTGCAGCAGCAGAAAATAAATTAATGCACATTATAAAAAAATATAACTAAAAATAATCACAGCATGCAAAAGCAAAATGTGTTGTCATTATAAATATAAATAGGCAGACCCCCCCCCCCCCGAATCTGAGGAAAAAACCTCCTTAAAAAACATCAAATAATATAATGATATACACTTCGAATAATTGTGTAAATAGTAACGATGCAAATGCAAACAGGGCAATAAAAGTGCGTTTTAAGTTTAGAAACATTTTGAGTCCCCCCCTCTTGCCTCACAGTGGTTTGGTCCACTTCCTGCTTTCCCTCTCACAGGAGTCAGAAAACCAGTTAAATCCTTCAGTAGTTGTGAAACTCTAGTAATGTTAAGTAGGCTGGCAGAGCGGTTTTATGCACTTTAAACATTGGATGAACTGAATGTTGTCTTTAATACAGATGATGCTGAGTCATTAAAAGTTATGATGACCTATTATTTTTCTATGAGCCCACTCTGTTATTAAAACATTACCTAGCTTATTTGGTAGCTTGTTTAACAGCTTATTGGATTGTAACTCATCTTCTACAGCTAGAGATGCGCAGATTGATCAGCACGGGACTGAAAGAGGCTGGTTTTTTTCGTCTACTCAGCTCGGTGACCGGGGCCGAGCAGTGTCAAATATCCAATTTTCTGCTGATCACGTTGAACTTTACGAACATGCTGCACAGCGCCATGTTTTGTGTGTGCACAGACAGTAACCTCAAGTCACAGCCACACACACACACACACACACAGGCTAAAACACGTCTTAGGTGTGTGGAAGTTATTCACGAGAGTGAAGCAGATGCAACGCTCACTATTTACATCTGCAGAAAAACACAGAAAGTGACGTGGTGGATATTTAAAGCACGGAGCAGGTAAAGCAACGGTGAATACGGTGACGAGGCCATTCATACCACGGTGGTCTCTATCAGTAAATAACAACAAGCCTACGCGGCTCACCTGCTGCTGTGAAAACGGAATAGCAGGTGAAAAGATACCAAACGGCAGTTCTTTTAAATAAAACTGCTGACAAATAACGTCATAGCAGACAGAGAGAGAAAGAGAGAGATGGACAGACAGACAGGTGAAAAGCAAGGTGAGCAGATTACTGTAGTTTGTGATTCAACACAAAAATAAATTGGAGAATTAAGAAGAATTAAAATGGTGTGCGATTTATTTTCAGCTCCTTCCAATGAAAATGCTAATGTTATTTTATAATCAATGTGTCATTATGATCATACCTTGAATGGAACCCAGTGAGAATAGCTAACATTTATACTGGTGCTGATGGGGATCATAATAAAAATAGATTTTTCCAATAAATAGTTTGTGTATGCTGTCAATTAAAATTCTTAGAAATAAAATCAGAATCGGACAAAATTAGAATCGGCAGGTCAGACCTTTTAAAAAATCAGTAACTGGAATCAACCAGGAAAACTGTAATTTGTGCATCTCTTACTCCATCGATAATCCTGTGTGTGAACTGATATTAGGCTGATACTGTAGATATACCAATGTGTTGGATTTTGCGCATTATAATGTTAAGTGGCAGATCAATTGGCCTGCTCCTGTTAAATATCTAATATATAAATATATATATATATATATATATATATATATATGTAAGAGACATCCTCTATCCCAGAAGAAACCTCAATTACTATGTAGCCTAGAGGACGCAAGTTATTTAGGATAATATGGCCGTGTGGTGAACCTATGAACTTAAGTCACACTTAAACAACTATTACTTTGTGTTGTTGGCTAGAAAAATCGTAGTAAGACTTCTCTCTGTGTACACGTATCCTATACAAGTACAATTTTGTCTGTATTATTTGTGTCCCCCTCAAAATTTTCTCTTGAGAAATTTTATGTTTATTGTCCCCCCCCCCCCTACCGTGACATGAGATTTACGCCCATGATCTCCACCATCCCTACCAGCAAATTGCATCCTGCATATGACAGTTGGGAGACCATTGCGGCACGTGTAGGGGTGCTAGAATGTTGGCAGACCTAGTGTTAAGCTAAGGGGTAGGGTACGGGTTAAGGTTAGGTTAGGCCAGGCCCGGATTAAGAAGTCAGAGGCCCCAGGGCACAATGTCTTTTAGACACAATGTATTTTCCTGGGAGACTATAATTTTTCATTGCCCTCTGACTTGATTGTAGATTTATTTCTGAGTGAACAGTGTGGCAGTTCTAGCAAATGGTCCTTCATTTCTCCTTGTTCATCACTTACTTAATGACTTAAAAAATTCAGTCAGTGATTTCACCCACAGCCCGGCTGCCCCCGTTACCGGGGGCGTCTGATTTCAACACGTAAAATATTGTAGAATATCACTTACAGCAGCTAACGCTGCCCATTGCTAAATTAGATTAAGCACAAAGCTAGTTATGCTATGTTTATCCTTTGAAGAGCACTAACGTCAATGAGCGGTTAAATTACAGCGTTTTACTTATTCTAAATATATCTGCGAGCTGCGTGTCTGTAGTTACAGTCCAACATATAAATAAAAGTGAGCTGAACCTAGCACAGCTTCCAGCCAAGCAAAGTTATCTAGCTCCTCTTTCAAATGTGCAACAGTGTGAAATCCCAAAGTCGCATAGAGTCATGTAATGGTTGAGAAATGGTTTCCTGTAGCTATAAAATTAAAGAATGCTGGTTAAAGAATAAACTACATGTGAATATGCTTATTCTCTCTCGCTCTCTCTCCATGTTCTAGCAGCAAATAGTTATTGATGTGCAGTTGTTTCATGTTCAGTTGTTCAGACTGTAATCTAGTTGTTTTTTTTTTTAACACAATCCATTTAGGAAAAGGAATTATAGCCCACATACATAACTTTCAATATCAGTGTGTCCTAAGTAGTAGTTAGCAGTAGGAAAGGGGTCTACTTTCCCAACATTTTCAAAATCAAAATATCAGCTTAAAAACTCTCTCTTTTTCACTTTAATATCGGCATTGCCCCTCCAAAACCCCTATCGGTTAGGCTCTACAGGATTTACACTGATCAACAGCTGTACACATCCTCCATCAAACAGGATTTACACCACATGATTGCAACAATACTTTCCTGGAGCAGCAACAATATCAATACATTCCATTGCTTATTGTAAATCACTGGCATTATGTAAACACATACTGCCTCACATCTAATCCAGTTAGATGAAGAACTTACACACAAACACAAAAGGCAACTTCATAGCCGCCACGTAAAAGCAGACCTCTTTCACTTTAAAATTTGATGACACAACCCGCTTGAGCTTCTCCCGCCAGTAATTTACCACTTCTCTCCCCATAGCTGTTGCACTAGTTCACAGTCTCCTCTTCTCTGTTTCGTTTGCGTTTACAACCACTTCTGTCACTCATTTTGAGCTACGACTAACTAACTTATTCCCACAGTCCGCTTGATTCAGCACTGGGTTTTGAGATGACCAATGTTAAGGGCAGGCTGTTACATGCTTTCCACACTTGGGCTTGAACAATGATATAGGTCAGTTTAAATAAAAAAAAATACCAGCATGCTTTTTAATTAGTTATACATGATGTCAATATCTGAAATGTAAAAAAGGAAAAAAGGAAAATAAAAAAACTGTTTTTACTTCCCCTTGCTTGGGCCCCAAGTGTGCATGGGCCCCTGGGCCCGTGCCCAGAATGCCTATTGGATAATCCAGCCCAGGGTTGGGCATGTAGCAGTGATGATTAAGGTTAGAGTAAGCTACTCGGCAATGCATTATGTCAATGAGATGTCCGCATGGGAATAGTGGAACACTCGTGTGTGTGTGAGTGTGTGTGTGTGTAGGAGAGGCTGGGTGGGTAGGCAGAGGAAGATAGTGCCACAAGATTTGTATATTTTTGTGCTGAATTCCATGTCTGTAGTGTAGTGTTGCCACATACACAAAGACACCACACACATTTTCACCACTGTGCTTCTCTCAGTAAGATGTGCTCCCTCCCAGAGACGATCAAAGCAGAATCACTGAGTCTCTGCTGTAAAACATGACAACGCTGCATGCAGTCCACTCTCACAGACTGTCCATTCTTTTCCATTTGTCATTTCATTCCCTTTGAACACACCAGGCCATACAAACATTGTCTTACAACAGAAACAAAGAAACAAATTTACATCCTAGTTTATATACATTATGTGGTCTCCTGCAGAAGCAGGAGATCTCCCTGTGCATGATCTTCCTTGGTTCAATAGAGATGACCTGGTGTATAACCAAAGTTCCCTTTCCGGGGGGCACAGCTTCAGGAACCGCTTCATCAAATCTTCTCATGTCCTTCTCACTTACCCAGCGGAACTTTATGTCAGATTTCCTCAGCAGTTGTAAAATTCTTCTGAGGTCTGGATATCTGCTCCCCTTTCTGCAGCAGAGTCAGCACCACCAACTCCATCAGGGCCACCTTTTCCATGCAACTTCTCAGAGAAGTTCCAGGTCACCTGCTGGCAGCCTAAGAGGAAGGGAATGCTGCTGAGCAAATAAAAATAATTTTTATTACGGTACTGAGTGGCTGTATCATCACTTATCACATGTAAAGTTGTGGGAGACTGATTCTTCATCACATCCTTTAGCACTTGCTCCAAGTGGGCCCACACAGCTCATCATGCCAAAGGGATGGAGAGATGGTGGCATAGGATTGTGAGCCGGCTGCTGTATAAGCTACATGGGTGTGGAGTGTGGCCTGCTTCTGACTCCCACCAAAATGAAAAGTATGCACCGCTGTATTAAGTTTGCTGGAGGATTGACAAATCCAGATGGAGGACAACTTCATCTTCCCTTAGACTTTTGAAAAGAAAATAATGTTAGAAAATAAATAACCATATCAAACAAATTGTCTGCTTGAGAGCCTATGAGCAATGAGGTTCAGTTAAGGGGTTTAACTAACTCTTTTTGTTTGTTTTTGTATTTTAATTCTTAGACTTGTTTTCCCTTAATTACTTAATGCGCTTTCATAATTTTTCAGATTCTCTTTTGGCAGCTTCCGTTTCACTTTGATTTTCTACATGTTACAGCGCAACATGCTTATTACTCTCTGCTTGCTTGTTACTCTCTGTGGTGTTGAGGATGTTCATCACCACAGCTGTATATCTAAACTGACAATGTTCTCTCTGAGGGTTAGGTTAAAGGACTTGTATTGATTGACTCAGGTGTTAAATTCAAGATTTCCTCCATCGCCCTTTTCCTTTCCCTGTGCTTTCTCTGCTCTTGCTGCTCCTGTTGCCTCACTTTTTTCTCTTCTGTTCTGGACAGCTGGCTGATTAGGAATTTCAGTTTGTCCCTCTCTCTCTTCTTCCTCTGAGAACTATAAAACATGAAAACTAATAAACTGGCATATTCCCATTAAAAAAGGTCTGACTACTCTATAATAATAACAACAAAAAAAAAACTGTTCTTACATTATAGTTAATCAAGATGCATTACCTTTCTTTTCTTTTTGCAGCCGGATAATTTTTAATGCACTCCCTGTGTTGTGATGACTTTTCTTTACTTGATAGTGGCATCTTAAATTTAAAAATATATTGAACATTATAATAATGAAAATTTTTGAGTGTAGAACATTTATGATTTAAACCAATAAACAAAAAAAAATCAAGATCAATCTAAGAGCTTAAATAACATAATTTATTTCATTATGACATTCCTTGCAGTTGCAAGTCACATATGGTTGCACAACCTAACTTTTCAATTCATTTAAAATGTACAGGCTTCTATTTTTCTGATTAGTTTTCTTTGTATTACATTGGTTGTACCACCCGACACGGAAAGTGTACCAGCCTAACTATAAATTGAACATTGATATTTTTTTTAGCAATCTTTGAAATAGTTTTACTAACCTTTTCACTCAGCCAGAAGGTCACTTGACATCTTCTGTATGATGAAATAACCTGTGACTATTAATACCTCTTTAATTCAGAATAAAATGTTATGGTTGTGCCACCCTCACATCTAACAACATGCAAATTGATGGACAAAAGTTTTATCTTAACAACTTTAAATCTATTGATATTTTTATAAATGTCATGAATTGATTACAATTATTTTTAAAGAAAATAAGACACTCAGACAAAACAATTTGCATGCCAGGCAGGTTAAACATTAAATTCCCTCAGCACTACAACAAACAAAGGAACAGTGACTACAGGAATACGATTAATAAAGAAATCAAATTAATCCATAGCACTTCATTGCAAAGTTGTTGCTGTTGACATTGCAGTTAAAATAGCACAGGCGGTGGCAGCACTGTACTCAGCCTGCATGTACTATATCTTTAGGCAACAACCTTGGCAAGCTGGAATCATCATACAGAATATACTGAAAGTTTTAAAAAAGGGCATGATCTTAATATAATAAGAATAATAGAATAATATATGTTTGATTATAGGGGCGGCTGTGGCTTAGAGCGGGTTGGCTGTTTGGAAGGTCGGCGGTACAATTCCTGGCTACTCCAGGCTGCATGTCGAAGTGTATCCTTGGGCAAGATAATGAAACCTGAATTGCCCCTGGCAGCTGTTCCGCCTGTGTTAGTTTCTGTTTGAGCACTTAGGCTTAGTGTATAAATGTGGGGTGAATGGTGAATGCAGATGTAGTGTAAAAGCACTTTGAGTGGTTGAAAAGACTAGAAAGGTGCTATACAAATATGGCGCATTTACATTATTCAAATTAGATGCTGATACATCTTGGTGAAAAAACACCAATTCTCTCATTTGATACAGATGAAGTATCTATCAGATGAGAAAAGGATGAGGATGCTATTGGATGGATTCTGGGCTGCCCTGGGGGGTGGACACTGTCCGGATCACCGTTATAGAAAATGATAAATAATCTAATATTATATGTATTACTATCAACAACCACCATATCCTCCCTGATCCCTTCACCTCACACTTACACACTTGAGGTGAAGCTGCCATTATTTTCTTCTCATGAAAAGATCACATTGCTAACCCTAAAAACAAATCATTCCATCATCGAGTAACAAGCAGCGGATGACAAACATATTTCTGGTAATTTGCCCACCTCTATTCTTAACATTATAAACTCAAACTGAGCTCAAGTTAATATAATGTGTAGTGACATTGCAGGGTATTTTTGACATATTCAGATATGCACGAAGATGTGACATAATGCTAAACTAATTTCAGCAACACTGAACCACATGTGGGTGGATTAGAAGTAGATTTAGAAAAGAGCCTTGATTTGGAGGAAATCAAGTTATGATGACATAAATTGACATAAGCAGTGGTATATATGTCAATGGAATAATGGTGACGTACTGCAATGTGACACACAGCAACATACTAAAAGTCAGCAGTGACTTATGCCAGTCAATGTACGTCACTCTTATTCCATCAGCAGATGCCACTGTCCAGCTTTATGTTCCACTGAGTTATGCCTCTTCTTACATTAAATACAGGAATAAGCAAATCAATAGAATTTCTACTTTGAAATCATGCCCATTGGTCTGGTGGAGAATGGAATGTGACAAAGGAAGAGGAGTTACATACATTTTCATGTGCCATATGTGGGTTGAATGGCAGCGGCATCCATTATATGACACCATAACAAGTGGCACACCAACAGTATGCTGGTGAAAAGTGGTCTCTACCAGTGAAGTGAGGGACTCATAATTCGCACACAGTATCAGCGTATCATAATAAACTGTGGCATAGGTCAATAAGAATTGGCATGCCTGCAACATAGCATTTCTAAGTGCCACAAGCCGAAAAAACAGCATTGGCATACCAAAACCCAACAGTGACACATGCAGCTAGAACATGAGTGGCATATATCAGTCTCACCAAATTTGAAACCCTTTTTAAATACTATGGTACTAATTAGGTTGAGGCTATCAAAATATAGCATGTTATAGAGAGCCAAAGTACTGACGTCACATTCAGGGTAGTCTGTGTTCCATTAGCTTCTGTAACTTGCTGTGCAATTTCTCAGTCAGCATTTCTTTGATCCGTCATTCTGAAAAAATTAAGTGTGTTCCAGAGGTTTCTATATTCTTAAACATAACAGCATCCACAAAAGCCTGTGCTATCAGCAAATGAAACAAACAAATCAATGATTACTGTCTAAGCACAGAAAAAACTACAGCTCTATGATCATTTACCAGCTCTGCAAAATGGGTACTTACATCTGCATTATTTGGTTTCATCTATATCCAAAATACTCACCAACTCTCTTGTCTCTCGGTGAACATCTAGGGCTTATGGGAAATGTTGTTCATTAAAGGCAGCTGAAAATATTAAATAAACAGCAATATTGAATTGGAGCGAGCTAAACGACATACTGTTAAGAAAGGCTGCATAGTTAAATATGAATGGGATTTTTAATGACATTTTCTTACCTCTGAAACAGATCCCAGAAGCTTCTGTTTCAGCGCTCTTAAAAGTAAGAACAAATATTTGCAGTGGAAAATTGGCTGAAATTCCTAATCAGGTCACAGTATCTGAAGGACCACAGAACATATAACACCTGTTATCTCCTTTGCAGCCTCTGCCATGATATCCATACTGAGAATACCCAGCTAGCTTTTTCAAAAGAACTTCCATTGTACATTCTATATTTTTTCATTCTTATAGCTTGCATGCTGAAGAGTCATGCTGGTGTCGCAAACATTACGCTGTTCTCATGATATATGTCCTGCCCTGAATTCCAATCCTACCTTGTGCAATAGCTGGCGCTCTGGCCCAAAGAGGCAAAATCAGTGTAGCATCAAAATGTTTTTGAAGCTGCTTTAAGATAAAATTAGTACAGAATGTTGCTTTATAAATAACAGCTACCCACTTGTACCTTTTCTCATCAATACTTCCATTAGTGTACTGTTCACATGTGTTCATATGGTGAGGATACAGACATAATACAAAGAAACATGCTACTCACTTTGGGCACATTCATAAGTGCCAGTGGCATTTATTTACTACCTCTGAGAGAGCGCAACCTTGAGCCAAAAAATCCACATAGATATGAAATTATGGTAGTGGAACCCAGAATCAGAATCAGAAATACTTTATTGATCCCCGAAGGGAAATTCTTTTGTCACAATTGCACACTTGTCAAGGTAGATAGATAAAGAGTATATAAATATAAGAGTATAAATATAAAATATAAACACAAATATAATGTATTATACAGTATAAGCTCTGTTACATATGTATATAAAGCACATTTTCATGTATGTGCACACATACTTACACACACAATGGTAAGAGCTTTAAACTGAAGTGTGCAGATACTCCCAAGGGCCATGTTTCAACATGCAAAGACTCCTGCCCACCCTTGTATTTACATTTTTAATTTACATATTTAAAGCTGCCTTTAAATGGCGGTTAGAACGCATAGATTTGAGCATTTTGAATATGTTTGCTTAATTCCCTTGTGGAAATGACAGACAGAGGGAGATGATAGACAAGAGGAGCACTGTGAGTTCAGGCGATTAGGGAGGGATGGCATGGATCAGAGGGAGAGCTCGGGTGTGCTGTTTGTGTCTCTGGAAGCAAAGGAATTCCACTGCAGTTGATCTCAATTGGCACTCCTCCAGAGGACTGGAGATTCACACAAGGAGGGACTCAAAGACCGGTCCTGCATATGATTCACACACACACACACACACGCGCGCGCACGCTAAATACAAAGACACAAGCATGCATACTGATACACTCTCCTCCCATCATTATTTCTTCCTACACAAAACGCCCATCAAAGTACTGCACTGTTTTTAATAAGCTTATATGCATTGAAATTTTCATTTTGTACAATATAACATATATATCAAGTATAATCACGGTCCTTATGTAATTAAAGGGCAATAGCATCTCAGAAAATTAGAATATAATGCAAAATTAAATTTTCCCCGTAAGTCAAAAAGTGAAACTTTCATACATTGGAGAATTATTACACATAAAGTGAAGGCCTTGTTTGATTTGATCTTGATGATTATGGCTTACAGCTCATGGAAATCTAAAATCCAGATAAGATATTGCACATAGTTCTTTAAGGTGACCTATATGTGACCCAGATCTGTGTGTGTCACACTGTCACACATGTGGTCACACATGTAGTCCAAATCTGATGCAAATTGAACCTTTTAAATGCGACGGCAGTCTGGTCACTCAGGTCGGAATTGATGCGACTTTGACGTCACTCTAGAGCAGCTGTTGTCGCATTTCTGCTGAAGACGGAGCCGCGGTGAACAAAAAAAAGCCAGTATTAAACATGTGGCTCTCTTTCCTCGCTACCTCGCTATCATCTGCCCACAAATTCCCTTTCTTACACCTGAAATCCACCGGACCGTGAGCTCTCTTCTGAGTTACGTACATGCTACTTGTCCCAGTGGACGCAGTAAAGCGAGAGAAAGTGAGAGAGAGGGAGTTAGTAAGTTGGGCAGTTGCGTTGTACAGCGCCAGAAACCTTAATGAAAATTTGCCAGGTATGTGTACACATACAAGGGATTTGACTGATTGTACATTGCTCAAGATGTCCTACTTACAATACAATAATAATACTAAAATCACACACAGGCTACAGTATAGAGAACACATATATACACACTATTAACAAAAACGATATTGACAGATTGAGACAATAGTGCAATGAGCACAGTGCAAAGGATGCAGAAGTAAATTAATAACACCTACTGTATAAGTCCTGAATGGAGGGCAGGTTGGCACAGATAATCTTTTCTGCAGTCCTGACTGTCAGTTGTAGACTGCTCCTGTCCTTTTTGGTGGCAGATCCAAACCAGACAGTAATGGACTTCTCCTCCTGAAGTCCATGATCATCTCCACACTTCTGAGCGTGTTAAGCTCCAGGTTTTGTAGGAGGTAACCGGAGCTAACCTCTGTTGCTCTTTGTTATTATTATCATTATTCTAAATAGACATTACATTGTTAGTGTAATGTTACAGTTGTGGTTGCAGTAGGCTTCTTGCTTTTTATTTGCTTTTATTTTATATTATTCTTATTTATGCACCAATATACCAAAGCAAACATCAGCTGCAGATCAGCTGCAGCCTTGTTCTCCATACATAAGATAAAAGAAAAAAAAGTTTTAAATGGTACCGATTTTGAAAACCAGAAACTGAAACTGAAAACTGGCTTAGCATATTGCAAAATAAATCAATTTAACAGTTTCATACTACATACTGCATACAGTATGCAGTGTACAATACATACTGCATGGTTGCCAGTAGTATGTAGTAGGCAGTTATATAGCTACTTTACTGTACAACAGCGTGCTGTGTTATTCTTCTGCGCATGTGGGTCACTTTCAGGCCACAGACAATCACACTGTAGTCTGATATGGGCCACATTTAAACAACAGTGTGTACTGGCAAACAAAAAAATCGGATCTTGGAAAAAAATAGGAATTGAGAATTAAGGCTTGCAGTCTGAACATGGCCTGAGTCATTTCAGCTGCACCATAATCCTCCTTATCATCATCTCCAGCATGATAGAAATGTCGCATCGGTGCGACTAATCACAACATGACAGCTACGTATCAGTTACAGCTTCCTACAGAGTAGTTTGATTTAAACAGTGAGTCCTGCAGTAATGTAGCCGACAGTAAATGTTTCAGTGCAACTGTTGCCAACCTGACAGCTGCCTTAATGTGCACAGAGTCACAGTGTTATGACTAAGGACAGTGTAGCCTAAAGACTTTATTCGGAGCTGAACTGAGTTTTCACTTTACCTGCCTTCTGAAACGGGGTCAAGAGTATCTGAGCAGGAGGCTTGATGAGAGGGATTCCAGCAGGTGTGGAGGAGAACCAGGTGCCAGGAGATTTAGCTCACGCCCACACACAAACACACACACAAACATCAGAGAAGAGGAAAACAAATGTAAAACACTGGAGAACACCAAAACATAACTGGAGTCACGGACAAACCATGACACTTTAACTATTGCGTAGGCTTCTTTCAGTTTGGGTGTTTGGTTTTTCTTGTTTGTGACTGAATAAAAATGTTGGTTATAGATGCATTGTTGTCTCCAATTAATTACTGTAAAATATCTTGAAGTAACAACTGAAAAGCTGCTGTTAACAAGTACATGGTATTCACCAAAACACGCTGGTATATACAACATTTTCCTTTAAACTGATAAAGATTATAGTGACTTTCCAGTCTCATGCAGTGATCAGATGAAACAGAGTGAGGATGTGATGTATGCACAGGAACTGAAAATGGCATGATGTGTAACAAACAAACAAATACAATCTTCTGACTCAAAATATGAGTTATTGCAGTTGCACAAGGTCAGTGCTGTAAATTAGAATCAGTTTAAATCTTAAAACTCAAATGTTTGTCTAAATGAGACAGTCTCTTTCTCAAACGCAGAGCCAACTGACATGTAAGAGTTTGGTGTTAAAAAATCTTTTAATCTTCTCATGCCAATCAAACTAGCAGAGACCCAACTGTGATGCTAGGCGATTCATCATATTGTTTTCTTCTTTCTCTCTTGTTTTTAAAGTTTAGAAATATTTTATACACTATCTCTGTCTCACAAAAACATAGAAACAGATACCAGGCAGACATGCTTTGTTTTAAGACATTTACTATTCATTTTGTTTAAAGTATTGAGTGCATGCTGGGTCACTCTCACTCAAATGACTGTTACATTGTCACTGAACGGCTCGCTAGCTTGCTACAGTACATTCAAGAACAGATATAACAGTAAGAGATATCTTGAAGCAAAGTCTTCTAAATTTGCCATTGTGTTTTGCTAAATTCACACATTTCAAGCATCAGTAATGTGAATTAAGATGACTGGCCAATGCCATGTTGCAATGTTTTTTTGACCTGCTAAAATAGTAGAAAATGCCAGACTGTTGGCCTGCTATTGGATGTTCTAAAACCAGCCAAAAACCATGCAACAGCGAAGAACATTTCACAGGGGAATTGTTTTACTACTCTTCAATATTTTTCTGTTATAAACGTGGTGAACTTGTGAGTTGTCTGTCTGCCTTCTGCAGCAGTTTATAGTTTCAAAGCAAGAGACTTTTGACATAACGGAAATTATTTCACATTTTATGGCTGCAGTTCAGTCTCTCAAAATAGCGTGACATTGACCACAAATGCAGGTTTTACTTTTCAGAACATTTTAGACATGATGACAGAAACTGATGGACTCATCAGTTTACTTCATTTTTGTGACTAATCCTACAGTTTACATAAGAAACATGCCAATACACCAATATTGCTGCAGATATGGGGCTTTACTTCCATGGGACAGATTTACTAAAGGTTTGCTTGAGTAAAAACGTGTGCAAACTTGACACCACCAGAAAATTAACACGTAAGCTGATCTACTAACAAGCCTGCAGCTGCAGTAGTGCATGGATCATGCGTAAAATTCATCCAGCCAGAAGGAACGATCACCAACTGTTCACAGAGTGCCGGTCGTAATAGCGACACAAACTATTATAGGTATTGGAGTGGGAATGGGGGCGTACAGGGCCAGGGCCAGGAGAGTTGCATTGAGATGCACATTGTGTTTGCACGTGTTGTCATTTACGCAATAATTCTTAGTTAATCACCCATAACAGGTACTACACGTGACACGTGCAATATTTTAGAATTTACACAAAATTTAGTACTCTTTATGGGATGTTAGTGTCTTTTAGAGCAAAATATCTTGGGAAACCTCACTACAGCAAAACCTCACAGGTAAAGTTCTCAGCCAGAACAGAGACGTGCCCTCAAACGAACGTCATTAAGACATGAGCACAATAAAGATGAAAAATGTGAATAGTCTTTGGTGATTAGACCCCATTGTGACATGATCATATTTTTAAGAGGGTAGTGAAGCCATAAGTGGAATAGGATTCCCCCCTGATGGAGTGAGACACTGGTGGTGATGGAGATGGATGAGCGATCTGTTTGAATTTGAAGAGGAGCAGGCTTCTGGTGAGTTCAGACCTGGGCACTGGAGGTGATGAACTGGTTCTGAATGAGGTGGAGGAGGGTTGCAACAATTCAAACTGAAATGGCAGCTGACAGAGAAGAGAACAGATTTTTGACAGAAACAACATGATTGGCTGATGGAGATCGCAGCAAAATCTAGTTGGTTTAACTGAAAGACTAAACGCCCATAGTCTGCTGATTAACAAGAGAGATGTGAATAAAATAGTCTTCCTGATTGAAGTTATGCTAAGCGTTCCATCATCATATTTTTAAAGAGGTAGTTAAATCGTGAGTAGTGTAGGATACTCCCCTACAAAAAGAAAACAACAACAACAAGGAGATGAACAACAAACCAATGTGATATCTCGATCCTTACCTTACCAGGCAGCAGCATGTTTCTAGTGATAAAATGATCAAATTAGACAAAGTTGACACAGTTGAAAAAAATGTTATGTTACATTTATAATATGTTAAAATAATGCCATGAATGAGGTCATGATAGACCATGGGGGATGTTGTCAAGATAGACAATGAGGCGTCACAACAGGCTAAGCTTCACCCTTTTTCCTCACCTCAACACATTTTTCAGATTAAAGGAGACCTACTATACTGCATTTCAAGCTGCCTTAATGTGCACAGAGTCACAGTGTTATGACTAAGGACAGTGTAGCCTAAAGACTTTATTCGGAGCTGAACTGAGTTTTCACTTTACCTGCCTATATTGTTGTGTGACTCCCATTTGGCAGTTTTGCATGATTCAAATTTCAAAAAATGTATTTTCTATTTTAAACTGTCCCTTCATTTATGCCTTCATTTCAGCCTGTCTGATAGTGATGTGTGGATCGATACTAAAATAAAATACTCATAAAAAGATCGATATCTAAACTCAGTCATTTGGAGTGAGTGTGTGTTTTATCATAAGTATCTTACTGTCACCAGGATGGTCTAATTATACTCGTTGACTTCTCCTTCCGCCATTCAAAGTCATGCTTTGAAGTGAGCCGCTGCAGCCCTTTACACTTCCCGCGATTGAATACTGACTATGGCTGACTGTGAAAGTCATGTCATGACATGTCATGTCTGGCTGTAATTTAGCTGTTAAGGTAATAATGGCACTGTGTGTGATGTGTGTGCAAAAACAGTGAAATACATTGGAAACTTCGCTAAACATCTGAGATTAAGTCAAAATAATATGATGATGTTATGAAGCGGCAGTTCTGAGCAGGATATTTTTATTATTAAAGAATATGACAGTAGTTTGATGTCTTGTCAATATGCAGCTATTGTTTGCAATTTGTAAGCCTACAGCCTACTCTTTATTTCCCTCATAAATACAAAAACGAGAGAAACTGGAAATAAAATATGTAAATAATTGGTATCGGTATTGGCAATACCAGGCTGGGTATTATGTCTTCTGATAGGCCAAGACCTGAAGCATGTTACCAGGCTGTTGTTGTCGCTGAGCGGTACAGGCCAAGGGGGTAAGCCACAGTTGAAACAGTGAAGCCGACCAAAGCCTGCACGGACAGTTCCATGTAGGCCCAAAAATGACGTCAAAACCCTGTGACTTCCCGTCGCACACGAGAGATGTAACCGTATTGCTTAGATTATAAACTTTAAGTGAATGTAAAACAACTATTCGGCCATCAGTGACGCTACATTGGTGTTTGGCAGGTGAGCCTCGTAGGTGGGCTGATTAAACAGTGATCCGAGTCAGTCAAACACACTGAGCCATGAAACTTTTTGTTGGTGCAGCTATGCAGCTACCAGAATTACGGTGTTTCTGCCGTTGTTCTGCATCATTAAACCACGGTTATGCTGCTCAATCATGCGCAGTGCCAACAGAAAGTAACCCTGTAGTAGCATTTTATTGGTCAAAACTGGCTTCACTGCTCTCCATTCAAATCGGTGGGGTGGCTTCGTCCAGTAATGTACTGTTTATGGTACTGACAGAATGAGCGTAGCTGTGTGGAGCAAATGACCATATATGGAATACCGGCTCCAACTCCAGCAAAAAAAGCTGAAGAAAAGTGCGTTCAGAACAGGAGGAAATCTGAGGTTTTGGCTCACATGGATTTCTTTTAAATACTTTTACCTCTTTATTTGAAGCTTTGGCCATGTTTAACATGAACATCCAACATTGTAGATAAGTCATAAAACATGGAAAAGCATAATATGTCTCCTTTAAAGTCTGTTAACTTGTATTCAGTCTTCTGTGCTGTGTCTGCTCCTGGGTTCGCTACCACTTACCCTAACCAAGGCAAAGGGAGAAGAAAACAATATGTTTCATGTTAGATCTGAGAAAATACCCTTATCAGACAGAGGAATTTAGAAATGCAGTCACCTATCTAATGTACAGTAGGCTATAGGCATTTAAAGAAATGCATATTACCCTGCATATTACGATGTTATAGAATGGACGGTAATTGATTGCTTACCGGACAGGTGGCCCTTCGGAAAATGAAACAAGTTTCAGTTTGGACAAGCGCCTCAGACTTAAAACTGTTTGATATGCAGCTTGACCTGAAATGCACCAGGAAGGTCTCTATAAAATGAACTAGGTGAGAACACAGATAGGTGTGAACATTTAGTGGTGAGGAGAGATGTTACGTTAGATTTCAACTGCATTGGTTCTCTTGCCGTGAAGGGATCTGGATAAAGTAGGAGAATGGAGAATATAGAGAGTATGCCGGTGACAAACTGGAGAGTGGCGATGACCACAAATGAGGCTCAGAAGGTTGGAGACTGAAATCGTACTGCGGTGAACTCTGTTCCCGTAAATACTGAAGGAAATAACTTGAGAACCTCAGACGAGCATGACCAGTATTATGTAGTCTAAAGAAGACCAGTTCAGAGTGTTGGAATATAAAGAAAATGCTGGAGAAGAATTTAGGATACTGCTACGCAATGATTCTTCCATATTTAGGATTCAGATCGCTAGTTTGGTCGCATTTGGTACCAAGGTTATTTTCTGTAGCTGGTCAGAGAGCATTTCAATGTAAAGCCCCTCAAGACTGGAAAAACATTCCTCTTTTCTTGAGCTCTATTTCCACTTTTGGTTTTGGTATTACATATAAATGGTTTATGTAGAAACTATATAGTAGTATGACTATAATCGTGACTTTCTTTATCTTGATTTTCTGAGAAAATGTGGAGATGTGATTTTACCCTGTATGTTACATTTGTCATAAGGCATATTGATAAATGACACATTAGTTGTTTAATGCACTCTGCTGATTATTTTGTGAATCTACTTCAATATTTTTGTTATGTTAATTGTGGGGATAAGGGCAGGTGAGCGAGTAATTATTTTGAATATATGTCTGTGTATTGTGTTTATGCATATGTATACGTACTGTGTGGTGTACTTTTGTGTTTGTACATACACATATGTTGCAGGACCCCCTTGAAAATGACATGATACATCTCATGAGGTTTTCCTGAAATTTGGGGGAAATGATTATTTTATTTAACCTTTATATAACCAGATGATCTCATTGAGATTTAACACCTCTTTTCCAAGAGAGACCTGGCCAAAATAGCAGGATATTTACAAAGCACAGCAATCAACAAGACCCTACTATACATGAGGATGCATGAGGATGTTTGCCCTCCTGTGACAGTGATGAGCGGCTTGGATGTGAAGCACTGTTGGACACGTACGCCGGCAGCATACAAGATCTGCAGGGGCACTGATGATGAGGCAGGGGCTAAAGCATCTCCTGGGGACTGAAGGTGTGTGAAAAAGGATTTATAGACACAGACACAGGAGGTATGGTTAACAGGATTTATTAAACAAAAGGTGAAACTTGCAGGTGAAGTTTGCAATCCAAAACAAAGCACAGTAATCCAGAAACAAAAAGTAAAAAACCATAAATATACAAATCCAACTGACATGAGGGAAACAAGGCAGACGATCCTGAGACCGGAGACATCAGATGAGATACTGGTACGAACAATTAACTGGCAACAAATAAGAGGGTCAGACCAACTAAAATACATTAGGAGGGCTGAACAGGAAGTAAAACAGACCATGACAGCAGGGACAGAATGACTACAAAGTAAAAAAGGAAACATGAAAAACAAAAACCAACACCCTAGAACCATGACAGTGTGTGCTTGGATGGAAATAGCTAGAGACAGCATGGTGGAGATTGGGGGCGATCCTGGAGTAGCAGATGAGGTTGTGAGCAGGAGAACAATTTCTCCTCTTAGACTGAGGAACCACCTTACCACTGCAATGACAATAAGTGGTGGAAAAAAGGTGCACTGAAATGACATCTGACAGCAGGCGAGCGGAGTAAAGATTTTATATAGATTTTGATTGCTGATGGAGATCGCAGCAAAATTTAGTTGGTTTAAATTAAGTCAGCTGATTAAGAAGAAAGCAGGAGAGAGGGGGAGTGTTGAAACACCTTTGCCCTTCCCTGTGTCATAGAACTTTCTTCTCCGTTTATACTCTTCAGACCTTTTCTTCTATAGCTGTTTCTTAGCCACCCCTCCTTCTTCACAGTGTGGAGGAGTCCAGCACTTTCCAGTGTGCCGGTGTATAGAACTCTCTCTGCCACTGCTCCTGTGCATGAGTGTGACAGATGGAAACAATGTGTTTTGCCAGTAAGTTTAGCAAGCAATTGAGTAAGCAGCAGGGTAACAGTTAATGTGTTCATATTTAGTCATATTGCCATTCTCATATTTTCATAGTATATCACAGTTTATGTTTAAGGTTGTTATTGTTAGTTGCAGCAGTTACAGCACAGTACTTTTGTGTATTTGTTATTTTTCATGTGAAAAATGTCGTTCCAACACCAGCAACAGTAAGTTTAAACAAGAGTGTTGAAGTTACTAAAGGGCTCCAGCAGTGGGAACATAAAACTGTTGAGCAATGTTATGGTGCACGTAGCTTCCTCCCTTTGGTCATTACACACATTATCTGAGAAAAGTTTGCGTCTGTGCATCTTTCATTCAACTACTCCCCTTTTCTAATATGTATTATTGTGTTGAGTGTTATCTGAATGTGTAAATGTGCCGAGGAGAGTGTTTATAGCACAGTATGTTCGCACAATGTGAAGTAAAGAAGTTAATTACACAATGACAAGTTAGCTAGCCACATTAGCCTTTAGCAGTGCTAACTGCGACGTCGTGGATGAAAGAGCGGCACTTAATAGCCATGCAGAGACATTGTGCTTGTCGTATGTTCTGTATTTACGTTTCTGAAATGTACTCAGTAATGTTGACAGTGTAATTGTGAGTGCTATATATGTTATCTGCATAATTGTGTTTTGTATCTTTTGTGTATGGCCGTATTTACTCCGCAGTTAAAAATGGAAAATGCTAACGTTCCTGCAGATTTAATTGCTGACTAAAAATAATGGTTAGAATTGTATGTATTAAGCATTTTATATTACACTGTATATTTAAACTGTACTGGCTTTTACAACGCCGCCTGTTGCGTATTGGCTGGGACAATGTTGTGGGAAAGGACACCACTCTTTGTTTTCCATTTAGGCTATAGATGCTGTGTGGAAAACATTTTTTCAGAGCACACACAAAACAGAGAGCTAGCAAAGCATGAAAAAAATATTTGCTGAATTTAATAAAGTATATTGGATTACAATCACTTACATCTTTTTAAGCCTACTGTTAAATGTGGAGATGGTGTCTGCTTCCTGAAGAGTGAAAGAAATATTATTCGTATGCTAAATGTCTTGATCTTATTGTTTATGTTTTGGAGCGGGTAGGGTGGCAAGAGCCAGGATGGAAATACTGTTGTGGCTAGGAGGTGGAACAGGTCAATATCTTCCTCTCAAGAGCAGCTCTGACTACAAAATACTTGAATAAGTAAGGATGCTTTAAAAAACAAAGAAAAGCAGACATTAACAAACATTTACATTTCTCATTGCATAGTTACTGCTTGTAATTTTGAATATCAGTATTAGACACGTTTGTTAATGAAAGGTATTCAGCCAACATTACATTTTTAAACAGTGACTAGATACTTGAACAAAGATTTGCCATATAAGATACCAGATAACAGTAAAATAAAATTATTTCAGATATTAACTATCATTAATGTGTTAAAGTTGTATTGTTTTGCTGCTGCAATGGTGCACTGCTCAGCAAAGACAGTAGTTTGTTTGTTTTATTCAGAAATCCACAGCAGATTTATTCATAACAATAACAATTCAATGATATAAATTTTGCTGAATCCCATAAATTGGACTTGCCAGCAGAGAGATTCTCATGTTTTTGTTTAATCAGCAAGGCCCAGTGTATAACATTTAGGAGGCTCTATTGACAGAATTTTGACATTGACCATAAAAGTATATTTTCATTAGTGTATGACAACTGTTTATTTTATTGCTAGGAAACATGATCAACAAATTCCACTCCCTCTGTCTTAGAGACTTAAACCATAGCAGCCTTTGCCTGGTTACTGCAAACATCTTATAGCTTAACAAATATAGCCTTCCTTCGGAATAAACTACAAAAACAAAATAGCGGAAAATTTATTTCAACTATAAAAACTGCAACAAAAAACGCGATATAAAATATTTAGGAGATAAAGGAGCACAGGCATCGTGAGTCGATAATAATAAACTCTGAAGTAGCCGCTTTTTGTTCTGGGATACGCAGGCAGGTTCAGTGGGCTTTAGGGAATGGAGAGTGGGCTACAGAGAGGAGTCATAACTGGCATCAATGACATTTCAAACTAAGGGACATTAAAATAAATAAGTACAATGTTAATTCCATATTAATATATTGTTAAAATTACTTAAACTACTATTTTCATTGTAATTTCATATAGCCAAGTTTACCACTAGTATGGGCCTAATATTTCAGAGGGTTGTTTGACCCTTGTGCAAGAAGCACAGTCTACATCTTTTACAAATGGGAGGGTTGACATGAAAGGAGCAGAGAGAGCAGTAGGGTAATGTTAGGCTACATCCACACAGCTACGGTTTTTTGATGAACACCGAATCAGAAAGCCAAATGTGAGTGTCTGTGTCATCATTTTATAAAGTCACGTTTTTGCCCAAGGGGTCAGCTGCATTTTCAGACTTCTCCGTTTTAGGTCTTCGGATTAATCTGGAGGGGAGGCGGGAACATGGCAAAAGGTCTCCGTTTTAAAATGAAAGTGGGGAGAGAGGGAGGGAGAGAGACGGACGACTGAGCTGTTAAAGGGTAGTTACGTACTGTAACGCCAGATTCTATGAGTATAGGCGCAGTCTTCTAAGGCTATCGCTATTGGGTTTATCCCTCCGCACGTGAGAAAAGACAAGTTGTCTACGCCCACCCACAGCGTGGGCCTCTCCTAAATCCTTTCCTATATACAACGGTGAGACATGGCCTTCGGCTCCCAAAATGCCTTTTCTTCAGCACTGAGAACCAAGGTCCAGTGAGGCCTTCAGCTTAGAGGGCTACGCCTATACTCATAGAATCTGGAGTTACAGAACGTAACTACCATTCTATTTCGTATAGGCTTCACCCTCTAAGGCTATCGCTATTGGGTTGGAGGCGAAGCAGGATGCGCTTGTGCACTCCGGAACCAACAGAATCCCCACCAAGGCTGAAAACTGTAGGCGGAGCTGGAAATGGAGGTTGACAAGGCTGTGAAACTACAGAAGCTTGAGCTTGAAAACTCCAAGGTGGAGCATGTTCCACCATCTGCCTCAGTTATGCCACAACTCTCTCCCTCCTCTGATACAGCTATTGATTTGACCAAAATAAATGTTGATGTAGGTATGCACATAGCTTTGATACCAACCTTCCGTGAGTCTGAAGTGGATTCCTATTGTAGCGTTTGAGTGCATTGCTGTCCACGTTACAGTGGCCACCTGGAGTCTGGGCTCTCCTGCTCCAGTGCAAGCTCCAAGGTAAAGCTCAGGAGACCATCGCCGCACTACCTCTGGAGGACAGTGTAAATTATGAGAAGGTTAAGGTTGCCATTTTGTGCATTTACAAGTTGGTTCCTGAAGCATACCGGCAGAGATTTAGGGAGCATAAAAGAGAGCAGGGCCAGACGTATGTTGAGTTCACTAGAGAGATGGGCGTACTGTTTGATAAATGGACTGCTGCCAGTCAGGTAACTGACGTTAATTCACTTAGGGAACTAATGTTTCTGGAGGACTTCAAGAAGTGTCTCCCTGATAGTGTTGTGATGTATCTGAATGAGCAAAAGGTGCAGACATTGGCGGCGCTACCTTAGCTGATGAGTATGTTCTTACGCATAAGACTCTGTGCCCAATCCCAGTCATTGGACCGTGTCCTAATTGACTGTGTAGGACCCTTACCTCACACTAAGAGCGGTAATCAGTATTTATTGACAATGATGTGTGCAACTAGGCGGTTCCCTGAAGCCTTTCCCCTGCACACTATTACTGCTCGTGTTGTTGTTAAGGCGCTGACTAAGTTCTTCAATACTTTCAGGCAGAGGTGTGGACTTGAGTCACATGACTTGGACTCGATTCACAAAAATGATGACTTTAGACTCGACAAAATCAAAGACTTGTGACTCGACTTTGACTCTAACACCTATGACTCGTGACTTCACTTGGACTTGAGCCTTTTGACTTGAGATGACTTGACACTCCCCATGCCCAACTTTAAATTATGATCTAAAAAACTGCGCAGCACATCAATTTTATGTTGTCATATAGTAACAATAGTGCCCAATGTGTAGTCTGCAGATGTAATTCTAACAGTATAGTCCTGTGATGACAGTTGGCTACATTTGAGACATTTAGCCTCATGAATGTTGTGACGATTAGTATACCAAGATTACCTGTGTATATCTTTTTGTCTTGTTTTGTGAGCCAAGCAGTGGGAAGAAAGACCATGAACAGCCGGTAGTTATTGTGTCAGCTGCGTGTTTTGAGAGAGAGAGAGAGAGAGAGAGAGAGAGAGAGAGAGAGAGAGAGAGAATTATATAAGTATTTTTTTCAGTGTCAGTGAGATACAGTGTGATACTCAAGGGGGAATTTAATGTCCCTGTAGCACAGAGATCAAGGACCCAGCCTGCTGCTCTTCTTTGACTGTGGCGGAATAGGCAACTTTACGCCTTCAGTGAGGATGGCCAGGCAATTACATTTCCTGGAAATTGGGCAGATAAGAAGTCAGCTATCCCTACACTTGTGAACAGGGTTCTTGGTGAAACAATAGGCTCTGGTGCAAGAAAGAAGAGGGAGAAGACCAACACCACATCTATGAGTAGTGAGGAATTGAGTGATGACGAGAGGGGATCAGATGATTCCGAGATGGACACCACAGGTTTCTGGAAAGTGGTTCTAGCAATTAGGGTTACTCACTTTCAGTCCTATCCATCAAACTATATGTGCCCAAGAACAGGCTGTCATTCCTGGGAAGACTTCCAGGAACCGGCTGGGTCTGCATTCCCGAGAAGAGGCTCTCATCCCTGGGTAAGGAGGCTCTCCATAGGCCCCTGGTCCTCACAAAGCCAAATTTAAAAGGCCCTCTCCAGCTGGCTTCCCCCCATGCCCCAGGACAAGCTCTCATTCCTGGGGAGGCATTCTTCATGTGCCCCTGGAAATTTCCAGGAACATGGACCAACTTCTGCTGCTTCTCCATGCCCGAAAACAGGCTCTCAATAGGCCCTTGGGCTTAAAAAGCCAGCTTTACAAGGCCCCTTGCTGCTGGCTCTCTATGCTGGAACCTAACGGGGCCATTTTTGTAAACCCTTGTATAGCCAGCCTCTGAAATGTGGACCCTATTGGAAATGAATGGACAGTAGTACGTAATGTGAAGGGCTGTGAGGCCTTTGCACAGTCCCGCTTTTGAATTACTTCATTCGCAATGAGCTCAATACTTCCCATCAGAAATGGTTTTCTCGCAATCTAGATATGTTAATGCTGGTGTCAAGGGTTGCCGAGTGCAGGCTGAGGACTGAGGTGTGGACCCAAAATGCAGACGCAGGCGAGGAGGATGCAGTTTATGGTGATTAATACAACAAAAAACAGGCTTACATCCAATCATGAGGCAAGAGTCCAAACACAGGTGAAAATCCAACAAAGGCAAGGTAATCCAAAAACACAGAGAAACAGAGCACGAGGCAGAACACTCAACATAGACGCAAGGACGTGACAGAGACGCACGCACGCGAGGCAGGAGCAACACAGGTGAGGGATCAGGACTAATGAGATACCAATGCAAGCAGAGAGACAACAGGAGAAAACAGACACCAATAAGGGCATAGGGAAACTAATAACCAGGAAGAAACAGAATAACTGAACCAGAACATAAACAGACAGATTAATATACCACTGAACTAAGATTAAACAGGACGCAGAGCAAACATGGACAAAATAATATCAAAGTACACGGACCAGGAGTAGACACTAAGACACACATAAGCATGCAGGACATAAGCAGAATATGAGACAAGACAGATACTAAGAAAACTTAAACATGCAAATGAACAAAGGACTAGACTTAGCTACAAAACCCTAATCATGACAAGATCAAATAAAGCTATAGAAAAACAGAATCCAAAAACAGACTACAACAGGAAAGACATGAACACAAAACCACACTCCTAACAGCTGGGGACATAGAATACAGTCTTACTCTTATTTTGTGAACTATCTAGACAATATCATCCCAACCTGTACATAAGAAAGGCACTTGCAGAGAGTTTGGAACTGGACAAAGAGAGTGACTGTTTAGTGTTATGAAGCTATAAAAGGCTGCTGGATGCAGCAGTGGTCTCAGCACATGTATAAAAAGTTATTTGGTAAGGACAAACAATGGATGAGAGCCTGGATTCTGCCTTCGGACAGTACAAAGTTAAGGACATCTACTGAAAATGTATGACATGCTTAATCGTTTTGAGTTTATCTACCTTGATGATATCCTGATCTTTTCCAGAGACATTGAGCGTGTGCAACATGTCTGCCAAGTCCTGCAACCTCTCCTAGAGAACTGCCTATTTATAAAAGCAGAGAAGTGTGAGTTCCATGCCACTGGGGTATACCAACTCTCAAAGTAAAGAAGGCAATATGGTCAAAATGGGGACGGGCTTTGTAGCTGTAGCTAAAGTAGAGTCTTAGAGTCAGGCATTCAAACTGCATTACATGTTACCAGCTTCAATGATCATTGAAGTTGGTCATTATTGCCTAATTTAAATATAATTTTAAAATTCTACTTTTTTACTTTAGCTTCTTTTAGAGAGCTGACAGAAGGTACTGCAATGCTGTCTCTTACACAAGCAGTACATTCTGCAGCAGAAACTGAGAGCAGCCACAAATACCTATGCCCGTGCTAACATAGACCCCTCTTTTTTCATGTTGGAGGAAGACATAGTGCACTGTGAACAGGACAACAGCAGTCCAGAACTTTCAGATGAAGAATCAAGGTAAGTGCGTTTTGTCCACACTCGTGAAATATGATGAAATTATTTTCCTAAACAATAACATATAATCTCCAAAATTAGAGGAATTATGTTCCAACAGTGCAACCAACAACAGCACACACAAGCAGTTATTTTAGATATACCTGAGTTACAAACTGATATCCAAACAGGAGTTTGATTCTGACATACAGTAAATCTCTTCTTACTAATGTGTTTTGTTTTTTTTTGATACGGACTAAATCAATGAAGAAATTAAACAGCTTGTCTGGCCTTGTAAGAGGGAAGAGGCAGAGAAAAAAGGTAGCAAGCAGGTTGGGTTCACAGATTTTCAATGACATCTCTTTCTGGAAAGGAAAAACCCAGGATTTCCCTTATCTCAAGATAACTAACCCGGAGTTTTTCCACTTTCTAAACAGTGCCCTGGCCTCCACCTGCATCTGCGTCGCACCCGTGGGACTGCAGGTCCGACTTGTCGGGACGATGCAAGGCAAGTCGGCGAAGTCGACATCGCAAGGCTTGGATCCTCTTAATACCTGCTTGCAGGTCTAGTGTATGTCCCTAGTTACATCCACTGTGATTAAAATGGTTAAATAACAATAATGATAAAAAGTCCACGGGAGACGAATACTTTTTATAGGCACTGTACATTTTATAGCATATGAAAGTGTTTGTTTTATTATGTACTGTATTTGTGAACATACGTATGTGTCTAATAATGAGAATCATATCGGTCTTGTGTATGCTGCAGCGCTGTTGATGGATCTATTTTTTAGTGCTGCGGTACAGACACACTCAGCGTTTAGTCTGTGTTATAATTACTCTGACACAGACATGATTGGATGAAATTCCTGAATAAATTCTACATCCTTGACAAGAGCTGCTATTGTTCATCAGGCCACATGGGTGAGTGCATAGGCAGGAAAATGTCTGTCTACCTTTTCTCTGCTTTGTACAAGCGCTGCCTTATAGTATATTTGTGCAGCCTCATGTGTGTGTGTGTTCATACCTGACTGTGAGAGTGTGAATCAGGATCCTGATATAGTTCAGGCCCATTAAAAATTTCCGCTGCTGCTGGCAGACTCCTGCTTTTCCCTTCCAGTTATTAGCCAGGCACGGCAAGTCCTATCTGCAAGAAAAATATTATAATATGATGATGATGATGATGATCAGTGTCCTCAGCACCCACAGCCCCATTGGTTTTCACTATATCACCATTTAATCAAGAACTGATTTACTCCTGGGATTCCTGATGATTGTACCTAACTGAAAATGGTGGTGGATAACCTGTTTGTCCTTCAGATTTATTCTAAAATGTACATGTTCCCTTTCCTGAGTGTTTTAGGTGCTGTGTTACAAGAAGTTCCTCGAATTGCTTAAGGAAGGCAAAATAATGAGTAATATCTTACAGTCCAGCAAGAAAACAGTACAGGTGGCGAATCTTGTTTGCAATCTAAATTGCTAATTGTTAGCAATAACGTTTGGCAGTAGGCAGAAAAAAAACACCTAACTGGAGTGAGGAGGAGTAACTTGTCTTGTTAGGAGATCTGAAACTGATGATCCTAAAGTTTAATCTGGAAGCTTTAATTCTATCAAATGCACATTTTTTTAGTATGCAGGTCAACAAACTGTACTGAAGCAGTAGTCCTGTCCAAAGGCTGCATGATAGTGATACAATTGCATATGCATAATATGCTTCAGAGTAATGAGTATGCATAATGCATATGTCATATTTTACATTAGGTACCATTCATTTAAATCAATAAAGTATATTTTTCATAAAAGTTAATGTGAAAGAAAATGACAAAGTAATAGTACTTTCCGAAAGTACTAGTACTTTGGGGGGGTGAGACTTGCCTTGCAGTGAATGTTTGAATGCTCAAGTAGAGGCTACTGGCTTTAACCCCTTGATATAAAATTTTTAAAATATTTGTGTTTTCATTTGCTTTAAAGCTGATGTTAATTTAAGTGGAGATTGTTAATTTGTGTATAGAACATACAAAAGATATCAGGTATGATGTAGGTATGATGCAAATTAGCGACAACAGGCATAAACGAGAAACCAGGGCTTGCAAAAGGTTCCTAGGTTACGTATCGAATATGCACCAGGCATTGGGGGAATCCATGCACTATCTTGGCTGCAGTTTGAAAGGAAGTGGTGTGATGCGACTTTGCGACAGTCGGTGTTAAGGGGTTAAATCGATCATGTCAGTTGTTTTTCTACTGCTGCTCGTCTCTTTTCCACCATTTTTGCCCAATAAACCATTCCTATTGTTTTATTCACTGTGTTTTTGGATATTTATGCCTCTGGACCTTGACTGTGTTGGGATCATAGGAACTTCACAGATGAAGTTGTTTATTTGTGATCTAAACTGAACTTCTGTCATATGAGTCAATGTGAACTCTGTTTCTCATGAATCATCCAGGAAGTCACACCTGTATGTGAATTCAGCCCATGGGCTTGGCTTTTAACTACAATCGGTCAGTGACCTACAACCCATGATGTCACCTGATAAACAAAACTAAGCACAACTTCTGCTCTTTCTTTTCTGTGGACCCAACCACTGCAGCTGCCGACAGCAGCAGCTGTCTCCCAACGTGTTCTGCTAGAAGCAGACACACAGCGCCCACAGTGACTCCTCGGTCGACTCAACATCCACATCCAGGCAATGAGAGCAGGCAGCTACTTTTTCACTGCAAAACTGTTTTTACTCACCTCTCTGTAGCTCAGACAACCCCTGCTACCTGCGTGTGCTAATCCATTCTTTCACCCAGATTCTTTGTCTTTATAATTGCTATTTTTATAATAACAAACAACTGCTGTTTCGTGTGTACTTTTGCGTCATTTCCAGTTTCACATTTCAGGTGTGTTTTCTTGACAAAGTTGGAAATCCGACTTCAGGGGGCGTTCCAGTTGAAAGTTCCAACAGGGAACTCGGAAATTCCGACTTCCCATGTCTAATGGAACGCACCATCTGAACAGCACGACGATCGGCCTGCCGCTGAAAGTCGTGTAGTTTGCACGAGCCTTTACACCTCTGGTTTAAGATTATATTCATCTGCTGGCCTTTGTTTGTTTGTTCCAAACATTTATTAAGCTGTTTTTCTGCTGTGGAACAGGATGAACGGTAAGAAGAGCCAATGTGGATCTGTGTGTACCTGTGTGTTTCAGGGCTGTCCAATTTAATATGGCCAATAAACTACTGTATACGACAAAAAAGAAGAAATGCGATACTCTGCTGTTAATGGAATTCCCAAGTGACGTCATACGTAATATTAAGGTCCGTAGACATCCATTCATCCACGTACTGTAACAGTATTGCCAAAGCTTCAAGAAAAATACAAAACAACAATTCTATTAATTGTCTTCCTTGTTGCTATTGTAGTGAACAACAGTGTGGATTTGTGCATTTTTCATGGAATAAATGTGGAGCTACCCTAAATTCCTTTCTCCTCCCCAGAGAAGATGGGGAGGGGTCAAAGTTGCTTTCTCTAAGTGCTAGCCCGACCATAAAACTGGCACCATTTTGATTCCGAAGCTGATAACGCGGGGCCTGACTGTTAAACTGACAAAGGGACACGAGCCAGCCATTGGCACCTCCCTGAACAGCCTATCAAAACTTACCCCACCACACACGTTTCCGTGGAAACTGACCTTATTCTTTGTTTATTACCACATCAAAAGGATACTCCTTGTCTCACCTAAGTGTGACATGTTCCAGACACTGAACTTTGGATGACAAAGGACTGCATTCTCCAAAAGACTCAAAGCATCTAATTAAGTTTAATTAAATCTTTAGTTACCTGAATACGTTTGCCTCTATTTGAGTAGTTATGTTAACTGTTGTTGCTATCTGTTGTTGATATTAGTGCTGAAAAGAAGTTACTTGTGCAATGTTTTTATTTTCAGCAAGACACTCCTTCATCTGATGTAATCAATGCTTGTTCATAATACTTTCTTACAAAATCCCTTTAGAAATGATGACAAAGAAATGTTTTACTATACTCTTAATCGCCAGCTTGAATTTAAGGATGAATCAACAATATTCCCCGGTTCCTAAGGAGAGACGATCTTTGATTTAATCCAAGCTTTCCTCATGTAACCTGAGCTCCCCCAAGTGGACGAAATAAGTATTACATGCCCTCGTCGGAAATGCGGTTAAATGTATAAATATCCTGACCAATAATGTGACAATTGTTTCCTGT
>NC_060154.1:31302054-31303066 GCF_021292245.1 Micropterus dolomieu
GACCACCACTTCAGCCCAGGTTGACTGATGCTTCGGAGTCGAGCAGGATGAAAGCCTGGGAAGGCTAGAGGGGTCCCAAAACACGGTGTCCTGGATGTTAGCGGTTGTGCTAAGAGAAACAATCTGTTTGGCTTGTACTGAAGCCACATCCATAAAGCCAGTCAGTAGGGAATCTTTCTCTTTGAGTTCCTCTGAAAGTCGTCGGATGTCTTCCATAAGGTCAGCAATCTTCTTGTTCGCTTTCTTAAGGAGTGAGCAGTCCTCAAGGGGCAGAGTTATCTCGGCTTGCATAGTCACCGGAGCTTTGTTGCGATCAGTAGCGTTGATCGCGTTTTTACGGTCATCTATCTTAAAATCCATGTCGGATGACTAAAATCCTTGACCCACGTAAAACTTAAATAAAGTTAAGTTAAATAAAAGAATATAAAAAAATGTAACGAAAAAAGTGGATTAAAAGTGGATAAGAGTCCGGTTCAAGACGGAGCTTCCGACAGGTGGCTACAGACGCCAACGCATGCGTAGGGGGGAAGGAAACCCTTGGAGAGACAGAGAAAAGGGAGTGATTTAATCTCTTCTCCCCTGGATGAGAGAAGCTGGAAGGGCCTGGAGTGGAGGTGGGAGTAGAGCAAGAGCGGGGGAGTGAGTGATGGAGGGGAGAAGGGTCAGAGGAAAAGGGAGGAAAGCGATCCAGCTGAGACTGCAGATCTACACAGAGGCCCTGTGCCAATGTCAAGGTGCTGAGTGAGCTGTGCTGGGAGCTCCAGACACACACAGAGGCTTACTCTCAATTTGAGGTCAAAAATAGCCACATTGCTTAGAGCACAAACACACTCCTCACTTGCTTTCCTGCTAAATTCAGTAGTGAACACACACACAAACATATGCACACTCCGCAGACAGTCAGATGTATGCGAACAACACTTACTCTAATGCACACAATCTCTTTGCTCTCAAGTGCCCTCTCGCCCTCTTCACTTCAGAGGAAACTCTTGTCGCTTCCGTCTTCCTCGAG
>NC_060154.1:31303086-31312810 GCF_021292245.1 Micropterus dolomieu
GCTTTCTTAAGGAGTGAGCAGTCCTCAAGGGGCAGAGTTATCTCGGCTTGCATAGTCACCGGAGCTTTGTTGCGATCAGTAGCGTTGATCGCGTTTTTACGGTCATCTATCTTAAAATCCATGTCGGATGACTAAAATCCTTGACCCACGTAAAACTTAAATAAAGTTAAGTTAAATAAAAGAATATAAAAAAATGTAACGAAAAAAGTGGATTAAAAGTGGATAAGAGTCCGGTTCAAGACGGAGCTTCCGACAGGTGGCTACAGACGCCAACGCATGCGCAGAGTGCAGATTACGTCAGCAATTACGTCAGATCTTGTGACAAGATGATGCAAGCGTGGGTTGGTGTTGAAGCCATGCTTAGTAAGCGGAGCAACTACCACAGAAAAGTTCTTACAGAAACACTGATAATAGCCAGCCATACCCAGGAAACAGCAAAGCTCACGTCGGGTAGTAGGAGCTGGAAAAGACAACACAGCCTCTACTTTTGCACTTGTCCAGGACCAACCTGTTTTCCTAAGTAGGTGACAGTGGCCTTACCAAACTCACACTTGGAGAGGTTAAGGGTCAATGACGCCTCAGCAAGCCGGCCTAGTACTACAGCAAGACTAGTTAGATGGTCTGCCCACGTGTCGGAATATACCACCACATCATCCAGATATACATTACATCGCGGCATATCTCCCAGCACTAGGTGCATCAGGCGCTGAAAGGTGGCAGGTGCATTCCTCATTCCAAAGGCTATTACCGTGTACTGCAGAAAATGATCCGGTGTTACAAAGGCAGATATGTCTGATGCTCTGGGGGTTAAAGGCACTTGCCAGTACCTTTGAGCAAGTCAAGTTTGGTGATATAAGTGGCAGGACCAATACTGTCAATACAGTCCTCCATGCGGGGCAAGGGAAATGAATCCAGTAGTGTCACAGCATTAACCTTTCGAAAATCTGTGCAGAAATGGGGAGTGCCATCAGACTAGGAAGCCAATAAACACGGAGAACTCCAGGGGCTACGACTAGGCTTAGCCAAACCATTTGCCAGTAGGTATTCTACATCTCTCTTCATGATCTCTCTTTTACTGATGGGACTGCGGTAAGCGTGTTCCCTACCGCTGTCCCATCAGTCCCATCCTGAAGGCACATACTTCAGATGTGCCCTCAGGATGTTAAAACCTGGATGACCTGTAATTTTCTAATGTTAAACTCAGATAAAACTGAAGTTATTGTTCTGGGGCCCAAGCACCTCCATGACGCATTATCTAAAGATATAGTTTCCTTGATGGCATCGCCCTGGCCTCCAGCACCATTGTGAGGAATCTTGGATCAGGACATGTCGTTTAAGTCTCACATTAAGCAAATTTCAAGGACCGCCTTTTTTCACTTACGTAATATTGCGAAATTAAGAAATATCCTGTCTAAAAATGATGCAGAAAAACTAGTCCATGCATTTGTTACTTGTAGGCTGCTCGAAAAAGTCCATTAAGACTCTTCAGCTGATCCAGAATACTGCAGCACGTGTTCTGACAGGAACCAGGAAAAGAGATCATATTTCTCCTGTCTTAGCTTCTCTGCATTGGCTTCCACTAAAATCCAGAATAGAATTTAAAATCATTCTTCTTACCTACAAAGCTCTTAATGGTCAGGCACCATCTTATCTTAAAGAGCTCATAGTACCTTACTACCCCACCAGAGCACTGCGCTCCCAGAATGCAGGGTTACTTGTGGTTCCTAGAGTCTCCAAAAGTGGACATGGAGCCAGAGTGTTCAGCTATCAAGCTCCTCTCCTGTGGAACCAGGTTCCAGTTTGGGTTCAGGAGGCAGACACCATCTCCACATTTAAGAGTAGGCTTAAGACTTTCCTCTTTGATAAAGCTTATAGTTAGGGCTGGCTCAGGTGAGTCCTGAACATGCGGACTAGGTTAATTGGTGACCCTAAGTTGTCCTTAGGTGTGAGCATGAGTGGTTGTTCGTCTATGTGTGGCAACACTATGGACTGGCAACCTGTCCAGGGTGTACCCCGCCTTTCGCTCGATGGGATTGGCTCCAGCCCCCCGCGACCCTGTACGCAGGATAAGCGGTTGACGATTGATGGATGAATTGAATTGCTTAATGGGGGCCACAGAGCCAATATAAATGTCATGCTGCAACACGTTTGTGCATGTTGGCACATCACTGAACAAGGTAGAGAAGGAACCGAGCAGGTGCAGATAAGACAGTTGTAACTAGATGTTAGACAGGAACTCTGAGTTTGGTAACCTACCACTCTGCTGACCTTCACTAAGCACTGCTAAACCATCACCATCATCTTCATCCTGGAACATACCAAAACAATGGGACTCGGCAGTCTTTGGGGCCGTCCCCTCAGCCCCCATCCCGTCAGCAACCCTGAACTGATAGGGAGTCAACATGTGAATGTGACAAAACCGGGTCTTCCGTTTCCGCTCCGGAGTATGGATGATATAGTATCGGACACCTTACGTTCTACCACATATGGTCCTGAAAAGCTAGCGGAGGGAGCAGAGCCAGGCATGGAAAGCAGGACCAAAACTTGGTCCCCAGGCTGAAACTGTTGTTCCACCGCCCTCTTATCATACCACCTCTTCATCTTACTCTGAGAAGAGGAAAGAGTGTCTCTGGCTAAGGAGGAGGCACGGTGCAGCCGCTCCTTGCACTGAGAAACAAAATCCAACACATTAGTCACAGTACCAGAATCAGACATAAACAGCTCCTTCAGCAACTTCATAGGGCCACGGATATCATGCTCAAACAGAAGTTCAGTGGGGCTGAACCCGAGGGACTCTTGCTTGGCCTCACGACAGGCGAAAAGAACAAGACACCCCTTCATCCCAGTCCTTTTCAGTGTCATAACAATACTTGCGTAACATGGATTTGAGCGTTGATGCCATCGTTCCAGCACACCTCTGTGACTCTGGGTGGTAGGCGCTGGACACCACATGGGACACTTCCAACACCAGCATAGTCTGTGTAAATATTTTAGAGAGAAACTTAGTTCCTTGATCAGTCTGCACAACTTTTGGCAGCCCAAAGGTGGTAAAGAACTTAACGCTCTAATGACAGCTGGTGCTGTGATTCTCCTCAAGGGAATAGCCTGAGGAAACTGATTGGAAGCACACATTACCACACCAAGAACTGATTACTTGCCATTGTCCCACACAGTCCACAATGACAAGTTCAAAGGGCTCCCCAACAGCTGGAATAGGACGGAGAGGGGCAGGAGAAACCACCTGATTTGACCATCTGGCAGGTGTGGCAAATGTTGCAGAATCATACTACCATCTGCCTTCATCCCTAGCCAAAAGAAGTGCTTCAAAATACGATCATAGGTTTTAGAAACACCCAGATGACCAGACCATACATCTTCATGTGCCAACTCTAAATCTGGTGTCGGCAGCCAGTGGGAACAATAATCTGGTAAACCGTAGCCCAGTACTCACCTGCTTATGGCTGTGAGACCCACTTACGCATCAGCAAACCGTTGTCAACTATCTAAGATTTATGCTCCCCACTACTCTCATCAGTGGCAGTGGTGAAACATTTCTCCAGGGTTGTGTCACCTCTCTGAGCACTGATAAGTGCCTCGCGGGTAAGCGGAGAGGGCACATTATGGGCAGTAGCTGACTCCATCGCACTTTTTTGGTTGCGATTCACCACTTCACCAGCAGGAGGCAACCTATCTCCAGACAACACAGATGCAAACAGTGAGTCAGACAAATAAACATTTTCAGGCTGCTTACGTGCCAGAGCACGAGTCAAACAACTAGCTGAAAACACTTGGGGATGTTGCTGCGCTATGTCGTCAGCCTCAGACGTGGAAAGTATTGGGCTATCCACCACCTCAGGAGTAGGGTACACTTTGCCTCCTGCAATGTCATTACCCATTATAAAGTCTACTCCCTTAACAGGAAAACATGACAGGACTGCGACAGGGAAAAAAACTTTAGCTTGGAGCTCACATGCACCAGATGGAGAGGGGCAGGTACAAAGCTCATGCCAATCCCTCGGACTATAGTGCTACTGTCACAGTCTGACTCCTTACTCAAAGGCAAAGCACTGGAAAGAATAAAGGACTGAGAGCCCCCGGTTTCCCGCAACACAGTGATTGGACGCTGATCTTACAGCCTACCTGTAAGAGACACAGAAGCCTGGAAAATAAAGGGCTTAAAACACTCATCAGGCTCTTCCAGAGCAGAGGACTGACCAGTGGGGGGCACAGTTTTAATTAACCACACACCTTTTGGCTGCCCTGACGCTGTCCCTCGTTTTCGTTTTAACACCTGACAATCAACAACCACATGCCCAGGTCGGTGGCAGTAGAAACACAGCGTCTCAGTTTTACCACCTGGCAAGGGTACAGGAGCACGGGCAACAGGGGCATCGCCATGTTTCAGAGGCGTGAAGGAGGAAGGCACATCCCTCTGAGTGAACACCGTTCTATGAGTTAAAGCAAACTCATCGGCCAACGAGGCAGCCTGCTGTAGAGTGGTAGCCTTCTGCTCATTTAAATAAACAGTGCGTTCCGGTATACAGTTTTTAAATTCTTCCAAAAGTATAAGCTCACGCACAGACACAAAATCCTTCACTTTACAGGGAGCACACCATCGGTCAAACAAGATCCCCTTCTCCCTCGCCAGATCTGCAAATGTCCGGCCCGAGGTTTTTTAAAGATTTTGAAAACGCTGCCTGTAAGCTTCCGGCACCCGTTCATACACCCGTAGTATAGCCCCTTTAACCTTCTCATAGACCAAACTATCCTCCACAGAGAGGGAAGAGCAGGCCTCCTGTGCTCTACTAGACAACTTGCACTGTAGAAGTATGGCCCACACATCTGGTGGCCAACACAAAGCAGTAGCAATATGCTCAAATGCTCCAAAATAAGACTCAACTTCAGCCTCACGGAACACAGGAACCAAAGAAATGTGTTTACTCACATCAAATAAGGGAGTATTGTGTTCATTCATGCCAACAGTAGAGGGGCCAAAGCTGACCTGATCCCCATCCAGTTTCAGCTGGCGCATCCTAATAGCCGTGTCAGTATCTATCCTCTTCATCTCCATCTCACGCTCCTCCTTCTCCCTCTCCCTCTGAAGTCGGGCCAACCTCACCTTTAACCGTGCATCCACTCTAGCACCAGGAGAGACAGACTCCCCAGAGAGCGGATCAACATTTACATTTATTCATTTAGCTGACGCTTTTATCCAAAGCGACTTACAATTGCTATACTTGTCAGAGGTCACACTGGAGCAACTAGGGTTTAAGTGTCTTGCTCAGGGACACAATGGTAGATGTCTCACAGTGGGAATCGAACCCAGGTCTCCCACACCAGATAAGGCAAGCATCTTATCTATGCGCCATCACCACCATCCAACTTTGGCATAGTAAACACCTTCTCTCCTGGCTTCACTACACCAGGAGTAACAGAAAACGTGGAACCAGACGGCTAGGCTGCACCCCCTCCAGACCCAAAGCGCCATCAGCAGAACCCCACCTGAGGTCAGCAACGTGAGTAAACCTCTGCTGACTAAATCGTCCACAACCACAGCCTTCAGCTCCTTTTTAAGGAGCGTGGTCGCGACAGCGATACCATAATGTGCAGCGAAAGCGAACAAATCAACTTTCCTACACTTTTCTAGCTGCCCCCTTGTGGGAGCGGCTACAAACATCTCGAAATTACTATTGGTCATACTCACCCTGGAGCTGCAATAAACTGATCCCTCAGTTATTGTTAGTTCAAGTGTGATCCTTGTTATCTGGTGGTTGTTTTTGATGCTGTTCCTTCAGGTGCTACTCTCATTAACTACCAGTGATACTGTCCCTCCAACCTCACTGCTAGAAGTTTATATAGGTAATTCAGATCCTTTTTGAATACAAAAACAAATAACTGTATAAGGAAACTTATACAAAGAAATACAGTCAGTAAGCCTAACTCTGTATTTATTATTCTGGAATAATCAGCATGTTGATATAGACTGGGGAAAAACATGGCTATTACCAAGGATTTTTTTTTGTCTCCCATAAAGTGCGTGAGGTCTCCCTAAAAATTCTGCATAGATGTTATCCTGTTAAATCGACTATTGCAAGATATTTGTTAAATGTTGACCCTTTTTGTTCCTTTTGTCACAACACAGATGAAACAATATTTCATCTTTTTTGGGAATGTACTGTAAGTCAGACTCTTTAGAAGGACCTGAATTTCTTCTTAAATAGAAAATAGATATTCAACTCAATCTCAAAAAAGATGATATACTATTTGGTTTATTTAATCACATAATTACTGCCAATAATCTGTAGGTCATTAATCTCACAATTTATTAGTAAAATTCCACATACATGCCAGCAAATGTGCCAATCAGAAACCAAACTTTACTGTCTTTGTTTCTTATTTAAAATCCTACCTGGACACTTTAATCTTTATTACAAACTGTAAAGAAGTGAAAACCTTAGCTTTATGTGTTGCTTTTATTTATTTTTAACTTTTGTAACTTCAGTTTCTTCTTTCTTTTTTTGCCAAACTTGTCCTTTCTGTCTATTATATTGACTATGCACTTCCTTGAGCATTTACATTACATTACAGTGATACTGCTAGTATAGAAGTGCTGACTAAGGGTAAAACATCTTTAAGCAACCAAGTCAGGATGGGGTCTAAAAGGCAGGTTGATGGTTTAGATGAAGAAATTATTTTAGTTTCTTCTGTGTTGTTCAGTACAAATGGGGAAAATAATAGGGAACTGGGGATCCTTTTGAAATATAGTTGTGACTTGTGGTCGTAAGTAAAACTTAAAAATGTTTCTCCATTTTACTTAAAGTTATCCACACAGAGTTACTATAAAATGTAGGTATATTCAACTACAAATTAGTAGAATATACTTTACATTTGCCAGCAATGCAATCAAACTTAAAACATTTGTTTAATTACATATGATATCCAGGCTAACAGTGTAGATCGTAAAACTTGAGATAAGGCTTGATGCCCTGACTGTTAAAGTGACAATATCGACACTGACCAGAGACTAACGTTTGGACAGGGCAGGAAACGCTAAACTGCCCCCCCACGCAAGAATAACCACGGCAACTGTGCCCCTCTTCCAGTTACTTCCGACGCGGCAATATGTGAACTGATAAGACTCCAGAGAAAGACTGCAGACCATATTCCTTTCTTGTGAACAAGAATTGGGTCTCCTTATAAACTTGCCTATTACCTTGTTTTAATTTTAAGTAAATAATCTTTGGTAAGTTACTTAATAGTTCTCTCTTCTATTTTGAGTCGTTATATTGCCATATTCTTGTTGTTGAAAAGAAGAATCCAAAGATAATTTTGCAGTGTTTTAATCTTCCTCCATGCTCAATGAAATTATTTTAAGTATGTTTTTAACCAATGCTTTATTCCCAAAATTTCTTATACTCCCTCAGAGATGATATGATACAGAAATGTTAATACACTGAAGTCTCGGAGGAGACCGAAAGCCAAGCCCCCTGGGGACATGCCCCAAGGGGCCAGACAAACAAAACAGCGGAGCTCTTTCTTACTCTCACTCTTCTCTTGTACTTCGGCTCTTCGCTTGCAACATCTCTGAGTTGTCCGGCCCGGCAAGCGTCGCGGTTTTTAAATTTTCTTTGTCTTACTGCTTCCCTGAAGTTCGGACCCAGCCAATTGGGTCCGTTAAGTTATGGCAGCAGTGACCAAGGACATCAAATACTATACGAGCCAAAGTTAACAGCCAATCAAGGCGAGTGTTTTCTTCGCCCAGCCAAAGAGAGGACCCCGGACATTCCATCGGTTTTAAGCTGCTCGTGGGGCTGTGTGTGTTGTGGTATGCCAAGCCACAGTGGCCCGGATTAAGCCGAACAAGCAAGCCGACAGTAGGCCTTTCCCAGTTGGGGAAAACGACAAAAGTAAGGCTTAAAACCAACGGCATTTTGTGGTTGCCACAACAACTATGTCCAATAGTCTTAGCTTTAATCCTTAATTATTTATTATCATAACTTGCGTTTATTAACGTTAGTTCTCTTGCCCTTTAGACTCATATCCTTTCCACAATCCACCCTTCTCATTGTTTTCATTCTGTCTGTTTAGTCATTGTTTATTTCTTTGATGTATATTTAACCGCATTTATATTCACTTTAGTCAGCTAATGAACACAGGAACACACACAGTTAACTAAATCACAGGAACTGTGTGTGTGTGTGTGTGTGTGTGCGTGTTTAACTCCAGGTCACTAACGGAGGGTTTACGTCCTTTGATATGAGATTGACTGATTTGCAATTACTACTGATCACTAGGAATAATTGTCTAATAATTAAACTATACCCAGGGGTCCGGAGACCCTGGGAGAACTGAATTTCCAGTGGTGCCCTTAGCGAGGTTAGTATTTCGAGTAGTAGATCTGCAAATGTGCAGATGATGAGGAGATGCTTAGAAGCAGAACCAGGAGACCTGATGATCCCCGTCAACATGGGATTCAGTCAGTTCTGTCCCTGCCCCAACTGTGTTGCTAGATACAGCAAAATATAAAACAAAAATTAATATTGTTGTTTTTGAAATGTCGTAATCATGTCAGAGAGGTGATTGTGATATAATTAATCATCTCCACAGCAGCGAAATGATGCTACATGCAAGTCTGAACTGTCTTCATAATCAGTCAAAATACATCTGGACTTGTCTTTCTTCCTGTATATACATATTTTTAATGATGTTTAAAATTATCTATTTGTGATATAGGTTGTATAGGTTTAGTAGTATTTACAAAACAATAAACAAGTGTTATACCACATTTGGATGTGATTATTGGAGACATAAGATATAAATGTAGTTGCTTGATTGTTTATACTGCAAGTGTAAAGAAAAGGCATTTTCAATGTTTTATTTAAAAAAAGAATGAAAATATTATCCAGAACAGGGAAAAATATACTTTGTATTTTCTCTACCCTCCTGGGAATAAAACTAACAATGTACAGGTATTCATCTACACAGTGGAGGGAATTATTTGTGTAGCAGTTAGTGACAATACATCTTACACCCTGCTAGGATTAAACCTCTGTATTGTCCTGGTGGATCAGCTGTAATTAGTTGTTGTAATCATTAACTTTACAGTCACTTTATTTTTGACACCCAAAGGGCTTAGGGGGAAACACCAGAGAAACTTTGAGACAAGTACACTGGGAGATAGCAGACTAATATTAAAATATATACAGGGGTTGGACAATGAAACTGAGACGCCTCTCATTTTAGTGTGGGAGGTTTCATGGCTAAATTGGACCAGCCTGGTGGCCAATCTTCATTAATTGCGCATTGAACCAATAAGAGCAGACTGTGAAGGTCCAATTAGCAGGGTAAGAGCACAGTTTTGCTCAAAATATTGCAATGCACAGAACATTATGGGTGACATACCAGAGATCAAAAGAGGACAAATTGTTGGTGCACGTCTTGCTGGCGCATCTGTGACCAAGACAGCAAGTCTTTGTGATGTATCAAGAGCCACGGTATCCAGGGTAATGTCAGCATACCACCAAGAAGGACGAACCACATCCAACAGGATTAACTGTGGACGCAAGAGGAAGCTGTCTGAAAGGGATGTTCGGGTGCTAACCCGGATTGTATCCAAAAAACATAAAACCACGGCTGCCCAAATCACGGCAGAATTAAATGTGCACCTCAACTCTCCTGTTTCCACCAAAACTGTCCGTCGGGAGCTCCACAGGGTCAATATACA
>NC_060154.1:31312910-31337546 GCF_021292245.1 Micropterus dolomieu
GTGTTTTCACGTTACATTTTAGTTTCCCTCAGCTCGCTTGGAACCTCGACGGAGGTGAGGTGATACGAAAAAAAGTACCTAGAAGCAGGTAGGTCCAACATTTCTACAATGGAAACCCAAACAAAGGCGAGTCGAGCCAAAGGGCCTCCGCTCAGATTATCTTGGTTTGAGGGCGTGCCTGACCCCGCTAGCCACTTGGCAAGCTTTATGAAGCGTTTTCATTGTGATGTCACAAGTAAAGGAAGTGAAGGGCTGGACTACAAACGAGCTGTTTTCAAGCAGTTCAGAGCAGAGCTTTCTGTGGGAGATGGGAACTCCCTTTGGGCTGGACTTTTTTCACTTTGCAAACCTGTTACATGCACAAAAAAGATATATAACTCAATAAAGCCAAAAAGCATAATACCACCTCTTTAACCATATCACTCCTGTTCTTCCGCAGCTTTATTGGCTTCCATTTAAATACTGCATTGATTTCAAGACTCTGCTCCTGACGTTTAAGGCCATTCACAACCTCGCTCCTCTGTACCTCACTGACCTCCTTCATATTAACACACCCACACGTACTCTTAGGTCTTCTTCTATTCACCTCACTGTACCTCCTGCTTGTTTGACCACCATGGGGTTCAGAGCCTTGAGCCGGTCTGCCCCTCGTCTCTGGAACTCTCTTCCACCAGACATCCGCAACGTTGACTCACTTTCCATTTTTAAATCCCGCCTGAAAACACATCTTATTAAACTGGCATGTCCAACGTGATCACTATTATAGTGTAGTGTATATTATATTATATCACAACTATTATCAGGTCACAGCAATCTTTGTTTCCAATTGTTATGTACACTGATTTTATGCACTGTAATTATAGTTGTTAATTTTATCGATTTATTGCTGTAATGTTTTTTTATGTTTTGTGAGGTTACCTTGGGTGTTTAGAAAGGCATCTATAAATAAAATGTATTATTATTATTGTTATTATTATTACACAGAGGCTGAGTGGACTGGTTATATTATGCACTGAGAATGAATGAGCAGACTTGCTGAACCTACAGCAGATTGTAGAGGACTTTGTGGTGTTGTAACTCACTGTACAGAGGAGAATGTCAACAACCACTGTTACCTAGCAACATGGCGTTGTGTGTGTTTGCACTATGTTGTGTGCAAAAACTGTGAAGCTCCCTTTTTGCTGTAAAATGTGTTGTGCTGTGGAGTTCATCTCTGTGTTGTCTTCCTTGGTGAAGAGGCAGGCTATTTAATTTATGTAGCTTATTGCTTGTTGCACCCTCTGTGGTGTCAACTGTTTATTTCAATTGAATTGAAAGTGAATTTATTGATAGGCATTTGGATAGCCAAAGCAAGAGTGAAAAACATCTACATTATCCAAATACGTTAGCACTACAGTATACACTGCAACTATTTTGAATAAAAAAATAATTAATGCACATAAAGACAGCTCATTTATTAAAATCTGAGGTTACAGAGTAGAACTTGTTAAAGTTCTTTTTTCTGTGAATGTTTTTCTTTGTAGGAGGAAGTGCATCCATGTCTCAGCCTAACCTGTCCAACACTGACCACATATTCTGTTTTTTTTTTCTTGGTCCCCATGGTTTCTGGTGTCTCCCAGTTTGTATTGGCATTTGTGGTCACTGAGCCGGTACCTGGTTAGGATCTGTCTCTTCTGTCTATATCTCTGACAGCAGAGAGATATTCTGCAACTTCATCTCCTTTTAGGGCCAGATAACGTCCTGATCTATGTTGGCTTTAAGTTTCTTCTTCCCAGTGATCCTAACATGTTTCTTTACACTGCGGTGTAATGTGGTTTCCTCTGATTGGTGTTTGGAAAGCAGTGTTTTTGTTCAGTGTCCGAGAGGGGTTAGCCTCAGCACCAGCTGACAGAGGGGACTCTTTTCAGGGCTCAGCTCTTGGGTTTGGCAGCTTTGGAATGGAGGATGTGTAGAGGGCTGGATTTAAGCTGATTAACACATGTAAGTCTCTCTTCTGAATGTTAGTTATAGGTCGGTATCTGACTAATTCGGCTCTACATGCATTTGTTGGTGTTTTTCAGTGTAAAATGTCTTTGCAGAATTCTGTTGGGTGTCTGTCACTGCTATACTGACTGAGAAGAGCCCATACTTCACTACTATACAGCACGATGGGCTGAATGATGCTATCAAATATTTAAAGTCAGATTTTAATCGGAATTTGGAAATTATAAAATGTTCTCTTAATTGCATTTAGAGCTCTTGGAACTTTTTCTTTTAGTGCTTTCACTGCCATGTTGAATGAAGAGACGCTCCTGGTCTAAGCAGGGATTTTCCTGGAGAACAAGCTGCAGCTGAAAAAACTCGCCCACGAGTACGACCATCTAAAGTTTAGGAGTATTTTACACAGAGACCCAACAATGTGGTGCGTGGTAAGCTCTGTAAATTGGAAATGGCTTATCACAGCAGTACAACTGCTATGCAGCAACACTTGAAGTGAAAGCATCCCGGAGCGCTCTCTCAAGACGGCAGTGGCAGCAGGACAGAACCGCAAATCCTGTTTGCTTTTTGTCCCCACACAAGCATGATATATTAGGATTATCAACATGAGCAACGTGTTTCTGTCAGTAGTAGTCACTTTTCTAAATGATCCTTCATCCCCCATGTTCAGCCATTTTATATTTCCTGTTTACTTTACTGGCCATGTATGAGCGACTGATTGTTGTTTTTGTCCGTTTCAGTTATTTTCATTGTCTATCACTGATGCAAAAAAACAATAAAAAGGTTTTAAGTATATAGGTAAATATACTGACTCTCCTGTTCAGTGAAAGCGCTGACATACAGTGAATAAATAAATCTGTGTCACAGTAATCCTTTTGAATCTGAGGTGCATTATTTTTCTGATCAGGCATCTGACAAATAGGGTCTATTGTTATGATTAATATCATAAAACAGCAGTGACTAGGAAATTAGACTCATTGTAAAATATGCTACTATTGTGGTTATTCTAATGTGCTTTAAGTGTCTCATTTTCAGGATGATGATTGAGATATAAATATTAATGAGACAAGTTTTTGATATTTTGGATTATTTTATTATTATTAATTGTTAAATTAATCGATTAATAAATCTTTAGAATAATCATTAAATTAGTTGTTAGATTAATCAACTAATAAGTAATCGCTAGGTGCAGCCCTAGTTGTGGTGATAAATGATTGCATCAGGGTCCAAAATAAATATGTTGGCATGGATGAGAGAGAAGTCAGACTGTTCTGGGTCATTGTGCTGCTAAAGATTTTGGAATGACAAGATTTAGATGAGCTTACCTTCGAATTCTGAGATAGCAGATGGCCTAGGAGTTGAAACTGCCGACCCGGGGCCTAGGTCTTTCCAAATGCTCAGCCAATGGCACACCTCAGAGGGCTGTCTGTCCAATTAAGAGCTATTTGTACTGGCCCAGCACAGATTGCTCTAAGCCAGCCTTCCTCCCTCTAGTGGTCAGCATCTCTCTCATCTATCTTGGGCTCAGATTTAAGTTCAAACCAATTTTTTTTGTATTTCATCACTTCTGCACCATTCTCTGTAAACATTGTTCACTGCATGAGTAATTCAGTTTTGTTTGCTGCTTTATATCCACTGATGACGCTTCTAAATACGAAGGCTTGTTTGTTGCTTGCTTCTTGTAGCAGTGCTTCAAAACTACTGAAGTTTCTCCTCCTTCTGGACTTGAGTGCTCCACTGCAAGGCTGTAGGCATGAAGTGAATATTGTGTGTGTGTGTGTGTGTGTGGGGGGGGGTTACTTTTTGAAACGTGTAATTATCCCCCTGAATTCAATTCTGGGTATTCATCACCTTGTACATGTCTCCACATAGCTGCACATTCTCAAGCTGCTGCAGCTTGTGAAATCCAGCTTGTTTTAACATCTCTATGAATTGAGTAGGCTTTGCAGAACTGAGCTCTGTTCAAAGAATCGGCATCCGGATGGATATAAGCCGCCTGACCTGACTGGTGTATGCTTTGTGGGTTTGCAGATAAGTCTAACTTTGTTGCCATAGCAGTTGCTTTTGTAAACAACACATGGAAGTATCTGTTAGCACGTCCTGTCCACCTGAAATGGTGTGTTTCCTAATTGGAAAGGAGGTGCTCAGGTACTCTTATTCCCTCATCAGGTCTTGTGTTTCCTTTTAGAAATGCTTCAAGAGGGCCATTGGCCTTAGTCAAAGTGTCAGATGAGCAACCAGGTGCAACCATGCTCTGATTTTGTGATTTCCTGGAACCCCCCCCCCCCCCCAATTCATGCACCAGACCCATTGAATCTCTTACTAGTGAAGAGGCTCAACAGGAGGCAGCCTGCGTAAGTTTACGCAGTGTGGACCACAGCGACTATATATAGCCAATGGTCGTTCTTTCCATAAAATGGCTTGCAGCCGTGCAATTGTTCCTTTGGTTGTAGATCTGCAAAGCACAAACATATTGACTCCTGCTCAAACTTGATAGCTCATGAGTGCCATCATGAGAAGTGCAAACTGGATTACTGACATTGATGTTATTTCTGATACAATTTCTTAGATCAGGGGTTCTTAACCTTTGTGGCGGTCCAACCCCTTTTTGAAGTTGAAAATATTTCACGTTTCTGAGAGTCTCATGTGCCCACATGGATCTCAGTTTCCCTGTCTCCTGCGTGTTTGTACACCTCACACACTCACAACAGTGCCAGAGCAGGCGCACTCTCCGTTTGTCAGATGTTTTTAGCAACAAAAGAGACAGACCTGTGAGTTGTGATCAAGTTTCTGCTAATATGACAGTTATTAATTAGCGGCAAACCACTCGCTGGGACTATAATCTTTGATTAGACTGACAGGACAGCCGATTCAGTGGTTGCCTAGCAACATCAAAAAACCGCAGCGCTTTGCTCTTTTCTAAATTTAACCAAAAACCATTGCTGTGTGCCTCGCGTTCTCAAACCTGCAAAGCGCTTTCTGTCTGATCGGAGCCTAAGTCTTTGTCGTTTTATAGCGGTTGGCAACACCGCCACCTACTGGATTAAATAGTGCAAAATATTTACAGTGTCCACCCGAAGTGATCCCATTCACAACCATAGTCCGTCTAGATATTTTTAAGTTATTTTGTTCTATTTTTGTGACTATAGCAGCATTCTCAGGGGGTCCCAACCCCCAGGTTAATAATAATAATACATTTTATTTGTGGGCGCCTTTCATATCACTCAGGGACACCTTACAGATTAAAACAGTTAGAATACATTTCAAGGAGGCAATACAAAAAATCAAAACAAGACACAATGTAAAGATTAAGATAAAGGTGGAGTTGTGGGGTAGGCCTTTCAAAATAAGTGGGTGTTGAGCAAAGTTTTAAAGGAGGATAGGGACTCAGTCGTACGGATGAATAGAGGGAAGGAGTTCCAAAGGTGAGATGCACAATAGCTGAAGGCTCTGAACCCCATAGTGGACATGCGGGCAGAAGGAATAGAAAGTAGTGAGGAAGAAGAGGATCGGAGAGTTCGGGATGGGGTGTAGGACTGAAGGAGTTCAGAGAGATAAGGAGAAGCAAGATTATGGAGAGCTTTGAAGGTGAGCAGTAGAATTTTAAAATCAATACGGTATTTGACAGGGAGCCAGTGCAGTTGTTTTAGAAGTGGAGTAATGTGTTCAGAGACTGGGGCTCTGGCGGTAATACGGACAGCAGAGTTTTGGACCAGTTGGAGTTTATGAATGGACTTGTGAGATAGACCAGAGAGAAGGGAGTTACAGTAATCAATACGGGAAGAACCACTATCTTAGATGATTGTATTGCCCATCAGCCTCTGGATTTCATTCTGCATTTGAGGACTGGTGAAATCACAGCGACCCTTTCGGCCAGCTGGTCAGCTCTGTATCACACTGTGCCTTATACTTTAACAGCTGGCTGAAATTTCTGCTCTCCTTATCAACACTGCCAACAATCTTACTCAGGTTTCTCCTCGCTTTGTTGCTACTGTCTCAAGCTCACAAAAAGTGAGATAATTAGGCTTTGGCTCTTGAATCCAAGTCATCACAGCTAATTTGTGAAACTGGCTGTCTTCATGTGCACTGAATTTCTCCAGTGCCTTCTTCCAATTTTGAAAGGCAGTCTTGACAAAAGCTGAATCTGCTTTTGATGCAAACGTAGACTTTTGTGTTGCAAAGATTTTATCACATTAAAGGGGCTGTAATGCAGCCAAGTATAATCTTTAAACCATTTCTCCTGAAAGTAGAGTGTCCTGTTGATTGGGTTTGATAAGGTATGATATTTACATTTGGACATGGTCCAAGCTCCTCCCCACCCTCTTCCGTACCTTCATCTTTGCCTGCCTGTTTGCTCTCTTTCTCTCTGTGTCACTGTCTGAAACTCACTCTCCCTGCTTGATTGTATTATCTGAAATACACATGAGACACATTAACATTAAGATCAGACTGTTGTGATGTCATTATTCAGGCTTAACCATCAATATTCGCTCCCTTTCTCACTCACCTCCATGTCACCTGCTCTCCCTGCCCTGCCGGCATCCTCAAGTTCTTGCTCTTCCTCTGTCGCTTTACTCTGAATGCACCTGAGTGAACATGAAAGAAATATTATCAGTAATATTTATACAACTGGAGTTTCTTGTCGTGATGTTCAGGGATGGATTATTAACCTTTTCTGATCGGAATGGCAATAAATAATTATATCAAGAAACATTGACTTATCCCTTGTACTACTGTACACTTTTATCATCTGACTGGTCCTCATTTCCTCACTGGTTTCAACAAACTTATCTTGTTTTCTGAAGCTGCCCAAAAAACTGATGAATGTCTCTTCCAACTCTCTCTTGCTATTGATGACACCCTGAATGAAAGCTTACTAATAAAACACTTTAATCAAACACTAATAATGTTATTTATCATGAGCAAGTACACTTTCAGACACTTAACTCAATGACAAATATAACGTAATAAAAGATAATATCTTCACTATTTTACTATTATTATATTATCACTGCAAATCGGCCTGTTTCACCAAAAACGTTGTTTCCACTGTTCCAATGTAATGACAATTACTGACACTTTTAAGCAAAATATTATTTATACAGTTAGGGCATTACTAACATCCCGAATAAAAAGTACTAAATTGTATGTGCGTTCTAAAATATTGCACATGCAATTTTAGTACCTGTTATGGGTGATTTACACAGAATTATTGCGTAGATGACAACAGGAGCAAACACAATGGAGGTGGCAGTATTTAAATGAGGGGTTTGCGTGTTTTAATGCTCTCTGCCATGGAGAGTCGGGAGGGTAAGCAGCCACTGCGTGAAAACCTTGGTTTGTTTCGTTCAGTGCGTCCCGAGTATGTGGAAATCGTCTGTACCTGCCCATCCTGCCTGAGATTGTACTAAGTACTTGGGACAGCACACCTGAAAAACTGCTTTGGGAAACCCCAGCAGAAACAGCTACAGTATGCTGGAATGTTCCAGACGCGAGGAAATGCCAGCAGATCGAGCTTCATCCAGCCAGAGGGAATAATCACCGACCGTCCGCACCGTGCTCGGATGGAGAGTACACCCCAACTCTCCATTCCCTCTTCGATACCTACAATGGGTTGTGTCGCTATATTACGACCGCCGCGTGTGAACAGTTGCAGCTGGGGACCTTCAGCAGCGTCATGCAACTTTCACGGAGAAAATAAGTCAGGAAACAAAATTTGGCATGAATGTTAATACAACAGTTTTGCCAAAGCTAAAGGAAAATACAAAAAAATTCTATTCATATAGTTCATCGAATATATAAAATAAAATTTCTCTATGTTTTCTTTCATTACTGCTGTGTCTCCTTCTGGCAACAATAACAGCTTCCATCTCTGCGCAACACTTGGCGGTTTGCATCTTCCTTTCAAACATAATACAGATGCTGTTGAACTCACATGAAATTGAGTTTCGGCGTGGTAGATCACATTGCATGTAGTAAATAAATGTATTTGTATGTTACACTCCAAATTGCATATTCATTAAGGCAAAAGTACTAAATGAACAACAGGTGCTATCTTGCGCTTTTGAAAAATGTCACTCTGCTGTGCACACCATTAGTAGATCAACTTACATGCTAATTTGCTGGTGATGTTACGTTTTTGCATTAGCTAGCTAACGTTCTGACATGAATTTAGCATAACAAGACCATCCATAAAATAATTTTAGTAACCCTTAAAACAATTACCACAATCAACAGTGATACGTAACACTCCTATTACATTCTAGTTTTCCACTTATTAATGCATCTGAAAAAAGACAGTACAATGTTTTTGACCCACAGCAGTCACGCAACAGCTTCTGCTGGGTTATGGTTCTGCTGGGTTAACACCACTTGAACAAACCACACGAAGACTTGCATAAGGCTACACCGTAATATTAGAAATGGTTGTAATAATTGCAGTTTGTTAAGTTTAGTTGTGATTATCATTACAATTTGCTAATGTTTGCTAATGATCATTCTAGATCATTCCAGAACATTTTAAGCATATTTGAATATTACAAATGCATCTCAGAAAATTTGAATATTGTGGAAAAGTTTATTTTTTTCTGTGAATTAACTCAAAAAGCAAAACTTTCATTTCTTCAGGATTTATTACACATAAAGCAGATTCAAGAACTTGCAGAAGCTTCACAAGGTGTGGACTGAGGCTGGAGTCAGTGTATCCAGATACACCAGGCACAGACCTGTCCAGGAAATGAGGAAGTGTTGCATTCCTAGTGTCAAGCCACTCCAGCAAGTCTGAAGTGTTTTACCTGGGCTATGGAGAAATAGAACTGGATCGTTGTTCAGTGGTCCAAAATCCTCTTTGTATATGAAAGTAAATTTTGCATTTCATTTGGAAATCAATGTCCCGGAGTCTGGAGGAGAGGCACAGAATCCAAGTTGCTTGAAGTCCAGAGTGAACTCTCCACATTCCGTGATAATTTGGGCTGCCATGTCATCTGCTGGTGTTGGTCCACTGTGTTTTATCAAGTCCAGAGTCAATGCAGCGTCTTCCAGGAGATTTTAGAGCACTCCATGCTTCCATCTGCTGACAAGCTTCATGGAGATGCTAATTTCTTTTTCCAGCAGGACTTGGCACCTGCCCAAAGTGCGACTGTGCTTGCTTGGCCAGCCGACTGGCCTGACCTGAACCCCATAAAGAATCTATGGGCTATTGTCAAGCGGAAAGTGAGACACCAGAACAATCGATACAGACGAGCTGAATGCCGCTATCAAAGCAGCTACAGGCTGATTGCCTCCGTGCATAAATTAACCTTTTTGAGAACTTTTCAACTTTTCTAAAGGTCAACAATTCTGTATTATACATTCTTTATTCTAATATTTTGAGATAAGGATTTTTGATTGCGCTAAAAGCCGTAATCATCAAGATTAAAACAAAAAAAGTCCTGAAATATTGAACTTTATATGTAATGAATCTAGAATATATTAAAGTTTCACTTTTTGACAGAAATTTGAGGAAGAAATGAACTTTTCCACGATATTCTAATTTTGTTTCTGTGTGTGCACTAGGGCTGGCCCACGACTAAGGATTTACATAGTCAAATCAGAGTCGTCAAGTCCTGCCTATAGTCGACTAATAGTTGAACCATGTGTGTTTTTGTGCGCGGTGATCGCGAGCCGGGGGCGGGGGGATTATACACGGTAGCTCCGCTTTAATCTTGAGAAGCTGCAGAACTGCAGTCTCTATTCATTCAACTTATACTGGAAATTTCCAGCTAAACTGGCACTTCTTGTGACCCTTTTCTCTCTCTCTCTCTCGCCTGTCATTCACCGGTCATGTGCAGAGCTTTGGGTGCATACCTTGCTGCCGAAAACTGCATGCACGTTGCGGTTCCTCGCGGGTCTATGTCATGTAGTCGGCTGTTTAAAATCAATAAAATATTCTTTGTGTGGTTCATCAACGGTGATAAATTATCCAAAAGTCCCGCGAGGTGCGGACAACTCGGCACAACACCAGTGAAGCTGGAGCAAGTGTTCCTCTTCTGCCACTCCACACATACACGCTACGCCTACACATGCGCACTGACGCCCCAGGGTTAGGGTTACAATTTTGGATTTATTTACGCACTTTAAGAACATTTATTGAAAGTTTTATTCTTTTTACATGTTTATTTACAGCATTAAACGTTAAAATGTATATTGTAATAGGCTGTGTATTAACTTACTGGGAGAAAACTGGTAGTATGTAAAATCAGACGTTGAGCACCACCATATCGCCAAAATGGCATGATCATCATCGACTGTGAGATTGAGAGTCAAATAAGGCTCCGCCCATCCAAGCATAGAATTCTCGACTATTCAGGGTCAGCCCTAGTGCGCACACAGCCCTGCCATCTCATGTTCTTTTAAGGGGATTAACCTTTGCTACCTATGCTAAATAGGAACAAAGGGCACGCGCTTTCAATTTACTAAGAAAGTGGAATTCATCATTCGAAGAACACAGCTGTGAACAATTCTGCAGTTTAAGAACACGTCATGAATCAGATGTAGACTTTTCTTAGGAACTTTCTTAAGAACAAATTTAAGAAACAATTTAGGAAGATATTGGTGAATGAGGCCCATTCTTTGTACAAAAGAGGAAAAAACTGGACAGGGTTGTTAAACTGGCTGACAAGATAACTGGGGAACCAACGTCAGTGGTCCTCAAAGTGGGGCCAAAGTAACACATTGACAGAATGTATGACTGCTTGGGTCATGGGTTTCATAAACTTTCTGTAATAAAAAATCTAAAAGCAAAAATCGTATCAGATGGATGACCCTGAGACAACATTTTATCAAGTGGGTTAATTGGGTCAGAGCCCATTGCAGATCTACGGCACCCTCTGTGGTCTGAATTTAATCTTCAGTGCAGGTGTGAATGTCAGGAATAGCATGCCTAGGGTTTGGACTAAAAGAAGCCTCACGTCCTTTGTCCCACACAGCATTCATGTGCTTAACAAGCTGCCTGTACCTTTCTTAGGTCTCTTTCACACCTGTGGCTCTGTTAGAGTGGTGCACACCAAGGACAAAACAGCATATATCACACATCCATGCATTTCATGCATTGTTGATAGCACTGATTTCCACATGTCATCGTTCGTTCGTGTTAACCTTGAATATAAGTTTTAATAAATTTGTGTGGACTCACATTCCTTGAATACGTGTGTGACAATGTTTACCCTGACTTGTTACAACTGACACATTGGAAAGTTTTAGTGATGTCATCCTGCGTCATCAGCACTGTATGGACCCACATGAGCAGATAACAACTAGCAACTAGGTACCACACAGGCTGGACAAACCATCGGGAGCCATTTGGGGTTCAGTGTCTTGCCCAAGGAAACTGACATGTGAACAGGAGGCGGTGGGGAACAAACTGCCAACCTTGGAATCAGTGGACGACCCACTCTACCTCCTGAGCCACAGCCACCACAGTAATAATAATCAGTGTTGGGCAAGCTACTTGGAAAATGTAGTGAGCTAAGCTACTCTACATTAAATGAAGCTTCACTACACAGAAGCTACCCACCAGTGAAATGTAGCAAGCTAAGCTACAACAACGTGGCAAAATTAGCTTAGTTACATCGAAGCTACTTTTAATTTTTTTATATTTTATAGTATATATATATAAAAACCTGAGAGAGGATAAAAAACACCGACAGCTGCTGAGCCATTCATCACAAACTTTGGCTTTAAAACTTCATAAAACGACCTGAGTGAACACGACCACCACCTCAGCATTGGCCATCGAATGTTAGCTTGCTTCTTGCTTCAACTACGACCTACGAGAGGTTTACTCCGACTGTCGTTCGTTATGAAAAGATGAATGAGCGTTTGTTTACTTGCCAAACTTGTAGTCGTCGATTAACGTAATTCTTTACGTCCCACTGGCTGCCTTCACGTAAATTATTGCCGTTGGCTAGAAAGAGGTTACAGGTTCATTGTTGATCATGTAACCTTACAGTTTTAAATAGTTTAAATAGAGCGGGGGATGTGTTGACTTACAATAGCTTATAAGCTGTCATTAACTGCATTGCACAGGTTGTGCTCTGTAAGTTAAAAACAGGTTACAGCTTTATTGTTGACCATGTAACTTTACAGTTTTATTTAGTTATAACTTACACTGGGTTTGAGAGTCAACAGGGTTTGCTGACTAACAGTAGTTTATAAGCTGTCATTGATTGTAGACGCATTGTACATTAGGCTACATGGTTGTGCTCTGTAAGTTAAAAACAGGTTACAGCTTTATTGTTGATTATGAAATGTCACAGTTTTATTTAGTTAACGTTACACTGGGTTTAAGAGTCTGGGGAGTGTTTTGACTCACAGTATTTAATAAGCCGTCAATAATTGCATTGCACATTACATGGTTGTGCTCTGTAAATGAAAAACAGGTTACAGTTACAGAATTCCTTATAGTTATGCAGTTTTATTAGCAACCTGGATACAACATTCATTATAACCAGGAGAGACTTGAGACTTGACTTGGACTCTAGCTAGACTTGTGAGCATCTCTAATATATAAAACCTGCTCCAAACAGTGCGTGTGCAGAGAGAGCTAAATCAGACTACTTCCTGCCATATCATTGCAGCTATTTACTATTTACTATTTATGTAGTATTTCCTCATGCAACAAATGGAGAACCATTGTTGTTTGTATAAAGTAACTTAATTATCACATTATTAATTAATTATACATTTTTTATTGTTAATATGTGAATTTGTGCTCTGGCAACATTGCAATCTAAACCAACCAAACTTTCATGGCAAAGGGCGAGAAAGAAAGAGAGATTAAGAGATCTCTCATCTCATGGAAAAAAGTTTCTGCCACCACATATCAAAGTTTCCTCCTCAATAGTGGAAGAGCTGTCCAGGCTGGACCCTGATCCTTCTCACAAGAGGTGTTACAATAACTATCACAGTAGAAAGTAAACTCAGTTGCGTGTGTCTTTATTTTCAGCAAAGTCGCAGACATCAGCTCAAGGATCGGTACGTGATGTCACTTACTGATCCTTCAGACATGCTTGGGAAAATGTAGCGTGTGTGGAAGCTACCGCGCTACTCTGTCAATAAAAGAGCTCCGTTACTGAAAAGCTATTGAGAAATGTAGTTAAACTAGTAATGGCGCTACTTGTAGCGACGCTACTGCCCAAAACTGATAATATCCTTTTTCACTAAAACGTACACAGGAGAAGGCAGCACATTTTCTATGCATGTTCATTTATATTTATGTATTCATGTTCTTTGAAAATTAAAGTATACCTTTATCACTTTAGGGTACAAGGTGTCGTGTTACAAAGGTCGGAGCCCTTCAGGGACAGCTGTACCTTTTGAATGTGAACATAGACATTTTCTTTTAATAAAGCATTAAAGCTCTTTTTATTCCCTTTGGGGCCATAATAGTTCCTTTAGAGGGGAAAAAAAATATGTACGTGATGAAGTTTGCAGTTCCCTTTATTCTGGTCACAATTCTGTCTGTCTGCTTTTGAGTTTTGCTATCCTGATCCTTGTTTTGGCTGTTAGGTTGAATGGGTTCTCTGCCTGTTTTGTATTTATTTGATTATGATAGTTCAGTTTTAGTCTGTTCTGTTTTAGCTCTCCTAGTCTGCTCTCTCTGTGGTTTCTGTGTCTGTGGGCTTGTCTTTGTCTGTCTGTCTGTGCTGGTTATGAACCTTAGTATGTCATTCAGTTGTGTTTATGCATGTTAGTGTGGTTCTATCTGTTCTTGTTGTGGAGTTTGCCTATGCTGCTTTGTCTGTTCTGTGTATTTCCCAACCTAACTCCAACACAGATAATAATGATAATGATAGCAATAATAATGTGTGCTTGCAAGATTAAATGAGCAGCACCTTGCCGAATGATGCTTCATTGTAGAAGATGGAGCAGGTTAATTTGTTTTGCCAGACGACCCTGCGTGTTGTTGCTGGGGCCCTCTGTTTGCACCCACACTGGGCCATTACAGTGGTCCTATTTAAATGAATAAGGTGGCTGTGCTTTTCCAAGCAGTTGTTGTCTGTCTGAACACATTATAAACATGGCAAAGGTAATTTTTTTAAATCGTACATTATATAGGTAATGTAATTGGTGACTATTATTTTTGATTTTTTTACAGAATCTTTCTGATATGATATGATTAGTCTATAATATGTCTCTAATAAGTCTATATGTTATCCTTTGTAACTTCTATGTTGTATGTTGTCCTGCAATCTTGTCCAGGACCACAGAAGAAATTTTTAATCTCAGTGAGGCAGGATTTTATTTATCATCATAGCCTGACATCTCCCTGATTTCAACTCATTTCACATAGTAAAAGAAGATTCATCTAGCGTGTGTGTGTGTGTGTGTGTGTGTGTGTGTGTGTGTGTGTGTGTGTGTGTGTGTGTCATGAAAAGATGAAAATTTGTTATACAAGTGAGCAGCAAAGTGTGCCTTTGGGATTCCTGTTTAGTGTGTGCCTTCACATTACAGAAGTAAAGCCCAGCTACCTCCTGACACACATACAGCACATACATAAGAAACAACCCTGCCAGGATACATTAGAGTCAAATAATGTCATGCAGTTGGCACCTAGCATGGTAGCCTCTGCCATCAGTGTATGAAAAGTGCGAATGTGAGTGGTCAAAAGACTAGAAAGGCTAGGTAATTACAGTCCTTTTTCATTACAGCCAGCACTTTCTAAAAAGGTGCATTATTATGCAATCCCTTAAGATTATACGTAGTTGAAGTGGTACTCTTTTCTGTTGCCTCCGTATCAGTTCTCTCTCCCTGGTCAGTTCATATGGCCCTAAATAACCTGCGTAACCCAGGGGACACCATGTGACACCCACATGTTCCCGTTCCTGCAAGTCTGCTAATCTCTGTTGGTGCAGACAGAAGAAGTAGTAGATACAGTGGCCTGCACTACGAAGCGGGGTAACTGGCTTATCCAGGTAACTTCAGGAGTAACTTCCAGATTAACCCGTACTGCGAAAGGTGGATAGGTATTACCTATAGGTGTTAGGTCTGTTGCCATGGCAATTTACGCTGCATCTCTAAACTGCTCCGAGCAGGTTATGTTCATGGTTAACTCCAGGTTACCCCGTATACGTGGACAACAAACCCCATCTGTACTCCGTGTCAATTATGAGAAGTAGGCTATTAATACATACCATTTGATAAAATATTTTAAAATTTCATCCGGACTTGTTCCACTGGGGCTGCAGAGATAATTAAATTACCCTAAGGGTTTTCACGTATTTAGAGTCCATCCCCACAGCCTGGATGGGGTAGGACATTAAATAAAGGTTGACATGCTACAGCAAACTTTTGAAATGTTGACCTCGTTATGCATGAGTAGTTATGATTATTAAGTTAGAACTTAGCATTAGCAAATTAGAGACCAACCACACAATGTAGACCATTCTTCTTGCGAAAGATTTAATGAAGGAAAACAACCTACAAAAATTAAACTACTGTATTGTCCAATTGGAAGTAATATTATACTAGCAATAAGCTATATAGTATGCTATTATCAGAAATGATAATGAAGAAACTAACAGTAGCCCTAATCAAACCTTAACCACAGTGGTGTAATATCAGCTGCGGGCCTGCTCGCCCACTTGCAGACAGAGAACATGAAGGAAAGAGGGTACAGATGCATTGTCAGCAAAATACTTGCTTGTATATATGATTTGGTTTACAATATTGAAGCATTTGAACAGTTATTGTGATGAAATCATGTGAGATGTTTGAAGGGGAAATGTCTCTTGGTGAAACTGATTACAACTCAGAAACATCTGATGAGGAACTGCTGGACAGAACCACTGTTTACTCTGTTATAGGTTTTATTTTATAAACTAGTAGAGTGCGTTCTGGTAGGTAGGTAAGTAGACAGGCAGGTAGTTATTTGGACCAAATGAAATTAATGATTTTTTTGGGTGTGTGTGTCAGATCTTTTTGCTGTTGGAATGTAAAGAGAATTTCAACATATATAACAAACAACACAAAAAATACATTGCCTCCCCCAGATTTAAGAGCTAACATCTAACATCTCTTTCTGTGTGTCAATATTTCCAAAACAAATATGTTAACACTAGAGGCAAAGTAACACTGAACAATCTGTGAGTTTGGTGTATCTGTGATTGTGGTTTAATGTCACCATAGCTCACACTGATTGGTTAGTCTTTATACCATTATGGAATTTACGCTGATGCCCCAGGTCCCGAGGGCACAATTTTATGGAGATGATGTTCCAAATTTAGTATGATATCAACATATTCTTGTAACACACCTACATAAAGCTAGGACACTCAGGAAAAAGCTCATTCTTTCATTTTTACCTAAACCAAACAAACACTTAACACCACGCAACTAAGTGAACATGGTGCATGCCTGTAGTCACAGCCCTCCAGAGATCTCTCATCTCATCCCATACAATAACAGAACAAATTTATTTATTTATTAATATTTCAATGTTTTTGGGAGATTGATGTTTTTTACATGGTTGTATGGTAATCAATTCAGTAAACATACAACATGTAAATTGTAAACATAGCCAAAACATGGAGACAGCAATATATCTTTATAAATTGTATAATAAATGTTGTATTGTATAAGTAATGTTGTATGTAACATTTGTAGTCAAGGTGTGGGAGAAGACAGTTGCATTATTATCGACCACATCTCAGTTATAATGGTGATATTGCCTTTTGAAATTTAGATTTAATACTTGGTGAGGATGAAAATCTAATGATTTCCTGAATTGCATCTCCATTTACTCTGGAATGACAACATAAATAGATTTACAAAGTCTTCATATTCCTTAGCTTCTGACATATCAAATGAGACCAGAAATATGCATATATGCCTAATGGTTGAGGAGCTACACCTGATTCATTTAGGGTATGTTTTATATTTTAGGCATTTATTTCCTTTGGATAGGGGACAATCACATGAAACAAGCATGTGTTCTTTGTCTGTACCCTTAATGATTTACAGGCTTCTACATAAAAAGAGAAAACACAGCCAGTGTGTATTACTTTTCAGCCCTTTGTGTGCTACGGGTTAATGAAGCTCTGTATGCCAATTTCTTAAAATTGCACTCACTGTGTTGTGTACTGTAGTTCTTTGAACCTCGGCTAACATTCAAGGCTGGTGGCTGAAGGAGGCAAGGGACCGGGGGAGGCAGTTGTCTACCAGGAAGTGGTTTTAATCACATTCACACAGTGTCAGAGATGAGAAGCTAGATGTGAGTGGGTGTCTGCTGAGCAACACAACACATTGTTAGAGCTTCTATCACAAACATGCCCTGTCTTATTAAACAAAAGACACTCATATGCAGTCTTTTTTTCTGCAGATCTGTGTTAGAGATGTGTGAGAGCTCATCTTTACAATCACGTGTAATGTGTTTCTGCTGCATAAAGACAACCTAAACACTGCTTTCTGTTTCAGGGCTAATTGTAGCCTTCAACACTAATTAGTTTCTTTTTTATAATAAAGTTATTTTCTTTGTCAGGTAAGGGTGAGGGTGTGCTGTGTAACAGATCACTGCCTGCATGATTCCATTTCCACACTGAAATTAATGAGACACCCTGAGAAAATTAAAGCTGTCCACTTGACCATGGAGGGCAAACCCATTAGGGTCAATTGCACTGTGTAAACCATGTTTCATGTGGTTGAGTGATAAAACATTTCCCTCCTCCCATTCCACAGAGAGGTGACGGCATCTTTGATCTGAGGTGAGGAGCTCTGCTGGTTGTGAAAGTGTGGAGGCAGTGCAACTGGGCTAGATGTAGGAGCCAAATTCCCCCTTTTAAGAATATGGCGAAAATTGTATGTTTGTTGCCTCATTAGATATTCAGTTTATTGACTTCATGCTTTTTGGTTTAGTAAGTAATTTTAATATTATATTTAATTATGTAAATCCAAGATGGAGCCTTGCTGGAGATATTCCCCTTTTTCCCCATGTTTACCTTTATCACTTCTACATGAGGTAGAGCAAGAGAGAGAGCGGTAATATACAGTTTTTGACCTCAGCTTATTTTACGGAACACTTTTTAATTTTTTTTGTAATTATAACATGCTGTTGGGGTTGTTGCCTAAAACATACTTTCTTTCAAATTCAATGTTTGTTTTTTAAATATGTTGAATCTTTTTAGTCTTTGGACTGCAATCTGGAGCTTGCCTAACGTGATGTAAAGAAATTAATGAGGAACATAAAATGCTTTATTGTTTTATTGTTTGAATTTATCTTGAGCTGGGTGAAGTGGAAAGGAGATGTGATCCCTGTGCCTTTGTCAAAGTGCCTCTGTGCTGTGTGTATGAGAGGAAAGTATGTCAAGAGCTGCATTCACAAACTGATCATAGTTTGTACACACTTTTCCCATGTTCAAACAATTCTGCATTCACAAGTTGCACTGTTATGTGTGCATGTTATGTGTATGCTACATTATGTATCAAATTTTTGTGAGGACCCTTTGCAAAAATTAGGGAATCAAGAAGTGCAAAATTAGGTGCACTTACCAAGAAACGGAAATGTGGAATTAGTTCATGGAAAAAATGACCAATGGTTTCTAAAAGTTCTTTGTTGAGTTACATAATCTCAATAAATCTGTAATTGGAATGCTAAAGATGATATCTGTTGAAAAACAGATTGTGACCAAGCAGAATGGTACAGGCCTAAAGCAGTATCACTGGATGGATTTGCTGACCAGATGAAAAAAATGGACTGAAAGGGCACAGCAGCAGGTTGAACATCACACGGCTGAAGATGAAATCCTCTCAAAGGACAGTACCTCAAATGCCTCTGCAAGGCATTCAAGCAGGCCATGAAAATGTAGTAGGCACTCAAGTTATTCCTCTACATCATCAACCAGGCACAAACTGCAAGCCAAAAAGGAAGCTTTACTGGTCAAAGCAGAAGCACAAAAAAAAAAACTAAAAAAGAGACTCGCACTGGATAAGGAGTAGACTGAACTTACAGCAAAAGGGAGCAATTGAAATGCCAAGTGAAATATAAGCCACTAGCGTTAAACTGAACATTTTTACAGTTTTGAGAATTCCTGTAGGAGTATTTCTAAGAAATAAAAGGGGTCAAAGATGCCTCAAATTAGGCTATTCAAAAGGAAAGGGTGCCCACCTTGATAGATGTCATCACATGACTGATTTATCTAAAAATACTCTCTAAATACAAAATAAAAAAAACTGACTGCCTCACGAGAGCAAAACCGGATCTTGGACCCCTGCTACAACACAATAACATAATAATAATCCTCTTATTGTGCATAAGCGAAAGCTCCCCTGGGAACACCTGACCACAAAATCATGGTTCCTACCTACAGACAAAAGGTAAGGTCCGTCAAATCCTGCAGTACGGACTCAACATCGTACATGGGGCCGGTGCTCTACCAAGTGAGCTAACCACTCTCCCAACTTGAGCATTTTTACTGAATCATGTGAAACCCTGGCCAAAGACACAGACAGTGGCTTCATACATAGGCTTTTGTGGGAACATCTGCATTAAATCTGTGACATCATATTGTGACGGCCTGCACCTTTTAGTTGTACGGCTTATGGGCGTCGCCCATTCATGTAGCCGTGCATGCTCTTTGTGGGAGGTTTCTTATTCGTCAGCGCCAGAGTCCGCCCAGTTCAGGAAGTGCTAAAATGTTTGGTGTGTGTCTGGGAGTGAGGGGAAGTTGAGGGAAGTTGTGGGAAGCAAGAGAGCGTCGAAGCGACACGTTAATATAGTTGAACAAGTAATAGTGAGGCCGTTAATCCCTTCAGCGTTCACCTACCACAACGATCCCGTACGTCGGCCCCTTCTTCATCCATCGCCACCAAACCAGTCCAGAATCCACTAACAGTCAAGCAGGTCGTATGTGCTTCCAACCCCCCCCCCCACTTCTATTTTTGAGCAGTGTGGGGGGTTTTTTGTTTGTTTTTTTTTTTCTCATGTTGGATTTGTTTTGAGGAGCAGAGCAATCTTTATTTGATGGGTGTTTTTTCTTGCTCTGAAGGCTTAACCTGAACCGTTTTTGAACTGAACTGCTTTTGAATTTAACTGAACTGCTTGCTGAATTGAACTGAACCCTGAGGGGAAATTTGAGTTGTGTTTATTGATTTGTGGTACGCTTTTGTTAATATACATTGCCTTTGTTGAATTTTATAATTGAGTTGTGGTTTTCATTATTGTTCATTGGTTTCACTCAACGTGAGGGTCCATAACATCGTATATGTATCCTTTGTGTCACTTGATGGGTAAAATATATTATTCTGTGTAAAATCATAAAAATCTTACGTGTCAGGAGAGAAACCTGACTGGCACCCCAAAAGAAACCCGTAAGTTAAACTGTCACAATATGGTAATAATAAACCTTGGTTCTCATGTGATGTAATTTCATTGCAGAGAAAGATAAAGACTGCATTTAAAAGTGGGGATGTAAAAACACAAGGCAGCAAAATATAAACTGAGATCTGCAATAAGGAAAGCAAAACATCTTAAAACTGGAGGACAAAGGTAATATGGAAAAGTCTTTAAAAAGGACTAATTACAAAAAAAGTCACCTACTGATGCAGACCCGACACTACCGGACAGATTAAATATTCTTTTTACCGGGTTTGAGGAGCCTATTACAAACACATAGCCATTCCCAACTGACAAAAATACAGTGAGCAGGGTGTTTCATAAGCTGTACAAAATTAAAGCAGCAGACCAACCCCAGGCTTCCTTTGCCACTGCTCCAACCAACTGGCCCCAGTCTTCACGTCTTTACGGACATCTGTAAACTCTTCACATAGCCAACAAAAAGGTACCAGCTCCTTCCTAAACTCCACCATTATCCCATTCCAAAAAACAGCAGAAAAGCCCTCCGACATCTATATAAATATACCTAATATACGAGTTCTGTTCATCGGTTTAAGTTCCAGGAAACTCCAGGACATGAACATTAACACCTCACTTTGCCTCTGGATCAGAGCAGTTAATCCAGAGTGCTCTTCAACCTACCCAAGTTTTCCAACATTACACCACCACTCTGCAAACTGACGGTGGCTGTTCCAATCTGGGTCAAGACTCCACAGTGGAGGAACAAGCTCCACATTGTCATCAGGACATCTTCCATCACAGACTGAATACTCATGGGCTCAGACTGCAGATTGACCTATAAAAATCAACCACAAATCTGTCTTTGATCATATGTAAAAGTAGCACATGAAGCAGTTCAACATATTTGAAGCTGATGTACTTGCATAATTCTTCCAAGTTTTGGGTTGTACCCAAAGTTGTTTGGGTAAAAGCGTCAGCTATATAAATGTAATGTACTTCAACATGTGGCAAGTATAATGCAACACATTGACTATTCTCTGTTTCTGTTCCCCTTTGGACATTACAAATCAACTTATGGCACACATGGATGCAGATGAGGAGGTACTAGTGTAGGGGATTTTGCTAGTACATAGAGTACAAGTGTATTGGCCTATGCCAATTATCGTGGCCAGTGTCCAGCAATGAAAAAAGGTTTTCATGTTTTTATCCAAACTTTCATGTCTTCATGAAATCATTTTAACTTTTAAAGGAAGACTGCCAGTATTTGATAGTTCTGTTATTGTCAGCAAATTGAATGACTAAATATGGATAGCAATGCAGCTTTCCAAGTCCACTTAAACCACACTTCACATGCTGGCGTACTGGCAAACGGCAGATAGCTAACGGAATTGTAAAGACTTCAATCACCATAATTCCTGAAAGGTAACATCTGAAAACTGCTACAGTTCTGGCACTTTTCTATATTGACTCATCAGCTTTGGGAACATAGTACAATAGCAGGATTTGGGTGTAGGAGGAACGTGTGGTGTGTGGGATGAGTGGGGATGGGATGGATGGAGCCTGATGTTGTGATTTGGACTGATAAAAAAGCTGGGATTCTATCCAAAAAGCTTACATTAAACTGTGTTGTGATGAGAAAAGGTGTATGTATGTGTGACTGTACTGAAGTAGGCATCAGTCACAGAGTGTGTGTGCATGCTGTGTGTATGTGGTATCAGGCAGGCAGCCAGCAGCCTGCTGAAGTGGAAAGCTTTCAGCCTGGTCACTAAGTGGGGTTGCAGCCCAGCACTGATCACTGCACTCCTCTATCCTCCACTTCACTCGCTCCTCTCATCTCTCTCCTTCTCTTTACTGTCTCGCTCCTTTCTCTCCATGACCTAGCTCTCCCTACCCCTCCTCTCTCTGCTGCTGTTTCATATTGCCTATCTGTCCATCTCCCCCCTTGCTTTGTTTTCTCTTTATCTCAGACATCCTCTCCCCCATCTCTCCTGTCCTTTCCATTTCTTCAGCCTTCACTCACTTGAAGCCTTTTTCTTCCCCATCGTTTCATTTCCCCTCAGGCATTTCTTTTTCTTCATTTCATCACATCTATTTTCTCTCCAATGCTCTGCTTCTCTGTTCTTTCCCCCTCTCTTCTCCACTCACTTTCTAATGTCTCTCTCACCACCCTGTATGCATCCCTTCAGCTGCATACACACAGTATGCTGTGCTGCTTTCATGCAATGCAAATACTTATGTATATATTTATGGTATGGTGGTGACAGACCATACAGTATAACATTTATACTGTATGGTCTGTACATTTATTTGAAGGATAACACTGGTATTATGTTATTAACAACAAATCTTAGGTATCAAGAGGCAAATCAACAATGAACGTGAAGTATTGTGTGTGTATCAAAGCCTGATATATTATTCTTCTGTGCCATAGAGCTCTATTGTTGTCCATAAATATACACACATACATACATACATACATACATATATATATATATACATACATACATACACACACATACACACACACACACATATATATATAATAAAAGTGGACATCAAGGTGGTTGAGCAGTCAGTTTGGCAATGCTTCCTATAATATATATACTGTCAATTCATGTCAACAGAATTACTGACAGCCTAATATGGTTCTCCGTAAGTGAGGTCCTGCTTGAGCTAGTCCATCAGCATGTGCTAAGTGTCAACCTGCGCCACAATCCACACAAACCGCAGCATGGTTTTTAGTTTTTGGAAAATGAAGAGCTTCTGTTCCAATGTCTCACTTCCGTCTCTCAAAGCAGACTCAGAGTAAAGTTCAATATCTTCCTCCACTTCCATGTCCATGCCCTCTCTCTCTCTCTCTGCACTTACCTCTTCCTCTCTCTCTTTCGTCTGTCTCCTTGATTTCTCGTTGCTCTCTCATCCCGACTCCTCTCTGCCAACCTGAATTAGACCACAATCTTAGCTGATGGGTTGGGTTTGTACACCCTGATGGAGTGTGTGTGTGTGTGTGTGTGTGTGTGTGTGTGTGTGTGTGTGTGTGTGTGTGTGTGTGTGTGTGTGTCAATGACACATGGCATAGAGGATGCTTGAGGCTGGAAAGAGTTCCATCAGAAGTTTTTTCACTTTTATGTATAAAACACAAACCACTTTTAAGTCTAACAGTCAAATAGAAGCCCAGCACTCTACCTCTGCACACAAACACTAATGTGCCCTGAAGCCAGGCACCCAAACAGCGTGGAAATCCATGCATCAAAGTCACCCATTATGATAATGACAAAGAACAACATCTTCTTGCTGAACAGCAGCAGTGTAACTGCAAGGAGTCAATTTAGCATTTTCTGATTCACTGCTTCACTATTAGCTTATTTTGTGTCATTTTTGTGTTATTTTGGGTTTGATTTTTTCTCCCCATCTCAGTATGCTAAGAATTATCTTCATACACATTTATTCTGAGTGATAATGTTTAGGGGTAACATAACACTAGCCAGAAGGAAAGAAAGGAAAGGTATGAAGGTGATTTTGGACTTTGTCAACCGTTCCTGTTACAATGCAATCTGGTTTTTGAACTGCAGCCACACACGTACGCCTCAGACTGGGCGTGGATTGCCTACGTCAGGGGTATTCAATTAGATTTCAAAGAGGTCTAGTTAGAGAAAATTTCCTGAAGCAAAGGTCCGGAACATCAAAACGACGAACTTGCGTTATCATTCAGTACTATAACCTATAGTTGTATCAACACATGTTTTTAGTCAACAACGGACTGTCAAATCAAATAATATTTCAGTCAGTTTTCACATCAAACTGGAAGGATAATAAATAATAACTATTCAAATAATAAATTCTAAATTTAAGTAAACTAAATTAAAGTGCCTAATTTTTAGAAAAAATGTAATAAAAAGTGTAGCTTGAAGTGATGAAGTGTAGTCTTAACCAATTTTATAATAAACACTCAACACATCATAACAAATGAACAGCCGTAATGCCTCCTCTTCTCTTTCATTTCCTCTTACAGAGCTACCACTTTCCTACTTTCTGTTGTTCAGTGAGAAACGTGAGCTCCAGCTAGCATATTGGAGATCTATGAGATATTCTGGTTTTGAACTGCCCGTGGGATGAATGTACATGTAAAAATCTGTACATTCTTGATTAAAAGTCATGTGAAATCTCTTTTATCTTTCGTCTCCTCAATTCGGGTGTGTTTCCAAAACGTCTCTGGTGAATCTCGCGGACTCAACTCGCAAGCATCGGTATGCACAGATTTGATTGGCTGAGCAGCGTCACATGAGACGATTGGAGCACATGCGATTGGTCTGTGAGTTTCCTGGTCCTCT
>NC_060154.1:31337646-31372908 GCF_021292245.1 Micropterus dolomieu
GTAATAGGTTAATGTTGACAGCTCTGATGATCAATAAGCCATTTCCTTAACTGAATCTTAAATGAACTATACGTGTTTATATTTCTGATAGTTATGGGGGTGAGGTTCCACTCAGCAGCAGCTAGAACAGAAAAAGCAGTATGACCAAATACACTTTTCCTAAAGGGAATGATACAATCTCCCCTAGCTGCACCTCTGGTCCTGCAGGAATCAGCTGTTCGGGTATTGACAAACTGTTGGAGGGGAGGGGAAGATAAACCATGAATAATTTTATAAATAAGACATAGATTTGAGTATTTAACCATATTATCCCAACTGAGCAATCTATATTTTTGTAATATTGGACAGTGATGAGAAATACATGGTTTCTTATCCAGAGTTTTAACAGTTCGTTTGTAAAGTGATTGCAGAGGTTTCAAAGATGTAATACTAGCTTGTGCCCAAATGGGTAGACAGTAAGTGATGTGTGAGAAAATCATAGTGCGCATGTACATTTTTGCTGCCTGTGTGGACATTTGATGGCGAATGTGTCTAAAGTTACTGAGACTATATTACTACTATATTCAACCTAAGCTGACCGAAGCCGGACCTCCAGGAAAACCTGCTAGTAAAAAGCCGGTCCTGGCATGCCAAACTAACTAGTTGTGAGGTCGGCCAAACACCAACCGACAGGGAGAACCAACATGCAGTAAGGCAAAACAAAGGCATTTTGTGGTTGAGTTGATGTCCAATAGTCTGTTACTCCTTTAGCTTTTATCCTTAAAACTCAGCCAAATTTAACTGAGTTAGTATCATCTAACTTGCGTTTTAGTTGCCCTTACGATTCAAATCCTTCCCCACAATAACTTAGACCAACTAAATTCACCTGGAACCCTTACTGTCATTGTCTGCATCCTGTTTGTTTAGTCATTGTTTATGTCTTTGATGTATATTTAACCGCATTTATATCCACTTTTAGTTAGTTAATAAATTTCACCTAAATTACAGTGTGTGTGTATTGTTTAAAATACACACACACCTCCAAGTCACTGTCACGGAGGATTTATGCCCTTCGATATGAGATTGACTGATTGATTTAAGATTATTGAGCGATTATTAGCTAACTGAATAATTGTGTAATTATTAAACTATAACATTACCCAGGGGTCCGGAGACCCTGGGCGAACTGAATTTCCGGTGGTTTCGAGGTTTATGAATTAATATTCTCTGAATATTAATTGTCATAATTTGTATTACAAAAGTAGGTATGTTACAAGCATTTACAATGAAGCATGCAAAGCATGAAGAATTACAGTATTGAATGATTACATACCTGTACCTGCGAAATGTTGTGGATGATCGATGACACTGTGGACCAGCCTCTGCCATTGTAAGGCCATGGTTTATAACATGGTCCACAAGTGTGGCACATATTTAACCTGTGCCTTTGCACTCTTTTGCATCTTCCTATATTCTGCTGCCACACCGCCATGCATGCCTCCTTCATAGGCAGACTGATGTCCCCATTCAATGTTTATCTAAGCAGGCCTGTCCTCCATGTCCACAAACTGTAGTAACTCTGTTGTGCTCAAGCTGTCTACAGTAGATGTGTTTTATACCTGTTAGGTAAACTGGACAGCACGTTCCATCTACGATGTGAGAAACTCCCCATTTGCTATTGAAGTTCCAGTTTCACTTTAACTAATTTCAATTTAGCAGACTATTCTGCATGTGATGACTTACACAATGAAATAATTCTAACATATTTTGGAGAGTAAAACTATTCAACTGAGAAGAAACAGTCTGTTTTGATCACAAAGACGTATACAGCCAATATTGTTCAAGTTGTAGACAACAGTGCTTAGTCATGTCAAAATGAGCTAAAACATTTGCAAATGGTAAAGAATGAGAAACTATTTCTGTTGTGCACAAGTAACAAAATGTTGTGACGGATTTCACATTGTTTTGATGACTTCAGCTGTCACTTGAGAATTAAGCCAAAGCAACTGAGAAAAACTGTAAATGTTTTCACACTGGTGCCAGCTCATTAAGTGGATTAAAGTGGAACTCGAAATTTGATTTCACAATGCGATTAACATTTGGCTGAGAAGTGTCCTTAACATGTTTAATCATGTATCAGAGGTGGCTTTGCTGGGTTTTATTAAATAATGTTACCATGAGTACCATCTGTGCTCTTATTACATGATGGCTTAGGGTCATTATTGTGCAAATTAAAGAGTTCATTCTGCCAACCGGTTGTTCTCCTGTCACTGGAAAAATTCTGTGTTATTTATGTACTTTTTAGTTTGTACATATTTTAAAACAAATCTTTTACACACAAATACTGAAATCATTTTTATGTACCTGTTGAAAACAAACAATGAAGGAATATTGGTCCTTATGATCAACATTTTTCATATTTTAGTTCAACTTCACAGTCTTGAGTCAAAACTTCAAAAGCCTCCTGGTAATGACCTTGATCTACAGCAATAGGTGTACCTCAGGGGACCATCCGTCTGGAGCTGATGACTCTGCATACAAACAGATACAGGCACTACAGGTTTTTTAGTTCAACAATCTCCTAAGACCTATGGTGGGAAACCAACATTGATTTCATCATCAAAAAGTCCAGGAGAGGATGTACCTCCTGCACCAGTTCAGGAAGTTCTAGCTGCCTCAGCAGCTGTTGGTCCAGTTCTACACAGCAGTCATCCAGTTTGCAGCAGTCAGGACTGTAGTGTAAGAGGTACTGTATGCCCACAAAGATCTTCCACAACCTCAAAAAATCAAACACTAACTTGTAATGTTTGTGACTTTCAGCTTTCACTTTCTTTTACTTCAGTGTCCGAAATATAGAAACTGACAAATGTCATGAGTAATAAATGACTGAAGTCTAAATTTTGGCTCCACACACACCGGAGGCGCACATTTAAAGTACTGGTACCAACTGAGCTTATGACATGTTGCTATGAAGGGAAAACAGCAGGAAATTGAAGCTGCCAACAAATATGAAGTCTCAACAGTTTGATCTGCAGAAATGTCTGAGAACTGAGCTAATGTCATGGATTTGGGGGGGAACAGCAGGACCAGCTGACCCAAGAGTGGAGCAATAGTGCTATGTCTGTATACGGTTTATTTAGAATATAACTTACAGGTAAGGGGGGAAAGAATTATCTGGAAACTATATACACAAACTGTCCAACACATGTAATGGAAGCAGACAGGGGACACTTGACAAGGAAGGGAGAGAGACGGACTGACAAAGACAGGAAGACTATAAAACACAGGGAGGGTAGGATAACTGGAAACAGGTGAAACACATAAGGTAATCACAGGGCCATCCTTTACGAAAGGAAAGGAGAGAATACCGTCCCACAATTCTTTGCGGAGGCAACATTTAAAGCGATGCACATTCTCAAACTCAAATGATAAAGTCCATTGACCCCATTTAGGAAAATCCTTGCAATATAGAAGCACATTATGATACTTGAACAAGACTCTCCAAATTTCCTTCTTTCTTTTGGTTTGTTTTCTTTTGGTTTTGCTGTTATCCGATGCTGTTTCAACACCATTTTATGTTTCGGATTGTTTAAATATGCCATAAAGTGTTGTATTTGAATTTTTTACAATAAAAAAAAAGAAATCGCCGACCATGACGGATAAAGGATGTTGAGCACCATGTAAGTTACCACTGGCTTTTAAGCCTTTTCTCTCTCATGCCATAACCCCCTAATATGCATGTCTTGGACTGTCAACAATAACTGAGACCCATGGGAGCTGTGTTACTAGTCTTGTAATATGATCAAAGTGAGGATAATGTTGTAGCGTGTAGGTTCACGTTATGTATTTTCAGCCTTCAGCAATATCATAAATTGATTTTACTTCAATCACAGATGCCGACACCCTGGCCTTCATAAAGGCATTGATCAAGCTGGATGACCTCTACAGTAAATGTAATGTATTATTTCAGTGTTTCCCACACACTGATTTATTTGTTGCAGCATGGCACATTATCAACGCCGATCGCCAAATATTGATTTTTGGATTATTTTTTTTTACTATTTAAAATGGGTAAAATTGTACTTCAACAAAGAACTGCACACAGCGCATATATTTGCTCTGCGCCTCCTCTCGCTCCCTCTCTCGCCACAGTTACGCTGTCATTCTGTGGGAAAGAGGAAGCTAACTTTTTGCTATCTTGGTAATATATTCCACCTTGCTGTCCACCTTTTAGATGGTGCAGTGTCACAGATGCGCTTTTTGTAGTCCATCTTCAGAACATTGTAGTTTCATCACGGCAGGCCATATTAGTAACATCCGCCGTCGCATAATTACGTCGCCTAGATTCTCTGAGCCCAGCAGTCCTCTTTTCCTAAGTCCTTATGAATTTTCCTTCACATCTTTCCTTGACCTCATGACGTTTTCCATCAAGGAAAGGTGGTTAGGGAAGGAGATTTTTTTTTACTTTTTGATCGTAGCCAAAACACACAAGGAAGGACATTACCAGGAATAAAACAGGAGAATACCACAAACCAAAACCCCAAGAAATGGTTGGAAGCCTGCAGTGAATGGATAAAACAGGAACTTTTTTTTAAAGTTTCATTAATTCAAAGACTTATTTTATCAGTGAGAGAAAAAAAAAAGCTGGAAACTGAAAGACTGAATGACAGGTATCCTTTCTTTCTAGAAGCTCTGCTTTTAAAGTCTACCTGCCTGGCAGTGATGTGAAAGTGATGTCAATTGAGTTATCTTCTAAGACTTGGTAAAGCTCCAGAAGCCACAGAACACATTATAAATCTTTTTTTTCTCAGGCTGAGAATCACTGCTCAAAGCTTTGGCATGTATAATTGGTGGAGTGCCCCGTTAAGTTTTAATATAGAGTGTAATGAATAAAGAAACACTCTCTGGTCAGCCTTGTCTTAAATGTATTTTATTACAGCATTGGTACCAGGAAGAATCCTCCACACATCAAATGCAACTGAGTGTCAGCTTGCCAACCCTCCTTCCCACTAGACCAGTTATTATAACCAAGCTGCCATGAGAGTCTTAACTGTCTTGTCTGTCTTTTAATCTTTATGACTGGACAGTCTGAACCTTCCCTCTCATCAGAGAGGCCCCTTGTGGGTTATTCAAACAAATGATTTAACAGTGGTTCCATATTATACATATAGATGGACAAACATGGACAACTCTGGAACTCTTGTGCTGTGACTGCACAAAACATTCCTCAGTTTCTGATTCACACCTCTTATTGGCATCTTTTCCTTGCCAACAATGGTTGAAGTTCATGGGTATTGTAGTTTTTAGAGCAATGTCTGAGAAACAGGTGAAACAACTAAAACTAATAGCAGATAACTTTTAACATATACCTATTATAACATCAGTAGGACAGTCTTTATTCGCCACAGCAGGGGTTTGATACACAGGTAATCTGTCAGTTGAAAGTCCAATGAACACTTATACAAGTACAATAACTGAAATTACAGTCAAGAAATACTATACAATCTGGCACGCAGACTGGGAAGCAGATGACTTAAATACTCTAGGGAATCTATTAAGGAACAGGTGAAAGTAATGAAGGCGAGGCAGACAATTACACAGACTGGGGAGGGGCACGAAGAGAGGTGATCTGAAACATGAGTAGAGGTGAGTAACACAGTACAAACAGAAAACTTCCCCAGGGCGTGATGACATCACTGATTTTTCACATAACAGTGCTTCATTCATATACAGTATGTTTGCTTTTGATTGAAACCTTTTTGGACTATTGAGAAGTTATACTTGTGCAACCCAAAACAGAATTTTGTGACTACACCTCTGTGTTTGAATACGGCTGTTGTCTCACACCCTGAATTGAAACCGCATTTGATTTTACAACTTGATTTTAGGTTCCATTAGTTTCTCCTGCTGTGTAACTGTCAAAAGAGTCAGATGAATTTACTTCCATTATTATTATTATTTATAAACACAGAAGCTCTAACTGGTAAGGTGGCACTGAGGTAACATGCATGAGTGAGTCATATTTTCCAACATGACTTGAAAAATAGAAATGAGAAAGAGGTGTGAAATGTGACTGCTTAGGTTAGCTGTGTTGTTGAAATATCTGTGCGTCCACAGTATGACTTGTGTACAGCTCTCTTTCCCTGTCTGTGCTGTGCAGTAAAATTCTAAATTAGTCTTTTGGAAAATCAGCTCAAGACTCATTTTATAACAGGACAATCTGCTGGATGCTGGTTAAATAAAGTGATATAATAAAATGAACTGTATAAAATAATAGGAAACTGAGCACTGATTCATCATTTAGCATTAGCTTCCTTCACAGTGAGAGAAAAAAGATGTGTAGCACTCTTCTCACAGCGCTTAATTAGACTAAACAAGATCAAACTGCTTAACATCATATTCAGTGGACTCTGCTCCTCCTGAACAAAATGTGGCTTCATCTCAGTGTATGGAAGTACACGAGCAGTTGGCTAAGCTGGAAGTCAGTGCTTGGGGAGCTCAGAGTGCAGACTTGAGAAAGAATTTCAATGCAACTAAGAAATAATTATTTTCCCACCCTTACTGTTTAATGTTTTAAGGCTATATTTCTAGTCCTTAACCCAGAACTTGTGGGGTCCCCCACGGGAGTGTCCTGGGGCCATAATTCATTTTATTTTTTATTTATATTAATTGTTAACATATTAAATTAATATATTATTTGGTTACTTACATACTGTGTCAGCTAGTTTGTGTTGATTTGTTACTGTGGGCTGGTGAAAGCTATTTCGGTTGTTTGACAGTCAGAGACAGCAGGTTTAAGTCGAAGGCAGGCTGTAAGATTTACGTTTGGCACTTAGGCTGCTGACCGTGGTGCTGATCAAGGGCTGCAGGTTTGAGATCGCATGAAGTCATTGTGTGTATGTACCCATGATGCAAAAATATTTGCACTGGGGCCAATCACAATTATGTTAGGCTGCTGCTGTGGCTATCCAACACTAAACGTTCCCTTTATTCAGGGAAACCTAAGATGAAGCTAACAAAAACAGAATTTAGGTAAGATACAGTAGGTCTGAAAGCAGGCCTGCTAGATAGTACGACATTAAAAGTTCTTGCTGGCTTTACTTAAATTCCATTTAAACTTTGCTGCCTCTGTCACAACGTATCAGAAACAAGCATCAGACTGCTTAAAATAAAAGTCAGGGTTATATATTTAATTAAGATCCAGACTGACAAACTGTTGATGGCTAACCAACCAGACATTGTGTTGAAGAAGGCAGTAGTGATTGTTGTAGCAATACCAAGTGACAGCAACATCAAGCAGAAGGAACACGAGGACCTGGAAAACTACTGAGGGCTGAAAGACGAGCTAGAAACAATGTGGAGAGTAAAAGCAACAGTGGTAATAGGAGCACTGGGGGCCGTGACCCCCATACTGGAAGAGTGGCTCCAGGAGATTCCAGGTACAAGTGTTGAAGAGTGCAGTCCTAGGAACAGCTAAGATACTGTGCAGAACCCTCAGACTCCCCGGCTTGAGGATGACAAATAACCTCCCTGTTCTTTGCTGAGTGATGGATGACTCATACTAAAATTTCACATCCACATTAGGCGTTGAGAAATGTTGAAATAAGGTACAATTTTACTCGTCCCTGCGTAAGTGCAGGTTTATTTATAGGTATTAGAAAATCATGTTTCCTCAGGGCCAGAGTATAAAACTGACAATTTGTCACGCAGAACATAAAAGCATCAAAACATTAAACATTGAACATGTATGGGTGCATCCTCATAACTAGCATTTTAGAAATAGGAAAGATTTGAGGAAAGTCACTTGATTAGTCTGAAGTCTCATAGGCTATAACTGTGTATGCTGTTCGTCTTTTACATTGGATACATGCCAGGAAAGATCTCTTCAAAGCCAGTAATGGACAGAGGAGGGCTGATTACAGTGACCTTTAACTCTTTCAGTTTCAGTGTGTTAGTATTGCACTTCCATAAAAGTTGGGGGACTTACAAGATAATTCTGAGTTGTAGTTCCTGTCTGTGAGTCAGGCAGCTTTCATTAGATCTCCCTTAGCTGTTCCACAAAATGCCCTGAGTTTAAACATAAACAAATATCTGAAATGTCAAGCCTAAATTAAGTTCTTTTGTCAGACTTTAGAAAGCTCTGGACTTGACTCATATACTCATATATATATATATTTTTAACAATCCCCAGCTTTATTATTGAATTATTGGTATTAAATGAGAAGTTAAATGTTGGCTTGATTGACAGGTGCCCATCAGGATTGTGACCTTGGTTGTGCACATCCAAGTTGCTGTGGCTGACATTATGTTACTGCTGGAAGCACACCTCTGAAGAAACTAGGGTCTTGCTCAGGGACGTGTTAGTGGATGTGCCGCAGTGGGGGATTGAACCCCCGTCTCTCACACCAAAAGTAGACTATATATCCACTGCACCATCACCTTTTGACATCACCTTTGAGTATCAGGAGCCAAACACTGGCTGTGATTTTCTGATAATGTGTGCTAACTGGACCAGTTAATTGGTCTACAATAAACTAACTGGTGTGTTGTTTTATGAGAACTTTTGTTTGATACCATCCAGGCTCAATAAACCAGAAGTCATCACCCGCCCTCCCTGCGGCCGGGGATCAGTACTCCTGATGACCGTTAGGGGGCGGCACTGAGGCAGGAGGGGCAGGCAGGCTTGAGTGCCGCTGAGCCGGGCACAGCAGACAGACAGAGGAGGGCTGCTGGAAGGAGGAAGGCTGCTCATGCCACCGGGGTTTACCGGGAATTAAAAATCTGTCGTCCAGCGCTGCGCGACGGGCTCTGTCGGTTCAGGAAGGAGGAATTAAAACACCACAAAATGCATCTTTGGGGGATTTGGATGCTGATGGCGGCTCTGCAGGTAAAATATTTTCCCAGTTTTCCAGCGGAGGCTGCAGCAGACACACAGCGGGACTGATGCCCGTTACAAGCGGAGCCAGAGAGAGGGGCGACGCGACTTCATTTGACTTCTTATATTCATTCTCTGCTATCTTCCGCTAAATTAGGGCCGTCAAAAGCAGCCTATATTTCACATAGTGATCCCAGACCTGCCCTGGTCCTGCTGCACAATGAGTAATTTGTCAAACATGCAGGAGAACGTAATTGTAGCCCGATGCTTCCTTTGTATGATCAAACACGAGCGTGTGTGCTAGAAAGAACCGTTACGCAGGTTACGCATCCATCGCCCGTTCCGGCACCTCCTCATGTTGTTCTCTCAATCAGATGCTTGACTTTTGTTGGGCTGTAATCCAGTTCAGCCAGAGAGACTGAGACCCGTAGCGTTGTTTTTCTTGTGGTGAGAATACGTGGATCTCCATTTAGAAAAGATGGCAGTTTTATGTGTTTTAGGGTTTAAGACGTTTGAGGAGTCGTGTCTGTTCTTGAGTTTGGCACCCTGTCCCTTAATGAGTAACGTTAGGCTACAAGCGGTATGTATTTCAGTATACATTCTCAAGTCTCCTCGTCATGTGCCCTGGAACAATTCTGCATTAAATGTAAAACCTGCCACTCGGAGTGGACCCAGCGTGTGCTGGTCTAAGCTAACGTTCAGCCGTATTTCTCTGTTGGATTTGGCCTGTGTGGGCTGTGGGACTAGGAACCCATCGTGAAAGTGGGCATTGTGTGATTGAGATAAAGTGCAGCACCACATGACTATTTTCTATTTTCTAAACGTCTCAAATCGTGTTAAATGGAGGTTTGGCATTAAGCGAGAACTGCCACATTTGTGGATAGAGTTTGACGTGCAGGTTTTGTTTGTGAGAGAGAACACTACACACAAGGGGCTTACAGTGCAGACAGGGATGATGCTTAGGCCACCTGCTGTTCAGCCCATTTCCACAAGTAAGACTATAACTTTTAAAGGACCATACTAATATTTGTCACGTTTCATTCCATTTACTGTCATTAGCATTGTAGCAATTACTACTGACCATGTTCTTAAGTGTAGGCTAACATTTGTTTTAGTATTTACTGTAAAACTTGATGAATGGCTTTTATTTGCTTCAATCTCTGAACTCACCCTGCCTATATTAGGGACAGGCGTCTGAATGGGACAGACCTTTGATTCCTATCCCACACAACTCTTGCTCAGCAAAGATGGGAAATAAGCTACTATGAAATTGTTAATTTAAACCAATGTGAATATTATTGTATAAAAATTAGGCTATCAAATAGCATATCAATTACAAATCATTGATTTGATCTAACTCAGAACAACAGCTCAGGACAACTTGATGCACAGAGAGAGAGTATCAAAAGGTAGCCTACCTTAGAAAGGATGAATGCCGAAGGTTTCTGTTGTTATTTCATCTTGGATTCAGTTTTGACAGACCTTTTTGATTCTTTTTTGATCGGTGGACCTTACTGACTAAAGGAATATTCAAGGAATAGATATATATTCAGATTTTATTCTTTACCGTGAAATGAGCTGAACGATTGAATTGTGGAGAATCTAACTGATGTAACTATGTGTTGCATATCCATATTAATGAAAGTTTAAACATTTAAATTTGTATGTGCAATCTAAGGAGTTTAAAACTAGCTCAAGCTTGTGACCCGGTGGGCTTTAGAAGGTTTTATACATCCAGAGAACTTGCTTTTATTAGTCAAAATAAGCTTTTATTTGTTTTAACGTAATGGGTTTTGAGTCATTTCAGCAGTACACTGAAAAACATTTCACCATAACATTTCATTATATTAAATGAAATGAAAGAAAGCCAATAACTGACTAGAAGATTAAAAAACAGATATTTAGAAACCTTACTAACTACATCACCTTGCCCTGCATTCATTGTTGTGCTTCCTCATGTTGTCCTCTTAATGTTCGGTCTTTTGTCTTGCAGTAAAATATATCTTATGAACTAGGGTATGCTTTGAAAGTGGTCAGTAGCAATGTTACAGATGCGTTATTTGTATTTGTAAGAAATGCAGACAGCAACATACTTAACACACTGCTGTACTGGCAAATCATTGTGACAGTGTATTTTCATGTGTGAGCCTCAAAGCTTGTAAATGTACCTCGAGCAGGATTTAATGACAGCAGAAAAAGAGGAGATCCACACCATGTGGACAAATCAATAGAGAGGGGACAGTGCTGTGCCAAAGGGTCAAAGGTCAGGTCCTAAAATAAACCCATCACCAATGTCATACGTCCCAAACAGCAGGGTCAGCACTCTCAAGGGATTACCTTAAATCCCCATACAAACCTTTGATACATTTGCTTTTGTTGCTTCTTAGCCACAATGTTCATCTTCTTATGAAGGCTTTAATGGTATGTTTTCTATTTATACATGAAGGCACCTTTGAAGCATGCTAATGTATGTGGTTGTGGAATGTAAGAACATCAGGTGTGGCGATACGGTTACAGCAATGGGCAGAACGTTGTTTAAGTGTGTGGAGAATACTGTATTGATGCTCCAAGTAACGCTTGGAGTGCCTCTCATTCGTCTCACTGAAAACTTTAAAGTTATAGCAAACATTTGACTCATGCAGTATGCTAGAAGAGATATGGAAGGGGTCTGGAACAGATGCCTGGGTGTGTTTAACTTTTTGCCTGCATCATGGAAACATTTGTCTGTATAGTTTTACCCACCGTGCAGGACTGAATAATGTTATTAAAAAAGGTTGTCACTTCTGAATGCAGTAACGATTGTGGTATATGATGTGATTAATGTGTGGCAAAATAATGTAATGACATTTTAAATTAGAAGGGCACTCGGGCAGTGCAGACCTCCACCAAGGCCAATAGTTTAGTCCTCTTTGAAATGCAAATCTGCAAGTGCAATCAGTGTATCTGTCTGGATATATTTCCTAAACAATTAGAATTACAATGTCAAAATATCTTTTTTTTCCTAGCTGATGCCTCATCATCTCAGCTGTGCATTTTTTTTTACTTTGCATTGGTAGGAAAATCGGATTCAGATCCGCTGCAAAATTGAATGGGTTCTCCCTTGGCCCATGCTACACCCTTCCACCAGTGTTGATGAAATTCAGGCCAGTGGTTTCTCAGTAATCTTGTTGACACACAAACAATCAAACAAACAGCACCGTCAACTTAACATCATTGGCAGAGGTAATTATAGGCTCAGAGACAGGTTCATCAGTGAGATGTTTCTGAGGAGTTGTGTTGAGTTCATTAGCTCAAGAGGGAACCCATCTACTTAGCTCAGAGAGCAGAATTAGATTGCGCAAGCTATCTTGTCAGAACTCAGATTTTATATGATGCAAAGATACTGTTTTAAGGTCAGACAACTCAGACTGTTCTCCAACTCAGCATGGCTGTTGAATGAATTGTGTGAACATTTGTCAGAATCTTCAATCAACACTTTGCTGATCAGTGCGTTTAGAATTTCAGTGTGGGACTCCATGACAGCTGTGCAAACGGAGGCTAGTCATCTTCGTCTTCTGGTCAAGCATCCCAACCCTATGTTTTTGGATTAGCTGTTGTCTTTAGTTAATGGAAATTTTATATTTTACTGTGGTTACTGTTTTACCTTTTATGCTGCATTATTGTAGGCCTGTGTTTCACTGTGTAGTGTTTGATAATTTTATTATGTTGCAGCTAGGTGAAGGTTCCCATTGAAAAATAACTCATAAGAGGGTTTCCTTATCTGACCGTCCTTGATAGGCCTTCCTCTCTGGTTCCTACTCCCCTCCTCCCTAAAAGTCAGCTGCGTAATACCCTTGACCACCAATGTGTAGCACCCACCTGGGTGATGCACGGCAGCCTCACCACACATCAGCTTGATGCAGAGAGGGAAAAAAAAAAAAAAAAAGCTACGCTGTGGACGGTCGGTGATCGTTCCCTCTGGCTGAATGAAGCACGACGCTCCTGATTTTACACATGATCCATGATGATACAGAAATATAGAAATTAATGACAGAAAGCATACTGTCAATAATAATATAGACCCAGTATAGTCCCATCACAATTTTCTTTTCTCATGTCTTACTACCCCTGGCTCCCTCATACTTTGCACCCTCTCCTTGCGTCTGGGTCATTCCAGCATACTGAAGCTGTTTCTGCTGGGGTTTCCCAAAGCAGTTTTTCAGATGTGCTGTCTTAGTCTTAGTGCAATCTTAGGCAGGATGGGCAGGTACATGCGATTTCCACATATTCAGGACGCACTCAAAGAAACAAACCAAGGTTTTTACGCAGTGTCTGCTTTCCCTCCCAACTCTCCAGGGCAGAAACCATTAAACCATGCAAAACCCTCATTTAAATACTGCTACTTCCATTGTGTTTGCACCTGTTGTCATCTACGCAATAATTCTTAGCTGATCACCCATAACAGGTGCTACAATTACACTTGCAATATTTTAGAATGCACACGCCCTTTTGTGCTCTTTATTCGGGGTGTTAGTAAATCCAGCCCATAGTGTCTGGTATATTTTGACAAAAGATTACGATTTTCGTACATGATATGACAACAACAGCAACTGCAGGAATTTAAAATTGGCTAATGTTTAAATGTTTTTTAATTTAAAGAGTTAGATGTGTGAGGGGGTAAGAACCCTTAAAACTTACAAAATAACAATACATGGGACCTACATTTTTCATTTCAGGGAGAAATTCACACCAAATGTGGGGATAACAAATGGATACATTCATTTATTGTTATACTGTATACTGTTTAAATGCCTTGTGAAGGGCAGAAACACCTTAAACATGAACATGAAAACGTCCCTGAATTGTCAGCTTCATTGAAATATTAAGGTTTGGCTTAAGACTAGGCCACGTTGTGATTTCGATAATTTTCCATTAATTGTTCAGCCGTGAATTAAAACCATATATAAACTATTATAGGAACTTGTTTTTTTACCCCATTTGCGCTCACATTTTACACAACTCTTGTGGTTCCAAAGACATAATAGTTAATGCATTATGTGATGTCACGACCAAAATGGCCTGGAGAGACTCTACACCAAGGCTGGACTTGTGCATAAATGTTACATGTTGATGTACAAAAATGCTCTCTCAATATCTAAAACCTCATATTATGCAAATATCCCCAGTACAGGTGAAGGGGATGCTAGAACTCTGCTTTTCATGAGCAGTTAGCCTCTGCTAACATCATGCAGACCAACTTACAATCAACAATTGTCATGACTACATGACTTAAGTCTTCCAACTGAAAATCACATATTTGAACTTATTACTTAGTCCAACAACTCCATATGTACCTGGTTCCAATCCCCACCACCCTAGTTATAGCATGCTTGTCTGTCATTTCCTCCATTCGATAACCTCCATTATAAACATCTCTCTGTCCACTGGTACAGTCTCCTCTTCACTGAAAGTTGCCATAATCAGACCTCTGGAAACACCAGGTTAAGAGTGCAATGACCACAACAAAGTACAGGCCTATTTCCAACTTAGCAATTATGTCCAAAGTTCTTGAGACCATCTCAACTACAGATCTACCTTAAGAACAAGATCACCTATGACCTCCTCTGTGCATCTGATTCAGATCTACTCTCCATCCTCATCCTCCTGGACCTCACTGCAGCCTTTGATACAGCATCCCAAAACCATCCATCCATCCATCGTCAACCGCTTATCCTGCGTACAGGGTCGCGGGGTGGCTAGAGCCAATCCCAGCTGACATTGGGCGAAAGGCGGGGTACACCCTGGACAGGTTGCCAGTCCATTGCAGGGTATCCCAAAACCATCTGGTTTATTTAACCTTCACTGAGGAGCATTAAAGTTGAAAGAAATAATGATTTGACATTTATCGAAATCATCTGAGATGGCATTTTTCATCGTGACAACATTTTTAGATATATCACCCACCACATCCTTGTTAACGCTCTGTCACCAGTACGTGGGGATGTAATTGCTGAAAGGTCCATTAGTACGTGTTGCGACATCAGGGCCATCAGTAAGTATCAAATCGTTATTTCTTTAGAGTTTAAAGGCTGATTTTTGCTCTTGAGTGAAAGTTGAAGAAACCTGATGGTTAATTGTGGTTTAAACTTTTCTTTATGGTCAACACTTGTTGCCAAACAGTGGATCACTTCACAAATCTGAGGCAGAACATTCAGAACAATTCTGATAAAATCTTTGTCAACAAATATGCACGAGTAAAATTTAAGCTTTTTTCAGTCCTTTTTCCTCAACAAAATAAACATCTTAATAAAAAGTCCCAATTTGTGAATTATTCTAGTGAATAAAATCAAATATTTATAGAATATTTGTTGAACATTTATTATAGTGTAAATTATATTCCGATAATTATTGTTATTGTTTTATTATCCAGCCCTACTTGTGCTATGTGTGTTTACTCCCTCCTTCCTTATGCTAATAGGGGAAGAGATGAAAGCCAGCCTTGCTAAATCCCCCCTCCCCCACCTCTTCCAAACATGTCAGGATGGGCAGCGAGGACATGAGGGTTTAAAGTTTTTGGGTTAAGTGGAAGCAAATCACAGCCCCCCTTCTTGGCTTCATTACTTTAATCACAGAAGAGCACCCCCACACATGAACACGCGCATGATCGAACTGCAGCAGATGCTTTTGTGCTGCTGTGTGTATGTGGGACAGGAGGTGGAAGGGGGGTCATGTTGGGCCGGGACTCAAACAACAGGAGAAACACAAGTCTAGACGCTAATTATCATCAAAATTAATTGACCCAGTTGTCTGCTGCTCCTCATGATGATTAATCATGGTCTGTTGGTTTGGACTGTTTTGGACAAACTCATTAAGAAAATGTGGAAAACTAAACCACTGGTCTGTGTTAATTGCTGCTCTTCTTCTTCCCATGTTTGTATTCTGCCTTAACAGTGGCAGAAAACCAAATAAGTGTCAATCAGTGGATATGGCTTCAGTCCAGGGAACTACATGGGTGGGGATGTGGGGTGCTCGGCTCCCCTGAAAGAGACATCAGCTTCCCAGAAAGCCTCATTTGAGAAATGTAGGGGAACTCTAAAATATCTTAATTTTCAGTGCCACTGGTTTTTCTCAGTATAATATCTGTTTTCCTGTGTATTTAGGCTGCTGACATGAATAAAAGGCTGATATTAAAGCACTCAAAATGCATGTTTCTTCACGCATATCATTTTCCGATAATTTCAGTCTAATTAACACAATGCTGTCTGTTCTTGCTGTGGTCGTCCATGCGTGGGGCTGCATGTGTGTGAAAGATTTAATAGTGCTGCAAGCACCTGCTTCCAGTTTGATGTACCACATCTGATAAGTAATGCCATATTATGTAGGCATGTGGTGTTTCAATGATATATTTGTAGGTTGGTGACAGGTTGATGCGTAGCCTACGGTGTGATGGTGTACAGATTGTGACGTTACCTCCAGAATGTTTTACTGTGCAGTGAGCATTGGGTGTTGTGTTTAGAGTGGCTGTTGACCCAACATTTGAGGCTGTGGGCATGTTGTCGTGGGATGTACCTCAGTCTGGTCAGTTTAACAAAGTAAACAATTACAACGGTGAAGAATTTTTGTTTCTTTGCTGTCCCAGGCTTTAATATCCTCTATGTGAATTTGAAAGGTATTGATACTATAGTTTTGCATGTAGGTTTTGCGCATTCATGGCTGCTCGGGCTTGTGTAGTAGTAAAAAATAGGCCACGGTGTAATTTGTGCACTGCTTCAGTCAAAGGCCTCAGCTATACAAAAGGAGAATTTGCAGACTTGTTTTATTGTTTATTCCATATTTTGATTGAGGTTATGGATGCAAATGAATGAATACAGAAGAAAGTGTCAACCTTCAGCTTGAAGAAAAGTTATTAAAATGTCACACACACATCTGTGTCAAGAGGTTGGTTGGGCATCAAGATGTAATCTAATATGAATATTCTTTTTATTCTCTTTCATTGTTCTTTTCTTTCTCTCTCCAGGTTGTTGTTCTGGCTGGAGAGGACAAGCGTTCGTTGTCAAGCAAGCAGGGGCCGTTGCCATGCACAAGGGGCTTTACTCAGAAGGAATACATCATCGAAATGGACCAAGAGCTGGCAGAGGGACAAGCCGTCCTCAACGGTCAGTACACACACACACACACACACACACACACACACACACACACACACACACACACACACACCATAAGTTTGGAGAGGGGACAGGTGTTGGGTGGGGGTTGTTTAAGAGTCCTGCTGATATTTGAACCATTATGGGGCTTCAAGGGGACTGACCTTTGTGAGTAGGATTGGACTGACATACTAAGCCAATACCGTCCCTGTGTTAAGACAAATGTGGTCCAGTCTGTGCCGTCCTGAATACTATGGTTTAAATATTGTGATGAAACATGACTGTGATTGGTGTATTGAGCTTCCTCTGATTGTTTTGTGAAACCGCTTTTCTTGGAAGATGTTGGATGGTGGTTTTTATTCTTGGTGAATGAACTACTCCATGCCACAAGAAAATATTGTTATTAAATACTGGTTTAAGCAGTGTCATTACTGCTTTGGAAAAGAACCTGGTGAAGACTGAGATCATTAGAGGGCTGTGTCGTTAAATGCATGTCAGTGTGATTATTGCATGCCCCGCTGCCCTATTGGTTGTTCTCTTTGTCAATGGAAACCAGAGGAAACTGGGGAGCTATGAGCAGATAACCATGACACCAAACGTTTCACGTAGTTAGGGCAGAACGATTGAGGGGAAAAAATCTAACTGCGATTTGTCTGCCAGATATTGCGATTACGATTTGATTTGCGATTTAAAAAAAAAAGGAAGGTAAAATATACACTGTGTAATAGATAAAACATGTTATGGAGCATTTCAACATGAGACACCATCAAAACTGTGATGTGGCATGATTTTCAAAATAGAACACCCTGTGCGATCGCATATTAACAATAGACACAGTCAAAAAAGAAACAATTTAACTATGTAGCCTACTTAACAATGGTAGAAGCACAAAAATCAAGGACAACTGAAGAAATCGACAAAATCCGAACAAGTCAGGAAAATCAGTCAGGCAAAACGCTCTTATTCTGAAATTCGTCAACAATGGGGGGCAGGCTAAACGCTGAGCTGCTGAAACTCTTCCAGAGTGAGTTGACACCCTGGGCAGAGGACTGAACAAAACCACGGAGCAGCCGCTGCCTCTGTGGGTTCGGCTGACGGCATTTTCCCACACGTTTTCCTCTAGTTTGGTTTGTTGTTGTAAAATGTACACACCCTGTGCCCGCTGTGATTGGTGAGTAGGACCGTAGCAGGAGGCACAGGGTGGTGTGACGTTGTCACACAGAGATGACATCGGAATGTATGTGTAACTGCATGACTGTTTAAAACAGGTCAGATGCTCTGTATAATTAACCTACATTTTTAATCGCCACTTCACGATTAGCTGATCGCGTCCTTTCAAATCGCAATTCCGATTGCGACTTCATCCCTAGTGTGGAAGCATTTTAGATCTGACACCAAAAAGGATGACTGCTGCCTTTTACAAAAAGCAACTGCCTTACAGTTACCATGACAACAAAAATGAAGTCATCCGGTTAGGTCATGACTGCCATAAAGCACATCAATGATGAAAACCATGTCAATTTTAATCAATAAAATGCTTTAAGACAAACTCTGGATGGAGTACTACTGAATGTGTAGAATCAAGACTATACGATATTTCTTCTTCAGTTCCAAAATATGACTGCAGGCCTTCAAAAACCCATGTAGTCCAACCATAGTCTGCAGAAGCATGTTACCATGGGTCACAAATGCTGTAGTCTACCTAACCAAGCAGGATGTTTCTCTACGCTGTGTGTCAGAGGGGTTGGAGTGATCAGTATCATTTACTGGGCCTTGGGGTATCAGCAGCAGGCTGATCAATACGCAGTGTACACTTGTAGACAGGGTGAGAGAGTGAGTGTGAACGGAGCTGTTTCTCATTGGTCTGCCATGTTTTTTCTCAGCCTCGTGTCTGAATGTGTCTGCACTGGGAGAGATGTGTGTTGATAGTCTATCTGTTGTGTGTTTGCTGGTAGCTGTCTAAATGCATTGTTTTTGAGTGTGATGGTGTTACTAGACTCGCTGCAGTGCCAAACACAGATAGTTTGGCTTCATTGTTGCTTATTGCTCTGATGAGGGTTGTGTCGCGGGCTTTGGCCCCGTTTGAATTCCTGGACTTTCCTGCAAATTCAATCAACATCTACCGCTGAGCTGCTCTTCAGTTTAACAGAGGAACTGCATGCACACAAATGTTTTGCTCTAGAGAGTAATAAAGGTCAGAAAGTACAATAAAATCAGTTTTTGTGATTTTATCCTGCAGGAAGGTATAAAACAGCCAAACTGGCTTTATCTAACCACACTGATGTACCCGGCAAAAAGAGTGAGTGTGCTCACATCTTTGTGTGCTTCAGTGGGCTTGTATGGGCTCTGTGAAGTGTAACAAGGCAACAGTGACTGAAGCTGACAGAGCGGCGGAGATGAGAGTGTTTCAATGTGTTTGTCTGTGATTCCCGTGGTGTGTGTGTGTGTTTTTGTAGGTGAAGGGCGTTCAGAAACATGTTGTTTTACAGTGTAACCAAGCGGCAACCTCCAGGTCTGAAAGGTGAAGGCAAAGCGGAGTGCCTTAAACCTGCATTCTTTTTAATGGGCAGAAGGGGGTGACTCAACTGGTTGCAAAAAGAAGTCAGATTGTATAGAAGTCTATGGTAAAATGACCCTACTTCTCAGCTGATTTATTACATCAGTAAAAACTTTCCTAATTAGTTTATGCTCTCAGTTGCTAGTTTCCAGTCTTGTTCAACACAGCATGATGTTCATTCAGTAAACTATAGTCCCATTTAGAGGAAAATAGACCAGAAGGCAAGAAAGAAGCTTTAGGGCGGGGCTACCATGTGATGGACAAGTTGCTGTCAATCAGGATAGATACAAATTGTATTCAGTGCGTTGTGTACATTCAACCAGCTGTGAACTTGTTTTTGGGTGCTGCTAGTGGTGTTGTCTCAGAGCTTTGACACTTTCAAAAGCCATGTTTCCATGTAATTGTCATGAGAATTTTAAGAGTACTTTTGAAATGTCGCAAAAAAAGGATGTCCAAAATATGTGCGTTTCCATCAGCTGGTTTGGAGCGAATAAACCAGGCTACTGCAAGCGTAGTTACGTCAGTAGTTGACGTTACACAATAAACAAGACGTATGGGTTCCAAACCAGAAACAAAACCAGTTGCATGAACCTGGTGACCAGAATTGTAAATATTCTAACTTGGGAAACAGCTGTGTGTTTTTTTTATAGTTGCAATGACAGAATAAACTTCAACTTAAACTATTCATAGTAAGATAGCTAATTGGAGATTGTATTTGCCAGTATTAAGTGATAAACTGAACCAACGGCTCTGAACATGCTACATGTAGCTAAATGTATCAGGAACATTGATTTAGATCAGTGTTTAACATCGGCTGAAACTTTGCTGGATATTAATGGAAAGCGGTACATTATTAGACAAAGTTCACAAAACTAACACAATACTGTTTGTTCTTGTGTTTTATATGATATGTTTCCAAATGAAATAGGACTTTTTCTCTCCATAATCACACAAAGTCAGCGAGGTGTATTGGCAGCAGGATGTAAGGAGTGAGCCGTTCAAAGACCAGCACAGGGTGTCTTTGGTTGGTTACAATCTGATGGCTCTGGGCGCTGTTAATTATTTAATTGGAGCAGAGGAAGACTGAATTATTAATGAGGGGATGGAGGCGAGAGACATAATTAAACAGACAGACAGAGTGTCGGGGGTGAGCTGTGAAGGAAAGGAGGTTAGAGGTGGAGACTTGGTCAGACTGAGAGACAGACAGGAGGAGGAAGTAGCAGTGAAGGTTTTATGATACAGTCTTTTGTTTCAGATACTGTCTTCTGGCTTTTTGCATTTGAGTCCTATCTTGAGTCTATATCAATCTTTTAACAAACAGTTGCCCTGGAAACAGATCAGGTTTTAAAATAGCCTGTCCTGCTCCATCAAAAATTCCTAGAATCTGGACCAGTCTCTATTCTGGAGATCAGCTCGGGACTTTGGATAATTACAAATAATATCAAAGAAGTAGGGCTTGGTATGGTGCCGCAATACTTTGATCCTGGCTGACATGTTTGTAGCACCTAGTACAGCTTCAAGTCAAATCAAAGATATAAAAATCCATATTTTCTTAAAGTAAGGTAGTATCAGTACCAAAACCCATGTATCCTATCAGCACTAGTATTGAAAATGTCACATAACGGCGAGCACTACTGTTACAGTGATTAGGTTCCAGTGGGCTTGATTAGCATTAAAGCTAACATTGTCTTGTTAACAAAACTATTCAGCAAACATTCTAATTATTAAATCCTGATAGGAAAGTGCCTAAAAGCAGTCGTGGCTGAGTCACGTTGGTGTGTGTGTGGGACAGAGAACAGGAATGGAAGGTTGATTCAGCTGCTGCAGACCAGCAGTTCAGTCAGTGATCATGTGTGTTCATGTGACTAAGACTACAGAAAAGATGAGTTGTACTTGTGTGTGTTTATTTGAGCTCCAGAGCTTGTTTATGCTGTGTTTGCATGCATGTACAGTGTGTGTGTGTGTGTGTGTGTGTGTGTCTCTGTGTGTTTGTGTGTGTGAGAGAGAGTCAGGCTGAGGTCAGTAGCTATCCTGTACTTCCTGTGGAATTCTGCAGGGCTGACCTTCTCTGACCTTCCCATCCTTCCTTCCTATTAAGGCAGTGCGTGTCAGTTGGGCTCGTACAGCTGGCTGCTGGTCAGCGCTGTCATACCCAGCCATGGAAACCCCCATCCCGCACAGAGCACATTCATCTGCCCACATCCTCCCTCTAAGTGCCCCTCTCGTTGCCTCTTCCTTTCTTTTCCCGTTTCTTTCCCTTCTCTTGTCATGCAGGGGATTGCCCTACTTTATTCTAGCCTCATATATCACTGTCTCCCCTCGCAGTCACATTTGGGAAAAGGGGATGAGATACAGAATGAGAGCTCTCTCTCTCTGGTTCCCTCTCTCTCTATCTGAATCAGTCCCACTCTTTCTTTCCTCTCAACTGATTCCTGCTCTTGCCATTGTTTTGTCTCTTAGGGGCTTGTTAACATCTTAGCAATAGGATGTCCATTGCTATTGCTCTTCTGAATACAATGCAGTGTTTGTTACTTAAATGTTGTAGGAGAAAGTACTCAATTTGTACCACTGGTATAAATGATTCCTTTTATCTTAAGGATGGGTGGATGGATGTCCATTCTTCTGTCCAGTGCTTTGTTCACCACATCAGTTGCACTTTCAAATCAAAATATCTAGCAACTAGCAGTTAGGTGGCTATATAAATAACATATTTTTATGAATGTAGACATTTGTATTGATACAGTAAATGTTCTAGAAATTTAGCTGATTTATAGATAAAATAACCAGATTGGAATATCTGGATTGGATAATATAGTAGATTTACAGCATCAATGTGAAGAAGCACCTGTCTATCAGATATTTAACTCAGTGTCATAAAACTATCCATCTCACTAATTTGTGCCATTGCCTGCAATGGCCTAAAAGATACTACAGGGTTATCAATCTCAGTAGAAAGTCATCTGTATTTTTCTGGTGCCCAAAGGTTTAATTCCAGTGTTTTGGTGAGCAACACTCTGAGGACAAATTCAGTTTAGTTCAATTAAATTTTTATAGCATAACCGACAACAGATTGAACATACAGAGTAGGTCTAGACCGTACTCTTTGTGATATTATTAACAGAGACCCAACAATTCCCACCATGAGCAAGCACTTGACGACAGAGGCAAGAGAGAAGAAAAGCAGCCCAACGCAATTTGCACATAGAAAGGGAGTAGTGGTACAGACATCAATGAAAAGGAATAACAGTACTAATAATGATCGCAATATTACTGATAATAATAATAGGACTAATAATAATAATAATAATAATAGCAGCGGGTGTTGAGCAGGAACATGGGGGTAGCAGGAAGCCCGCAACCGCAGATCCAGATTCTGCAGCTCCAGAGCCAGAAACACCTGCAGAAAGCGACAGGAGGAGAGAGGAGACTAACTTTGGCGTGCACGGAGGATTCATCGTTAACGTGAACAAAGAGATCTATTTAATAAACAGGTCTTAAATCAGCTTAGAATGGTTCCTTTAATGCCAATTTAATATTCTTTTTTATGTTATAGGTTGTGATGGTCAATTGTGTGAAAGGCAGCACTAAGATCTAACAAACGAGTACAGAGACAAGTCGTTTTTCTGATGAAATTAGGAAGTCATTTGTAATTTTGACCAGTGCTGTCTCTGTGCTATGATGAACTCTAAATCCTGACTGAAAATCCTCAAATAAACTATTGCTATGTAGAAAGTCACACAGCTGTTGTGTGACTGCTTTCTCAAGGATCTTAGAGAGAAAGGGAAGGTTAGATATAGGTCTTTAGTTAGCTAAAACTCCTGGATCAAGAGTGGTCTTTTTAAGAAGAGGTTTAATTCCAGCTACTTTAAAGGACTGTGGTAAATAGTTTGTTGACATATTTATCATATCTTGTAAAGAAGTGCTGACCGAGAGTAAAACTTCTTCAAGCAGCCTGGTTGAGAGAGGCAAGCTGATGGCTTGGATGAAGAAATCATTGAAATTATTTGGTGAAGAACGATGGGAGAAAAGCAGTCTAAATATATATAGGTTACATATCAGGTTATACAACTTTTTCTATGGTTCCTGAGTTTGAAGATAAATCAGTACCAGTTGAGGGCAGGAGGTGATTCATTTTGTCTCTAAAAATTTGAATTTTATCATTAAAGAAGCTCATATAGTCGTTACTACTGAGTTCTAGGGATGCATGGCTCAATAGAGCTGTGACTCTCTGTCAGCCTGGCTACAGTGCTGAAAAGAAGTTGTTCTTATTTTCCTCTATTAATCATTAGTAAAAGGCTGCCCTGGCATTACTGAGGACCTTTCTATATGTTTTAAGACTACCATGACAGATTATATGAGATTCTTCTGCTTTGGTGGAACACCATTTGTAACCCTGTTACAGTATATAAAATTCAGCATCATGTCACCTTAAATGTACCAGCCAACACTCTCCTATAAAATAATAATACAGATACAGAATACAGAATTTGCTTAGCCAAATACTGTACATTAGAGAGAAAGCTGTCTGAATAATGTTCATGCACAGCGGTTTTGACATTGTTATACTGCAGAGATAGTAGGTAGTCGGTCGGGCACATCATAAGTTTGACACTAAAACACTAGACTAGCATTTCCCAAAGCTCTGCTGGCAGCACAGCTGATTTAAATGATCAGCTTGTTATCCAGCAGCTTCAGGAGTTCAAAACGAGTTGATCATTTGAATCAGCTGTGTTGGAGTAATTTATTCAAACAATGCGCAGCATTATATTTAAAGGCCATTTTCCTGAGCTCAGAATGAGCCAGAGGAATCTCTAAGACTAACCAATCTTTGGAGCGTGTCTGATAACCGTTGACTTTCCAATTTATTTTAGCAGTTAGATAGCTGGCAATTTTATGCATTATAGCCTTATAGATGAATAATAACCAGTGCCTGGTTCTCCAGGCAACCAAAGAATCCCACCCCACTAGCGAGTACAGTAGACAATACTGTGTGATGAAATAGGCATCCGTAATAAACCGCAAAGCAGCATGATAAACTGCATCACGAGGTCTCAGCACTGCAGTTGAAGCATACAGTATATCACCATAGTTAAATAGTAACATAAAAGGAGCTTCTACAATGTTAATTCTATGTTGATAAGACAGACATGATTTATTTCTTCAGAAGAAACAATTTTTTACTCATAGCTTCCTCACCAAGACAGTAAGATGTGTTTAAATATCAAGGTATTTTTTATGCTGGAACATGTTCTATAACAGAACCATCCAGGGCACTAATTTTAAGCTCATCCAAATGTTGTTTTCTGGACTTAGATCAGATGATTATATATTTTGTTTTATTTGAATTCAGTACCAGCTTCACATAAATGCGTCATAACTGACACTGGGTTTACAATCACGATGCCGGCTCAACGTCGTGATGTCTGTCAGCCATCGCCAATGGATGATGGCATGTCCATCGGCCCAACCCTAGTGTTATAACAACTACATCTGTTAATACCTGCGCTCTGTCACTCTTTCTGAAAGCACTGGTATTGGACACCCTGAGATGAGAACGGTCTGAAATAAGAGGTTTTTGTAAAAATAAAAATTTTGAAGAAGAGCAAGTGCTTGAGAATGGGATGGGGCAGTAGCATAAATGACTGTGTCATCAGCATAGAAATGATATTTACAGTTCCTCACAGTGTTACAGACATAATTTATATAGAGAGTGAACAACAAGGGACCTAATATTGAACCTTGAGGAACCCCCTTTTGCACCACAGCTTTATTGTCACTTACTCTATTCTTAGTTACACTATAAGTAGCCTCAGAGTTTCTTTCAAATCAAGAGCCATCTACAATAAAATGCAGATTAAATGCTTGCAAAATTTCTTTTTTATCAGTGACTGGCCCTGTATCCAATACAATTTCTTTTTTCCAGAATTTTGCCGGATTGCTATAACATTCTGATAAGGTATACAAAGTATGCTAATTTTGCCTTTGGTAGTATAATGCACAGATTTCTCAGTTGCATAAAAGACTACCAGTCAGAAATTAGAGTTGATTTCCTATCTTTCATACATGCTAAATTTATTTTACACAGATATACATCTATCAGCCATATTCTGACCACTGACAGGTGAAGTGAATAACACTGGTTATCTCATTACGATGGCACCTGTCAGTGGGTCGGATATATATATATATATATATATATATATATATATATATATAGAGGCAGCAGGTGAACATTCTGTCATTATAGTTGAAGTGTTAGAAGCAGAAAAGGAGCAACTTTGACAAGGGCCAAATTGAGATAGCTATACAACTGGGTCAGAGCATCTCCAAACCGGTCTGCATGTCAGTACATATCAAAAGTAGTCCAAGGAAGTAAAAGCTGTGAACCAGCGACAGGGTCATGGGGCAAGGCTCACTGATGCCTTTGGGGAGCGAAGGCTTTTGCTTTTGCATTTCAACAACAAAATTACTCAATCTACACATGCTTTAAAATTGTGAATTTGGCTGCTGAACTTTTTAAACTAAATTCCTGAGGATTGAAGAGTGATGACCCTGACCCCTGTGGTGGGTAATGTCACAAAAGGCCTACTCATAAAATGCACCGACCTCAGCAATACGGAGTCTCACTCCAAACTAAATTGAAAAGTTGGCAGCCCTGCTGAAAGATAACATTGCATGGTTTTCTTTAATAAAAACTCTAAATGTCAAAGCTTGTAAATGAGGAAGAGTATTTCTCTCTCTCCTCAGTGAATATCTCTTCTCTGTGATGTCCGAGCTGAAGCACTGGAAAGGTTGTAATTACAGACTAGCAGCCAAGAATTACTGACATCCCAATGTGAAGGGAAGACGGCTACATTTGATCTTGTTTTATGCTCATCACTTCACTGTTTTAATTCCTTTGTATGTGACTGGGTTGGGACATTGATATCACAGCTAAAATGTGAAGACTCATAAGCACCCAGTGAACAACCTCTGCTCTCAAAGCATGAAGTCCAGGTCTGAGTGAGTGAGACGTCTCCCTTCTGATTTCCCTGGCTGTTAACAACCACAGTCACGGTCAGTGATGCAGGATGTGTACGTGGTGGAGCTGGAGGAGTGTTTGCATACGTGTGTGTGTGTGTGTGTGTGTGTGTGTGTGTGTGTGGTGGAGTAGGAGGAGTGTTAGCACTGTTGCCATGCAACCATTAAGCTAATTTTAAAGTTGTTCTGTGCATAATGTTTTAACATCAGTATGCCACTGTTCCAGTTACCATGAACAAATGAGACCATAGTAGAGATGTCCAAATTAGCCTAACCTCATAAACTACATTAGTTCTGCCCACTTGAAGTGGTAATTTTGCCATATGCCTTTTAGTCCTGTCTGCCTTTACAGAACCCTGCGTTGGTGCTGTGAAGGAGTGTTCAGACTTAATGGCTGAGTTGACATTAAGGATAGGGATATTTTATTGTCATTCCAGAACATGTTATACATGAAGGGAAACTAAATAATGTGTTCAAGTGCCGGTGCAGGTGAATAGGAGCTGCTATCATTCCAGAGTATGGAGACAAGAAAAAGAAGAAGAAGACCTTGAGATCTGTCAGAGGCTCAGGCTAAACTGCCACCAAACACAAACATACTCCACACACAAAGTCTGTGCACAAGTTACTAGCTACTTTACTACTACAACTAACAGCTGTACTGTTTGTGCGCTCGCAATTAGGGGCGAATAAACACAGACTGCCAAAAATGGCCAGCAGTCAAATTTGAGTGAATTTTGCGAGGTGAACATTTGCTTCATGTTCAGTTTGAACACCATTAAGCCATTAAGCACTATCCCAAGTCGTAGAAGGCAATTCAGATCATTTCCTGCCTGGCTGTCGTAATGCAGAAGAATTGGTTTACCTCTTCCAACCACTTATATTAAATGTAGTTGATTATTTTTCTTCACATTGGCACATTGCTATTTTAAAACTAGCTTAAATGCTTACATAAAATATTTCAGCACAGAATTTGTAAAGTCTTAATCACTGCTGATCAGTATCGATATTACTCGATATTAGTATCGCTCATAGCTGCACTAATGAATGTTTCTGACTATGTTATGTCAAACTCTGCAGTGGCCTCAGCTTTACAGAGCTGTGGATCCTCTTGTAGCTCTGTGTTTGGGTTTTGTGGACTGCTCACCTCTGATAAACCCACTGTACACTAACTGCCCAGCACCAGACAAAGTTAACACAGCTGGTGAGGAAAATGGAGCCTTTAGCAGCTAAAGAGATAGATATTTCCCTCAGAAGTTGGTGGAGACCAAACCAGAGCCAAAAGGAGGGATTATAATATAATATACTTCACACAAACATGACTGAGTGAATGTCATTCTGTGTCTGCTGGATCGTCGTCGTTTTTTTAGGTCGTTCCACTTCTTCATATGTTGTTAAACCACAGCGAAGACTTGTGGAGACTTGGAGTCCTGCACATGGGACATTTCTGTCACATTTCTGACAGTCCATCGCTACTCTTTAACTTTTCTTCCCATGAGACTAAACCATTCCTCCTTGACAAATGTCATGTATTAACAGATTTCCTCAAAGATAATTGCATTTTTTTTTCTCTGGTTGTAAACACGTTTCGCTGATGTTGAGGAAACCAGATCAGTTTTTTCACTCTGCTTTTGTAATTCTATTCACTTTAACTCACATAAAAATACTCTAAAGCCAGCTAGAGACAGTTATGGACCACAGGCTAACCGCACAGTGTAGACAGAATGAGGCCCACTTCTACAGAACTTTCTTTGTGTGTGTTATGTACTGTATTTGTGTGTGTGGGGATCTGGTTCTCATTATAACGTCTACACGATGAACTGACAAAACCCAGGCAGTGCCACTCTCAGCTCCACAGATATGGCTGGAATGTGTGGATGTGTGTGTAAGTGTGTACTCCCACGGGTGCTCCTCCAGTTGTGGTTGTTCATGTTCCACTAAATCCTGTCCTCCCATTTGTCTTTCTGTGCTTCCCTCCCATCTCCCTCTCCATCTCTGTCTCTCAGCCAGTTTCAGTTAAATGAATGATGGCTGCATGCCTGACCTCACATCTGACTAATGGTGTGTGTGGGTGTGTGTTTTTTTGTTTTACTATGTTTCTGGGGTCCAAAACCCAGGATTTACTATACATGCGGGGTCCCACCAGCTGTGTGGTGATCAAAATGCTGGACCCCACAAGTTTAAAGGACTGTCTGAGGATTAAGGCTTGATTTTAGGGTTCAGGTTGGAATTAAGTTAAGGTTAGGGTACGGGTTAAGGTTAGGCATGTAGTTAAGGTTAGGGTAAGAGGATAGGGAATGCATTATGTTCCCACAAACATAGTAAGACAAAGTGTGTTTATCCCAAAAAAATGTATGGATGATTTTCTTTCACTATGAACCCCTAAGAGTATGCTGTCATAAACAGCTTTTCTGAGAAGAAGAATGTAACCCTCAGAAATAACCACAATAAACTGAACGAGGAGTCTGTGTTCTGCAGGTAAACTCACAGCAGAGTGACGTTTCATCTACAGAGTTTATTCTTCTCACCTCAGACAGTGTCGTACTTAAACAATGGCCAAAAAAACAAGTAATGTCCTGAAAGTTCCTTCTTGTTCTTGGAAATGGTAGTCCAAAAAAAGCTTCAATTCCCACGTTGTGACACATCCAACAATGTCCCTGAGCAAGACACTTAACCCCTAGTTGCTCCAGAGGTGCGCAACCTCTGAAATATATAGCAATTGTAAGTCGCTTTGGATAAAAGCGTCAGCTAAATGAATAGACGTAAATGTTTGGGGCGACTGTGGCTCAGGAGGAAGAGCAGGTTGCCTGTTCTGCCATCACTGTTTGTAGTTCTGCTAAGTTGTATCCCGACACCTGACATTCCAGCTGATGCCCTGCAGTAATTATCACACCCACGTTTCCCTGGCTAGGTTGCTAGTGAAAGAGCTTAGGCAGAGATGTCTTCTTATGTTATGTATTAGTCTGTAGCTAACAGAACACACAGCTCTTCCTCCAGACTGTAGCTGCTCTGACAGCAAACTTCACAGAATGAACAATTTGATTCATTTTTCCTAAAATGTTTCACACTGCAACGATGTACATGTCACTAAAATCTGCAGATTGGTCCTGTTGTGTTTACATTTTTGCCAGCAGGTAATGAGCTCTGCACTGGTTCTTTGTTTGTTGTCCTGTAATATTTTCATTGTGTCTGCCTTTTAGAGCCAAAACTGTGACCACATTAATTTATTAGGTAGTTGACAGAAAAGGAATCTTTTGGTAACCGCTTTTCATTCAAGTCATTTTTCAAGCAAAAATGCTCAACTGTCTCTGGTTCCAGCTTCTTAAATATGAGCAGTGTCTGATCTTCCCTGCTCTGGGTTCAAAAACAAACATTTTGAACGCCTCAGGCTCTGAGAACATAGTGATGGGCATTTTTCATTGTTTCTGACGCTTTATATACCTACTGCCTTTCTTTACTGCAGCACCCTGTCATGTTATTAACTAAAACTGTCAGCCGCTGTGGATTTATTCTAAACGCTCTGCGCTGTAGCTTCTGTTGACGCGCTCACGCTCACACACTGTTCCATCCTGTTAAGGGTTTTTGACAGCAGGTGTACCTGTAGCAAACAAACACTGCAGACAGATCAGGCTTCCAAAACGTCTGGATTGGGCGTGATTCAGATCCTGGGAATTAGCTCGGGACATAGCTAGTCTGGTTGTGGATCTGGATCGTAATAATTACAGAAACAATTTCAAACAATTCGGCTTTGTAATAAACCGTGGTACCAGTGGAAATTAAATAAGGCTACAGCTAGCAATTAACTTCATTATCTACTCATTATTGTCCCCTTATATGTATTGTTTAGTCCATAAAATGTCAGAGATTAATAACATGTCCATCACAAGATGTCTTCAAATGTCTGTCAAATTTGTCAGACCAACAGTGTAAAAACCCAAAGATCCCATGGTGTACTGTGTACTGTAATGTATTGTGCTCCCTTGTAAACCCGAGAGAACTGTTTGTGTGTGTGTGTGTGTGTGTGTGTGTCTGTCTATCTAATAGTGGGGTAATATAATCAGGAGGGCATGTCACATTCAATTAGGGCTCTGCTGCTATCATCCTAGTCATTGTCCTGCCCTAGACACCAAAAACACATCAGCATGCACACACACGCACACAAACACACACACAAACACACACACACACACACACATAGCTGTACTGTATACAATGGATATGATTATATGGTATGCACAATGATGAAGAAAGTGTTAGTGGGACAAATCCACCTCCTTCAAGATCTGGATACAGGAAATGATATTTGAAGAGACACTGCACGGGTGGTTTGAAAAATGAGTTGGCATGGACACTGTAAAAGAAGTGACACCATGTCATACATGTTAAAGACTACAAATCGTACCAAGAAGAAGAAATCTCATCATGCACTGAGACTCTGCCCCAAAATGGAAGTGGACTTTGAGATTCAGGTTATTAGTGACAAAACAATCTCAACCCAAGGCCCACTTGGGTTGAGATTGGTTCTGGAGCTCATTATTTGACTCAACAAAAGTATATGTAATGTTGAAACATTGCTAAAAAAATTTACCGAATAATCTTTTATAATGCAATATATTCATTATGCTTTCTACTACTGTATTTTCTACCTCTTGAAGTACTTTAAACTTTGTTTGATACTGATACTTGATCTTTGAGGCAGATAGTGATGTTGATATCTTTCATTTAAAAAAATCTGCTTTTATAACATAAATCATTATTTTTGGTAAGGATCCTTTAAATTTGGTTTGGTTAAACATTTTAGAGTGTATCACTAGACTCTTTAGTGATCTCTGGCAGACACTATTTTTAAATGACCTCATCATATCTGTCACATTTCTCTGAGGGCATTTACTGTTACACAGTGGCCAACATCTACGCCCAAACCATTTATCTGTGATGAAACCCTCCATTTACCTCCAGTTATCCTGCAGGTGGCTTCAAAAGAAAAACCTTTGCATGAACTGAGAACTTCATATTTCCACATAGCAGTCCACAACTACAAACATCATTAATTCTTTCTTTAATCTGGGACGACAGCTAACCCCGGCGGTCCACCAAAACACATTCCCAGCCAGACCAGACTTTTTCTGTGTGTGTGTGTGTGTGTTTGATTCACACCACATAATCATGTGGCTTTCCCTTCATTACATTTCTACAGTTTTTCTCCTTTAACCCTTTCATGAGCTTTGCGAGAGCTTCATGCTGAGTTACAGCAGTATTTCTGTGTGTGTTACCAACATTCAGCATCTTTGGATTTGACGTAAACAAGGAAGTATTCTGTGTTTCCAGAGTGGATCCACAGGACAAACAAAGACATCTAAAATGTCAGAATAAACTTAAAAGATTTACCTAAGTTGGGTATTTGAAGGCCAGTACTGCTATGTGTTCAGATCTTCGAGTTGGCAGGATGTGGACATGCTGGTTGTTTGAGGTTCAGGTAAATCAGCTGCCCAAAAACACTGCTTTTTAAAGTACTTGTACTTTGGTTTTAGAGCTTCGGTCACATGAAATTAAGGTTACATGATGACACCATGTACTGCCATTGAAGGCAGGTCCTGGCATGTGTCATTTCAGGGTTTACCATAACCCCCTCCCTCCTCACATTCTAAAGTACCAAACCAGGGGGACAACCAGGACACATGTCACACAGTCTTCTTTTGTAGACGTTGTGGGAAAATCCTGCTCTCACCTCCACCATGTTGGACGACATGGCACCTACCCTGTATGTTGTAAAATCAGTGTCTTGTCAATCATAATTTTGCTATTTCAGGTCCGCTGCTTCTACCAACCCAAAGAGAACAATAGGGATATCTAATCCACCCAAAAGCTGATGCAAACACGTTGCTTTGACATGTGATTCTTGCTGGTGGAGTTTTTAATGCAAAGTATCAGACACCCAAATATTTTGTCCCAGTGTCCAGAGCAGCAGGGAGTGGTCCCATCTCTGGGGGAAGGCTTGGCTCAGGGAGGATTATGGGATTGTGCTTTAGGAGGAGGAGGGGGAGGGGATGGTGGTGGTGGTTGTTGATTTTAAGATGATGCTATTTCAAAGCCAGCATTCATTACATCCATAATCCAGCTGTGTGGTATATGGCTGGAAAAAGCCCTCACCCACATTGTTTGTGTGAAGAGAGTGTGTGTGTGTGTGTGTGTGTGTGTGTGTGTGGACAGGGAGACAGCTGTCCTACGAGGATTAGCTGTGTGTGTCTGTGTCTGCGTCTGCATGTCCTGTCATTCAGAGTTTAGCCCACGTCTCACAGACAGACAAACAAACGCAGTAGCAGCAGGCTGACTCTGTAATCCTGGCCTCCAGGTTTCAGACATACTTCTTTACGTGCACTCACTCAAACGTTTACCGTAAACCTTCAGTCGTGCAGTCCTGAGCGTGGCTAGAAAGTGTGACTCACAACCTGTCTCTAGAGCAAGACTGTAAACTTAGAAATAGCTTCCAATGAAAAGATGAAGACAGTGTTTGTGCGGCAGTGCAGTGAGCTGGGGAGCTCTTAAACGCATGTTTCAGTGATGTTAGAAGGCGTTACAGACGAGCTTGACTCTTCTCTCGTCCGAGGCTATAGTCATAGCTTACTCACAGTCTTCCTGCACTCTGTTATGTCTTCTTGGACAATTTGATGGGCTCAGTAATACTTGCCACAATGCATACTTGTGTAAATGTGTTTTCTTTAGATTCCTAAACTGCTGGGCAGATAGGAAGCGCTGGTGAATGTGTGGTGTCACCGGTGCACGCTGCCAGCACCTGGGCTGCTTTCTTCTGTTGCTTCTGCTGACACTTTAATGCAGTGGTTTTAACCTGTTTGGCTTGTGACCTGTTTCTAAAGGAAGCTGCTGCTGCTCATCACAGGTTGTGTATGTCTACCAGCTGTAAACACTCAGCCGAAGAATAACCTGTTACTGAGTTACTGATTACTTCAATCATTTAGAGGCCTGAGGAAGTAAACTGTTTAAATAGATTCCTTTCTGCTCTCAGATTGATCCATGACATTTATCTTGTGGCCTGGAATTTAATCATTTTAGGGGCAGGGCCACTTGACCTTTGGTGTCGTCAATCTTATGAAGGCACAAAGGCTAACTGCCAGGGCAGCAAGGCCATCAGATAAAACAATGATTTTAAGAAATTATGAATAATGATGATAAATTTAAGTTGAGGGTTAGGGATGATTTTAGTTTTATTAATTTTTTCCTAACTTGTTAAAATACTAACTTTTCAATAATCCTAACATTCACGCATAACAATGAGTTTAACATTTGGAAACGTCCGTGGCACGTTAAACTTTTGTAATGGTAAAAAAAATCCAATTGCGGTTATTAGTGGGAATGATAATATTTGCTTCACACATGTTTAAAAAAAACACGATTAAAATCATGATGATGCGACACTTGTTGGGGTCTGTACCAAACAAGCTGTTTTCTTACATCTTGGAGAACAGGATCTGCTGGCCAGCGTCTCTGCAGCACTGCAACACTTCATTACGCTGCTGTTTGTCACATATTTCCAAAATCAGCTGGGCAGTTCAGCCAGGGCTTTAAGGCAACTGTGGCCCACAGAGCAGATAGGGTTAGCATAAGGCCAAACTGAGGGGAAGTTCCTGCCCTGGACCCCTCCCTAGGACATGACCCTCAGGCTGGAGACCAGGGGGCTATGTGAAGACTGTGAGGTTATTATAATTCACTGGAGTAGTATGTATATTTAAAAAAACAAATAAAAAAAAACCCCAATATATATATATATATATATATATATATATATATCACATCCACACCATGTGGATTTTTTCATCCGTAAATAAAACTCACCTAAAATCAAAAAGAGGCCTTCTAAGTTATAGAACTAGCTCGATACACATATTGTCTTTTTCTGTTTGTGAGCGCATGAGACTGAAAGCATGCGTCTCACACCAAAGAGTCTGACCCAGCAGTAATACTGGCTGTTTGCTAAATGGATTGTTAGCTGGTCAGCTCATTAACAGTTTGTTGAGGAAGACTGAGCCCAGTCTTCTTGAGCTCCAAATCAAGAGATTTTGAGTTGATATTAGAACTGAAGACAGTGTGCCACAGTAACCTACATTTGGAAATTAATCTGCTTTTCAGTTCACTTTGATTTAAGCCATGTCAGATCAGAAGAATATTCTGTACAAAGATGACCAGTAAGTGAAGTATGTAAGTAAGTAAAAGGCCTGCTGTAGTAATCTGGGATAGAGTACTTCAAATTTTCTTTAGATGAGTGCTAAAGTTGAGGGGTTTTTTTCTACCACAAGTAACCTGTGGTTTGATACTTACCAGTAAATAAGAAAAGGCCTTTTTCATGTATTTGAGCTCATTATTTTCAGCCTGCAAACACTGCTCTCTTCCACCTCGTTTCCAGCAGCAGCAGGCAGCTGTTCAGTGGAAAACCTCTGACCGTTTAGCCGTACAAATGAACAGCACAGTATCCCTAGGAAAAGTGTTGGACATTTTGCACCTAACGATTTAGGTCTAACTCTACATGCCGATGCACAGCCGGTGTGCACTTCATGCAGCGAGGCGGAAAGTATGGGTGCAGAGGTCAGGGTGGTGGCTGGACATGCACTGAAGAGTCTGACTTTGCAGAAGGGAGTTAGGGCCCGTGTCCACCAATGCGTTGTTTTCGGGGGGGGGGGGGGGGGGGGGGGGGG
>NC_060154.1:31372928-31394966 GCF_021292245.1 Micropterus dolomieu
GGGGATTTGAGGACATCTACAGGCTGAAGTGTGAGTTTTAATACTGTAATATTACTTTTCCCAGTAAAGAGTATTGTAACGGATTACTATTTCCTAAACAGTTACTAATCAAAGTAACGCTGCTACTGAACGCACCATCCCTGATGTAAATGCGCAACCGCGCTGCAGCTCAGCGGCACCGGACCTTATGTTGTTCAAGTCAGCTGTTAGCCAAGAAGCTAAAGGAAGACAGGAGAACAGAGAGAGAGGTATTTTAGACAGCTGTAAGTTACATTATCGCCATTATTGTGTCACAGTCAAGATGCAAAGAACATTGTCGTCCGTTGTAAACTTTGTGCGACCAGCAAAAAGTTTTCAACCGCGAACAGATCTACATCTTTACTTAACTAAAACATCAGCTAAAGTAGCACAGCAACGTGAAACTCGGGAAAACTCCGGCGGCTGCTGCCACTGATGCTTGGACTCGTCGGGAGAGAGTGGCGTTATATCACCCAGTAATAAGTATAGTAGCTAATATTACTTTTTTAAGGAGTATATGCTAAGTAACTAGTAAGTAGCTATTTTATTTCTGAGTAACTTTTCCAACACTGAGTTGACAATAAGGACCGGATAAATTGGGTATGTTTTAATTATTGCTTGTTATATGCTATCTCTAATGTTTACTTTGACGTTGTTGTTGATTGATCAGTCATGTAGCCTATATAGGCTACAGTTTTCTGTATGAATGGTTGCTTTTTAAGTCGTCCTTATGTTAAAGGTTTTGGCACATTATAAATTAATTTCTTGTGAATGGTTGTGACAGGGTTTATATGAGGCCTTTTCATGAGGCTTTAATCCGCACGCTTTGCGCTCCTCATCAACAGGCAGGCAAACAAGCCCCTCCGCGAGGTAACCATGGCAACGGCCTCTGTGTAGTTGCCATAAAACTGTCGCGGCCATTCTCACGCACACGCCTGCTGCCAGAGCTGAAATGTCAAACTTTTTCCTACAATTTATCAACAGAGAGAGACTGATCTGCTGTTTGATCTGAGTTTCCTGAATAATATAACTGTATCTTTAGGCCACCAGGTCTTAAACAGGCGACAACCTTTGCTGCTGTCTCTTATTCATTAAAAATAATCTATTATTCTACTATTATTCTTATTCTATTGAACTAATTTGAAAGTTAGTACTTATAATATTTAGTTATAGACTCAATTATTTCATGTTGCACATTTAGCTGTTGAAGTTTGGTAAAAAATGAATACAAAATAATAATTATTGTAGAGGTTGCGATGGTGGTGATGGTGAGGGGGGTCTCAGTATATTTTCCAGCTTTTTTGCCCTTTGCCAATCACATGCCTGAATATGTCATTTTGTGTGCTTCAATTACAGATAACAGCTCTCTGTGAGCCCGTTCCGCTCTGTGCAGGCTACATATGGAGCTTTTCAGAATAAGAGTCTTTTGCCTGCTTGATTTTGTTGACTTGTTCAGAGTGTGCTGATTTGATCAGTTGTCCTTATTTTTTGTACTTTTACCATGATAAGTTAGGTCAGGGGCGTAGGAGGGACGCAGAAGGGCTATGATTTTTTTTTTTTAATAAAGCACTTAAATGCTCATTTCTAATGACTTTTGAGAACAGAATGTATTTAATAGTGTGGCTGAAAGAGAGGGTATTTGTGACAGAAGATGGAGAATAGACTGGAGAGGGGAGATTATGAAAACTCAGATGCAGTTTAATATAACTTGAACAAAACCGACTACATACAATAAAAACCATGGAACAGCTGCTAGTTAATGTAGCTAGCTATAGTACAATTGTATTTAGTTATCCTAATGTTTCCTGTGTCTCACTTGGCCCTGACTCTCCCTGCAACAAATATTTGTGAACACAGAACTGTCTTGTGAATATTAGAATATACAGTATGTCTAGTAGATATCCATACAACTTACAAGCTCATCCTCCTTACTTTTTTCTACTCCTACTCCTGTGACCTCTGACCTCTTCCTCTTAAAATACTTTAGGATGCTCATCTCAGTGTGACAATTTTGACTACTTTTAAATTGTTTATGGACATGTAGCAGAGACACATACACACCTCAGGACACATTGTTTTAAGGTCAAGGACAGGGGCAAACAAATGGCCCAGGAGTTTGTCCCTGGTCAGCCCGCTCTCCAGACAAAGCATCTGTCGGGGCTCTGGGTATTTAGAGACCTTTATTCCTGCATTATTGAGAATTTTATGCAAGTACAGTACATAACTAAATGAGCCTTTAAAATACATTTTACTAGAAACTCCTCTCTAACTCTCAGAAAGTGCTGCTAGTAAAATCTTTACTCAGGAAAACGTACAATTACTCCCATAAAAAGTCAATCAAATAAAAGAAAAAAAATTACCTACTCAAGTAAAAGTACAATATATTTAATAATATATTTAATCTGCTGTTCATCAGGTTAGAAACAGCTAAGTAACATGGTTATTTCTAGGGAATGCAATTTGCTGTGCTAGTTGATTAATTTTGGTATTTCTGTTTAATACATTTATTTTCCTTTTTAAATCTCCATGAATGTGTTGATAAGATCACTTTAAAATAGCAGCTTGCTTCCTAGCCACTCTTGTTGCCTGTATATTTTATTATGGACATGTGGCCAACCAAACCGCTTGCTTTGTAGTAGCACAGGCAGCCAAAACAATCTGATTATTCCTAAAGCATCTAAATAATCTTTACAATGCAAAGAATCATTGTGTCAGTAACACGTGAGCGGCTCATTGTTGAAGCAGGTAAGCCTGCATACAGAGGAAGCTGTGCGTCATGCGTAAAGCCCCACAGGACTGTTTTATCCACCCATATTTTCTCTCTCTCTCTGCATCTCAAAAACGACTGTTTGGTGAATTAATAACAACTGGTAGCTGCTGAGTGAAAGCAAAGATAAGTTTCACCTGCAACATTCTGTTTATGGACCGTCAGACATCACTAAAACAAATAGTAGCTTAACTGATGAGAAAGAAACAGGCTAATGTCTATCAAAATACATTAGGATACTAAGACAACAGGATACTGTTAATATATCAGAATCGATCCAGGGATCATCTGACTTAGATGTTACAGTGTCTGTGTTTGCTCTGCAGAGAGTAAATACGCTTTAAATGCGCCGTTACTGGAAAGTGAAAGTATTTATTTACCGGCTTGTTAAAGAGCGACGCAGGCAGCTTTCCAACACGGCCAGCAGTGCCATGGTGAGCGCTCACTGATTTCAGTTGTATTAGTGGAACAATAAAGCCTTAAAATGAATAGACACTTGCCTGATTTTCTAAATGTTTGCATCTGCCCAGCTCTGTGACTGTGACAAGCGTCCGATAGCAGGGCTCTTCTGCGTAACTGCACGCACACAGCCTGATGACAGCTCATTTCGGTTAATGAAGCCTGATGCGTATTAAAGACTGGTTGAATTATGAAGGTGTCAATCGAAAATGAAGCGCAGTTAAAAGTAGATTACTGGCCTAAAGAAAATGCTAGAGTAAAGAGTAAAAGTACAGTTTTAAAAAAGGAACGTGAAAATGTGCCAATGACTTTGTTTATTTAATTTATTCATTTTGCAAATTTGCGTTACTTGTAGACTAATATCCCCTATCAAATAATGCTCCCACCACAGAATCATTTTCTATTGCACCACTACTCACTCCATGTGTACTGTACAGAGATATGGGAAGCATGCTGAAATATTATATTATGCCATCTTTAAGATATCGGGGGTAGCGTATTCTGGTAGACTAATAATGATTTTTTTTTTTATGTTACTGACGATCAGCCACTTTCTTGACGGCATTCCCAACAGCAAGGTTGCGCAGATTTATGGGCGTGGAAACAGACCACGCTTGTGGGTCATACGCATGCGCAGAACCCCTAAGTAGCACATCTTGATAGGTTATGAGCCAACTCCGAAATCGCCTGAAAAAAGTGAAGGGGACAAAACGGCGATTTTGAAATGTGGGGGGGACATATGAGTTAGGCTACGTAGTTTAATGTTTCTTTTTTGTCTATTTTAACTGTGTTGATAGTTGATATATGATCGGGAGTCTCCACAGCGTGTTTTATTTTGAAAATTGACCGGATTCTCTATGCCGTTCTGTGTCTGACTACCTGCCCGGTTCATCTGCTCTGTGCTACTTGATGCTGCTTCCGTCAAAAATAGATAGCTAAACTTTAAAAAAATACATAAATCGCAAATCGTAATTGGAATATCTGGCAGAAAAATCGCAATTACATTTTCCCCCCAAAATTGTTTAGCCCTAGCAGATACTGTAGAAAGTGAGAATTTTAAAAAACTTTGGCATTGAATGTAAAGAAAGTTTTTGCTTTTTACTTCTTGCCTGGTGAAATGGGGTTGAAATGAATGCTGATTTTGTGCTAACACATTCCCATTTACAGTTTTATAGGGTGATAATATGTCACTTGATTTACTGATTACTGAATGCAATGTTGTGTTCACACCATGGTGACAAATCAGTCAACGCAGCTTTAGTGACTGGATATGTTAAATAAATGTTGCTCAGCCATGACTGTGAGTCCACTGTTAGAAAGCCTTGTGCACAAGTGTAATTACAAGGTTTGTGTTTATCTATAACTCCTGAGCTAAACGTGACACTTAATCATGAAATGGATTTCAGGACATATCGCCCGTCCTTATCATGGACTGCTTAAAAGAACTCGGGCCCTCAGGTAACTAGACTCCTCCAGGGTCATGCTCAGTGCATGAACACACAGCCATCACACTGTTCACATCACGTAACCTGATACCAGACTTCCTAAAGATCTCCCGTTTCCACCTCAAAGATTTCCCCGAAGCATTTTCCTCAGGGATATCTTTGGTGTGCGCTGCGGCGTGCCTGTAGCCCCGAGCAAAATGGAGTGGAGGAGAATATGCGTGTGCACTTGTGACAGCTCTAAATGCCTGTTCCTGAGCTGGATAAAAGGTTTATTTCACATGAAAGTCCTTTTAGTCCACAGATTGGCACTCTTTATCCAGGGCCATGTCGAAATTCAGGTGGTGGTTGTGGAGGATTTTTGGGTGGGGGGGGCGGGGGGATGTGAATGGCTTCATTAACACGGAGGAGATGGGTTCATTAACACCCAGCAGCCCTGCCGAAAAGGAGAGCCCCACTGCTAGACTAGGGAGGAACAAGGCGTGCTACATGTGTGTATGTGTGTGCTTGTTGGCAGGTGCAGGAGGTGATAATTGGTAGTAGTCTCACGTTAGCCCGGGCACAGATCTAAAAGTGGAGATCTTCACTGTCTCATTGGCTTTGAGATCCCAGATTCCCCCATGGCTGTCTGTGTGTGTCTTTGTCTCTCCTCTTTTTTCTCCCTGTCTCTCTTATGCTCTCCTGTGTCCAACCCTTTTTTTCTTTGAAGGGGACAGGCAGACGTGCATTCTGAATTTTAACTGGCACTGGGCTGGAGGTATAAATAAAAGCAGAAAGCAGAAATGGATTGCTTGCTGGGGTACATTATGGGCCAGATTTACAAAAGGTTTGCCTGAGTAAAAACGTGTGCAAACTTGATATCACCAACAAATTAGCATGTAAGCTGATCTACTATCGGTGCACCCAGAATGACGTCTTTCAAAAGTGCAGTGAGAGGATAACATGCAAATACATTTATTTACAACACGCAATGTGACCTAACATGCCTAAAAGCAATTTCATGTGAGTGCAACAGCATCTGTATTTAATACTTTTGAGAGGAAGGTGCAAACCGCCAAGTGTTACGCAGAGATGGCTGCTGTTATCGTTGGGAGAAGGAGACACAGCCTTAATGAAAGAAGATGTGAAGAAATTAAAAATATTAGATAATATTATTCTATATCAATATATAGGAATACAATTATTTAATTTTATTCAATCGATGAACTATAATAATAATAATAACTATAATTGAAAAGATTTTTTGTATTTTCCTTGAAGCTTTGGTAATACTGTAATGTTAACATTCTTTGTCAATTTTGTTTCGACCTGACTGTGGGAGCACTTTAAACTGAGTATTCACTAGTAAGGACCACACAACTCAACAGGTACGATTAAGTGATTTATTGATGGTCGAAAACGAAAGATGTACGAGGCTTCCAGTTGCTGAATAGACATTCGAAGCGTTGTGGGGAAGCTACGATAGGGAAATCCGCCGTAGCACCCGGGCATGACGGTACCCCTTATAAACCTAAATAGTCAAATAGCCAACATTTTAAAGTTCATCATTAAACTATAGGCTACAACAAACAAACAACAACATAATGAGCACATTTAAATATTTATATTAGGCCGATTGTAGAAGAAGAGCATTTAGCCTAAATATTAACTTAAAGTTAAAAGTGAATTTTGCATAATAACTTGCTTCTTAAAATGGCGCTCTCGGATTCAGCTCTGGACTCTCAGCTACAGTTCCCCCTGCTCTGCACTGCAGCCACCAACCCGCTTCTGCAGCATCTAGTCTTCCAGTCTAACTCGCATCCCGTCCCTTAAACCCTGCAATAAATATTCCTCTTTTATCTAACTCCTCCCTCTCTTAGTCCTGCACTTGGGTCTACTAGCCTAACTGTAACAAATTGAAAAGCAAAGTTTTGCTAATAATAACTTGCTGTTTTAGTTAGCCAACACTATGAGAATAAAGAAACGGAGTACTCTCTCTCTCAAACACGCACACACATACTTACAAACTCATGCTCGCTTTCATCTCTCCTCCATCAGGTTCTCCCTCACTCATGTCGTTGCCAGAACTTCTTTGGCATTCATCCTTCTTCTGCTGTTCGGCGTCTATCTATTAAATACACAGCCCCAGCTCGTGAAATGACAGCTCGCCACAGACGTCTAAACGACCAGCGCATACTGCGACTGTTGAGTGGGTGCCCCTGCTGGGTTACGGTAACCTTAACAGTTTACACCTTATTTATACTTCTACTAAACCAGGCGTGTTCAGTGTTGCTTTACCTGGCTTTACGGTGTCCCTGTCTTCTAATGTAATACCATATTTATACTTTTCTTACTGTTGGTTGGAGTCACTGCATCTGTTGTCATCAACTCGAGTACTTCACCTGTCACCTGCCCTTATTATTTCTTGGGAGTTTGGGATAATGCGTAATCATTTTTAAATATGAAGCATTCAGTTTTAAAAGTTTAGTAAATGCATGCTGTTTCTTAAGTCAATTAATAATCGTGTTAAATAATCTCAATTACGACCAAAATAATTGTGAATATGATTTTTGCCATAATGGAGCAACCCTAAATTGACCGGAGGGTTTTGCTATTTACCTCTTTTGTCAGAGCAAACAGAGATCGCCTCCGAAGATATCCTGGTCTGGCTCTCTGTATCATAACACAATACAAAACCAGCGGTTACAGTCGCACTGAGTTAAAATGACAACATTAATGGACAAAAAATAAAAGTAGATACATAGAACTAGGAATGTCAACATTTTGCGGAACTAATGCCAATACAACTCCTGAGTTTTCAGTGTTCAGAGAAACATTTGAAATAAGATTATGAATTTGACCAAAAAGTTAATGCAGACTTTTGGTACTTGACAAGACGACTATGGTGCCACAAAGCGCTGTGAAGACAAAATAAAGACACTAAAGAATAATAACAGTGTGGTAACATAATGTGTTTGTCTCTAAGTGTCCTTGCTGTCCCCAGAGACTCATCAGTGTTTGTTCCCATGCGCCTCCTCACCCACGCTCTAGTTTATCAGTGGCGGGAGGCTGGGTGGGTGGATCAGCCTCAACATGGCCGCCGTGTGCTCCTCTAACCACTCGGCTAATCTGTCAGTCTGTCTGCGTGTCTAATGTGTGTGTGTAGTGTGATTAGAGGCAGATCAATGCAGGCATTGATCAGAGCCCTAACACGCATAGCATTAAGAATTGATAATGAACACTGATTGCTGTAGGTTGTTTGCTCAGACGGCTCTGTCTTAAGATTGCATAGAGTGGAGAGGAGCCAGGCTCTGCTTAACTCTGTCACATTCACAACGAACAACGTTGCTATGGTGCTCAGGCCCCTTCAACTAAATAAATGCTGTCTTTGATGTAGATGAAAATGCTCTGAAGGCCAAACCATCACAAGATAATCACTTGAAGCCAGTAAAAGGATTTATAAAATATAGTATAACAGATATAATTCACCTTCAGAGTGCCAGCTTCTTTTGTGCTGTTAGAAATGGACAGTGGCTGGAATTGTTTTCTTAGACATGAACTGGAAACATACTTTGTGACCACAGCTCTAGTGGTCAGTCTAAATTCTCCAGGGGCTATTTTGTGGTTTTGTACTGGCGCTGCTACAATTAGATAAAGCTGTATAATGAAGTAAATCTCATTTAGCTTTGAGAGTCCACCAAGACAATCAGCAGTTGTCGCAGATCTGCGCTCCAGATATCGATTGCCTGTCCAACACTGTGGGAATAACAGATGGGAGCTCTGGTTAAGATGAGGCTCTCTTTAAACCACTTCACTATGTACTCCGCCTGCAAGCTCACAAGCACTCCTGATCTCACTCCTGTGTGTGTGTGTGTGTGTGTGTGTGTGTGTGTGTGTGTGTGTGTGTGTGTGTGTGTGTGTGTTAAATGGAAAATCCGCCACAAAGCAGATTTATATCTCTGAGCAAGTCAGCGATTCGTTATGATTGTGTTGATTTATGCTGATGCACAACAACCTGATGCAGTAAGATACACTATGATACAGAACTCTGTGGGATGTAAAACAATATGACAGCTCACTTAACATAACATACATATAACATAATGCACACGGCAGGGTTGACCTCTTAGGGGGACTTGTTGTTGGGCCCCTGTTAGATGTAAACCGTGAGGTAAAGAATAGTCTGATATGAAAAGGGCAAGAACAGGGATGCTCTTCAGGACAGGTCTACAGCTTTAGCTAAATAATGCAGAGGCCTATCTTGGTCCATACAGTACTTTAGTCTTGCAAAAATAATTCAATTATAGAAAAATGTGAGGTTTTTGGGGCCACTAGCAGTCTAGGGCCCCAAAAGTCAGATGGAGGAGCAAAAACAATTTACATGGCACAAGTGCATTTAAGGTGTGTCCAACTCCGCTTTTGCTAGTTAACCGGCGCATAATTGCACCTTACTATGTGAATAATGCGCCCTTTAAATAGCAGGAAAATATTTACTTTAGACCAGGTTTTTGTGGCTCAAAGGCGCAACTTTCTGCTGCCACCATGCGTGCTGGGCGTAAAAATGACAACTGTGTCGCTTGGAAACTAGCAGTGACACCGACACTGGCAAATAATACCAAGCACAGTGAGTTTACTCAGTATTCCGTTGGCTATTTGTTGACTCACGCTGAGTGCTTTTCAGTCTGTGGAATATATGATATAATAAATGACAGTAACTGAGTTAATACACAATTCAGTATGACATTTATTTGTTAATGCATCCTGATGAAAAAGGATACAGCATTAAAGAATATGTAGTCAAAGAGTAAGTTACCTCTAAATTCAATTGTTTGAGTTAGTGAAATATATGTATGTGCTGTCACTTTATTAAAATATCAGTTGGTTCTAGTCCAACATCGATCATAATCACAGCAACCGAAGTCATTTGCCCTTCTAGACATAAGTAAGCAAAGACAGTATGCGTAAATTAGTCAGCACTGATGTAGAGGATGGGATTCTCAACGAAACAGGAAACAACTATGATACAGGCATGTTAAAGGTTGGATGATAATATCAATAAACAATAACAAATATTAATAGAAGGCTTTTATGACACGTTTCTCTGAGATTTCACAACATAAACCTTTCATTGTCAATATACATCTCCCTCTGTTAAAGGCAATACCAGCAACATGGCTGAAAGCTAGAAATATAAAAATCTCTCATTCAGCTGTGCCAAAAAGAAAGAAAAACCCATGGCCGCTCTGCTTCTTTAAACGATATGTTGCGGTCGTACACTGTTTCTATAATGATTAAAAATGTATGAGTAGCAGCAGAGGAAAACAACACGTCTCTTTGTAGGCCTGGACTGCAGCCATGTGTGAAGTGTGTTCAACACATATCCAAGCGCATTAAGGCTGCCAGCTGTTGAGCAGGAAGGCATGGTGGGTCAGTAAACGGATGGACCTGTGAACAACAGGTGAGGATAGTGGTCGAGGCTGCGGCTCTTATTGCCTGTGATTCATCTCTCAGCCCTGTGCTGTCTTCACATGCTAATGCCCTGACAGAGTGTGTAATGCAGGTATACCACTGCAGAGCTCTGTCTGCCAGCTCAGCATTCACTCTGCCTGTGTGTGTTTATTAGCAACATATTGGCCTTTCAGGGCCGTGGCTGATTGATTTTGCATGCTTTCCAGTGTTATCTCTCTCAGGAGGAGTGGGGGTGAGTCATGCAGCCCAGCCCACCGACACCAGAGGAGAACACTGGCTTTCCCAACAGGGGAACAGGGAGTATTGTTTTAGATGGAGGTTTTATATTCAGGGTGGGGAACACCACATAGTTAGTCTTTTAGGTCATTTCTATTGGAATACTTGAAATATACTGACCTTGTGTATTTCCAATATCAGAGCTCAGCAAAATACACATAGGTAACACAAAGACTGTGAGCAAGAGGAAACCACTAGCCTAGCTCCATGCAATATGAAGAAAACTTCCTTTAAGCTCCTTCTTATTGACATGTATTATGAAACATGTAGAAATAGAAATTTGGAGCAAGTAGCATTAGGACTAACATATTTTGTATTATTTAGTTTTATAATAAACGTTAAAAAGTAAACATATATAAAATGTCCCTTTCCGAAAACATCTTCATGAATGCTGACATGAATGCTTGAAAAACAATGTAGAGCTAGTTAATTTAAAATAATAGCAGCATGGTCAGTGGAGTATAATGACGATGATCAGGGCCCAAACATTTGTTAAAATGACATTTTTCTTCTTCCCAGCTAACCATGCTACATTGGTCAGTTTAATCACATCTAAAGGCACTGCCCATCCAAACTGCTAAGAAAGCCAGCACATTGTGTAGAAAATGTCCAGAGTTGTAAATGACGCAGCAGGAGCCTCTAACTGAACTGAAACTCATGAAATATTATTCTCTATATTTTTTGTCTGCACGGGTTGGGTTGACAGGGAGAAGAAGGAAGTTGGCCTCTGGCTTCGCTCCTAGACAGAGTTTATCTATCAACACCCAGCTGTCACCACGACACACACACACACACAAACACACACACACACACACACACACACACACACACACACACACTCTCAGCAGTGGTTGTGAGCATTTAGCAGACAGAAAATTGTTTTGGAAGATTTAGTGAGGCTTTAATCCTGTTTAGTTCTCTTTGTTGTCTTTTAATCTTTGCTTGAGTGTGTGTGTGTGTGTGTGTGTGTGTGTGTGTACAGGTTCACATGTCCCTTAATTTGTGTGTGTTCATTTATGTAAATGTGTGTGTCATTTTATCTGCAAGTGTGTTAAGCCTGTCATAGCACTGCTACAGCTGGGCCTCGTGGGCCACACCATGTCACAGGATTTTTGGTTTGACTGTTGGCCGCCTGTCTGTTTATCTTTTTACCTTTCCTGCCTTAATATTGACTTTAAAATATGGACTTGTAGATGCTGACACACTGATTTAATGATTCAGGAGTTTTCTCGATCAGCAGTCACACCGCTCTTCCTGAATCTGTCAGATTAGACAGGATAAATCCCCTCAGGTCAAAGTCTGTGTTCCTCACGGTGACCCTCAGTGTCCTGCAGATACAAGATCAACACACTGTTTGCTTTACCCTCATGGCCGTACTCGTTGTTTGGACAGTCCACCAACATCGCACTGATACTGATGTTAATCACTAACAGTAGTTAATAAGCAGTCAGCTCCAGTTTTTGTGCCACGCGACTGAATGCAACTGAACTTCATGATGAATTCCGACCTTTCTGAAAACATAAAGCTAACATCAGAGTTTACTTCGCAGCGTGGCTGTAGGAATGCTAATGTTGGTTGGTCCACCACATTGGTCCAGACCTAAATATCTCAACATTCATGTTCCCCTCAGGATGAACTGTAATAAGTTGGGTGACCCTCTGACTTTTCATAGCACCGTCATCAGGTCTTACAGATCTGTGAGTAAACTGATGATTCTATGCCTTTAGTAAGAAGTCATTTTGATTTAAGGTAACAGGAAAGTTGCATGAGCTTCATGCAGTTGGATGCGTTTGCAGTCAGTTTATGTGAATTAGGCTTCAATTTTGAGCTCAAACTTCTATGTCACTGTAAAGACTTGTACACAAGCTTGCAGCATTACTTGAGGGGCTTGATTTTGTATCTCTTGCACCCCTTATCTTTACTGTAAACTCTTGCTTTCTCCAACTTCTTATCATAATGTAAGGCTTGTAGCTTTGGTGCGTGCGTGCGTGTGTGTGTGTCTGCTGGGGTTTTCAGAGATAAACTACTGTTGAGCCTTTTTTTTCCAGCGAGGATATTGATCATATCCCTGTAGTGCATTGATCAAGCTGCCCTTGTGTGGCACATTCAGAACTGGGAGGGGTTCTTGGGAAATACGCCCCCGCCATTACCGAGTAGCTCTTCCAGACTGTAGCCCATTTACTTGATTATATTCATTTATCTCACTGCCCTTCTGCCAGCACTGTGTCTCAGAATGTAAACTTACACACTTTTGAAATACTTTTATAAATTACTAACCCTTACCCACTAACCTTTCTGAATATAAAATAAAACACTAATTCCCAACCAGTGCTTTCACATGCCAGTTTATTGGCAGTAATTGGGTTACAGATAAATTGTTATGGGTGTCTGTTGGCAGATACTGTAAATTCTGCTATTTACCTGCAAAGACGATCAGGCTTTCATTTGAAACAGGCATATGTAAGCATTTAGAAATGTACTAAAGCAAAAAGAACCTCCAGATTTTGAAAATAGTTATTGAGAGTTGATGGAATAGGTTATAGCATGCATGCAAGACATTAAAACTATGTTTGGAGACATGTAAAGGCTACCACTCAGTTCCATACTCCAGTACACACTGCAGGTTCTGAGTATGTAGTGTGTAGAGTGGCAAAATGAAGTATGCTCAAAGCAGTGTTGCTAAATACTTTGTGTATTTGATCTTCAACAACAATGCAGTATAACTACAATCAGAATAAATTGTGGATGGTGGTGAAACAGCTCCAAAAAAGTAAGAAATCTTGGGAAAACATTTAGATGCCTTTTTGTAGTTGAATTGGTCAGTAAATTTCCAAAGTTACAGTTTGATTGAAGGGTCTAGTGAAAAGACTGCACTATGGGTAATGTTGGATCCAGTGTATTTGGAGATTCAGCCATACTAGGGACTAAATATCTGGACTGATTTGATTTAAACCATCTCTTTCAAGTTCCCCAACTTTTTGAAAGTGCAATACTTAATTGCATATTTCGGCATCTATGGTCTTTTTTGTCTTTGTCAAATAAAACAGCTTTGAAATATTTTAATTAGGAACTTCCTTATGTGTGAAATATGAAAAAAGTTCCATATATAAAATCACATAACAACATTTCTTAATGATAATAGTGTTCTCATGAACCCTCTGCCATCAGTTCACAGAGGAGTCTGTCGTGAGACCTTCAAGACAAAATAGTCCTTTTATTAAATTCAGTCTGCTGCACTTTGTTCTGATGGATAAGATGCAGTTTGATAGATTTGTACTGCATAACACTGCAGTGTCAGGGGTTCTGAAACGTTTTTGGCTCGTGATGCCTTAAAACAAAAGTGACTTCCACCCTGTCAAGCCATGCATATGGTGAACAGCTCAACCAGAAAATGATTTAGCCTTTTCAGCTTGTTTGATTTGATTCACCATCGCAGAAGGCCTGGGGGGCAAAAACTCTTTAACTCTTCTCAAGAAAATAGGACAAACCCGACTTGATGTGAATTTATAAAGTAGATGTACGTTGTGTTTCTGTGTCATGCATTATGTCATAGAGGTCTCAGGGCTCAGACTGAGAAGAGCTGGATTCAGTGAAAACTGGTTTCCTGTGATCTAAACTTATTTGTGAGGCTTTGACCAGAAGAAGTCACAAAGGGGTCATTTTATTTGGGCAACATTAGGAAAAAAGGTGTAAACCCCAGCTGGTCAGTAGCAAATGTACTGAATCATGCTTTCATGATCAAAGAGTTTATATCTTAATCAGACAGAAAATCTGAATTTCCCTGCTCAGCAGTATAGTTACTGATTAAATACAGGCCGTGTGAAAGAATTGGATGTGGAGAAGAGGCTTGCTTCACGCCAGAATACCCTGCTCAGTTGGACCAACCATTTTATGCAATTATGTTTAGTCAGGTTTATCAATTAGGAGCACAAAGCACATAAACATAGAGGGCTTAAATCATGTGATCACAAGCTCTGCATACATTATATATTGTAATGAAAACAGCCAACCATGGGGCCTGGTGCCTTAAACATAACAACAAATACACAGTTATAATAAACAGGGAAAATCAAGAGTGCAGTCACTTCCCACTCTGCACATTTCTGGGCAAGAATATGCATGAACACACACACACACACACACACACACACACACATCCACAGAATCACAGCAGCGCCTATCACTGCTAACCACACTGCCTGTGGTTGGTTTTCCACAGGCACCCTCTCTCATTTCTTCCTTCTCTGTCTGTCTCTCTTCCCCTTCCTGTCGCTCTGTTCTCTGTCTCTTAAGTGCTGTTTCCATCCAGCCATCAGGCACATTTAAAATGAACTTTTACAACACACTAAAAAAAACTGTGAATAAGGTGTGTTTCTATCAGCTGAGCTGTGGAGAAGGGAATACATTAGCATCCTGAATGTGAAAAACAAGACAAAAATATGTGCTGGTTAGTGCTGTCCTTAAGAGCTACACAATACAACTAGTGCTATGTGGGTTTTTTTTGCGATAGACGGTTCTGTATTGGTTCTTGTTCCTTGTTGGCAAAATATCTGAATTTTCTAAGCTCTGATGGCAAAAAGTCTGTATCTAAACCTTTGTTTTTCCTTGTAATTTAACCAGGCTAACCATGTAGCTCTCGCTATCAGAATCAGAATCAGCTTTATTGCCAGGTATGTGTACACATACTGACTCTGGATTGTACAATGCTCATTATGTGCTTACTTATACAATAATACAATAACACAATAATACAGTAATAAAATCAAACACAGGCTACAGTATTTAGAACACATATATACACACTATGAAGAAAACAAAATTGATAGATTGAGACAATAGTGCAATGAGCAGAGTGCAAAGCATGCAGGAGTAAATTATTATTACCATTCTGTGTACATGTCGGAGGTGGATGTGATATACAGGTGCACATACACATACAAGCAACGGCAACGACTCTAATCTCGTCTAATTTGATTTGATATATTTATTTTATTTATTTACCAGGGACCTGTCCAGGGTGTACCCCACCTTTTGCCCGATGTAAGCTGGGATCATCCATCGTCATCTGCTTATCCTGCGACCCTGTACGCAGGATAAGCAGTTGACGATGGATGGATGGATTTGTTTACCAGGGACAATGCACATTAATCAACATCGATGGTGCCCAACATTGTCAGTTCAATGCTTCAAAAAAATCAATTGAATACAATATAGTGCCAAATATCATCAGTATAGTGCCTAAACAAGTACTGCAAGAAGGATCAGTCGATTCACCACTTTGGTCCAGGCTGAAACATCTCGGCTCTCTTGGCTTGGCATCATTACAGTATTTGGAGCATCCCAGGAAGGAGCTTAATCAATCAAGGACAACCGACCTTGGTAAAAGATACTTGAAGATGTTTCGGCTCTTACCGAAGAGGCTTCATCAGTTCTAACTGACTGCAGGGATTCCCAGCGCCTTTCTTTTGACCACTCATACGCTTTTACACTACCATTCACACTCAAAGGCTGAGGTGCCTCTGCCACCAGAAACAGTAATACACATTCACACATGCACAGCCATCGGGAGCAATTTGGGATTCAGTAACGTGTCTAAGGATACTTCGACATGCAGACTGGAGGAGCCAGTAAGTGATAAGTGGACGGCCACTTTAACCCCTGAGCCGCAGCCACCTCTCATCATCAAGGTGACGGATACCAATTGGATGGATACTGATGGATACCACAGTGGTAAAATGGCTGGGATTCCCTAGCAGTCAGTCAGAACTGAAGAAGCCCCTCGAATGAGAGACAGAACATCTTCAAGTATCTTCTACCTATCTTCTATCTTCTCAAGTCCAGTTGCCCTTGATTTAACCTTTCTTGGATAACTATGACCTGGTTGACTGTATTTGGAAGTAAGAATTTGGAGCATTAAAATTTGGGCCAAAGTACTAGACTACAGCTGTTATTTAATTATGTCAGGTAGCCTACATATTTAATCAACACTTTGTATGGTCTTTTTAGGCTATAGCTTGTGATTGTGAACGTAAATTAGACTAGCATTAAAAGCTGCAGAATCTCAGCCAAGAGAAGTTATTACTGACCTAAACCATTAAATCATTCATAAATTTAGTTTCTTTCAAATGTTGCTGACAGCTGAACTTAGTTAGATTTGATGAGGGCTTCAAAAGGATTCTTAATTGTTAAGCCGATTCAATAATGGATTCAGATTTGATATAGTGCTATAGAACCCCAACCCAACTGCTGGGACGATCGATCACTTAATTAGTCAGTTAAAATGGAAAATGTATCACATCAGTTTTGATTTTATTTAAGTAGTTTATCAAGCAAATGTGCCAAATATTCCTTCAGTTCCTTTTCAAATATAAGGATTTGCGGATTTTCCATTGTTATAGTACTATAAATGTAATAGATTGGGATTTTGGATGGACAAAACAAGCAATTTAAAGAGGTCTACGATTAACTGTGATGAGCGTTTTTTTTTAATTATTTCATAGATTACTTGATTAATTAAAAAAGTAATTTAAGGATGAATGTTTGATGAAATGAATCCTGAGCTGTGGCCCTACATACAACTGCATTGCAGACTTCACGTTAAAATCATAATGGAGACTTTTCTGAGGCTGTGTTGAGGAGACATTCTGAAGACATTTCAAAAAATGTAAGCGTGCCTTTGTGGTTGCATCGAATAATTTGTGGAAATCTTATCAGATTTCTAATTTCCACCCTCCTTTTCTGGTTTGATACTCCATCACTTGTCAAAAGAAGTGCTTGGACAGAAACCAAGGCTGCAGAAGCCATTCTGGATGCACTGACTTTTTTAATGTGGAGACTGTGATGAGCTGACATTTGCCGTTGACAGCTTTGTTCTGCATGAGTGTGCTGTGTCTGCTCAAATCACACCGCGGACAAACTTGTGATGATTTCCGGTGAAATGCAGTCACGGTGCTGCGTACCTCCCCCCAGGCATCACAAAAGCTATTTCCTCTCCGAAGGAAGGCTATACTTGGCAGACAAATAAAGAGGAGAAAATTGCAGGGAGTGAAAACCTGCTGTTCCTGCTGAAAGCTGGTCCCATTTCTGCCCGTTTATGGTTTTACTTCTGCAAATCCTGCTTCAGCTTTGGGATTTACAGGCAGGCTAAACTCTCTCTGGCCAGGTCCATCGATCTTTCCTCTAATACTCATCTAAGAGCAAGTCAGCTTTTACATGACTTTTTCTTCACTCTGTTACTCAAGCATCCAGTTTTTCTTCTTCAACCTCTTAAAAGCCTTTTAATCCCTTACATTTTCCCTTAAGGAGCTTGAGCAGGGGAAAAAACATTTTTCCGCACTGGACAACTTCACATACAGTATCTGCTCGTTCCATGATGGGTAAATAATTCAATTCTTGAGCATCCTTTTGTGCACTTTCTTTCCAAATCTCAGTCTGCATTTGGTATTTTTTCCTCCGCTGGAAGGGCGGTCTCAACTTCTCCAGGTCGCACAGCTGGGCAGCTGTTGAGTCTTGAGTTTTGGAGGATGGTGCCAGGATGTTATTTCAAGGTTTCATTTACAAAACCGGCAATCTGTCCAGCTCCAGTGACAGGGTGAAGTGTTCAAGCATCCGGAAAGAACTCAAAGTAGAGCCGGTGAAAGCAGCCAGTCATTTGTAGGAGTGGGTACGCGTTTTGTCTGTCTGGTACGATGCGCACGAAAAATAGGAATGCAATTGTTTTATTTGGAAAGGAATGCATTCAACAAGTCTGTTAGAGACCTCCACAGGGCACCTTTAACTTCTGCAGGGGCTTTCACACATTATTAAGCTTGCTGTAGTCTACCTGGCTGTCATGTTAGAGGTGCTGGAAACTGTTGCATCCTAAAATTCACTTTCCTGAAATTTTGCCTGAAGTGTTAAATCTTGACCATCTTTAAATATAAAAATAAAATAATAGTATGTAAACTTGAGCCCACTGGTGGGTTCAGGAGGGATGTAAAGGTTAAACACCCTATGAATTGGTTGCTAGGTGTGTTCAGATATTTAACCATATCACCATAAAGCACATCTCGCAGGTGACCGGTGGGTTTGTCCACTCAGTCTCACATCTGCCTCTGTCTGTCTCTCTCAGTGAGCTTCATGAACTGCGGTGGAGGGAAGGTGTGGTTCGAGGATGGAGATTCTTCTGACTTCAGGGTGAGTGAGGATGGTGTCGTCTACACCCTGCGGCGCCTCAGCCTGGTGGGAAAGGGAAAAGTCGCGGTGGCGGTCTACGGCCGAGACCTGCAGTCCAAACAGATCTGGAAGACGATAGTGCATCTCCACGTCCGTCCAAATGACAACGGCTCAGGACATGAACAGGTAACACAGTAGCAGAAGTAAAGAGCAGTTTCCATGTACGCCCACTGCTGAAAAAAACTGTGAATAAATGTGAAAAATATTATTCTATTCTCTCTATATTTGACTCTGCTGGGCTGACAAATATTTGGTTTTAAAGTCTTCTTAACGTTCCTCCATGATAACTGTGTATTTATGTGCATTATGTGCATGTGGCCCGCCTAGGGCTGAAACGGTTCTGAAACAACAACAAAAAAGTCCACGGTCTTGTACACACCCACTCCCTGGACTGTTGAGCTGTCATTTAGACAGTGTAACTGTGGAGGCGGCGGCCGTTGGAGTGGGGGGCGGTAGCGGTGTATAAAGTAGCTGATTTGTATTTCTAGTGGGTTATTCTAGGTAATTTCCTTATATTAGTGTTTATTCACTACTTGAATCTGCTCCCTCTCTCTTCATTTCTCTCCACGCTCACACACGCACACACTTAGCCTACACCTGTGGTCTCTCATTGCAAACTCACCGGTTTGCCCTGCCCATTCCTGGAAGACATCTCTCTACACGTTTAACAATCTCACCCGCGATTTAGTTTTCAAGTGCGCCGCATGTGGATCGAAACCAACGTGGTTACTGTGTGACGTCTGCAGTGGCACGTTCACTGTTGCTCCGTAATGTAATATTTCCACTGTGTCCGCCTCTTTTAACCTAACACCAGATAACATCTCTCTCTTTTTCTCTGCAAAATGCTAGGATGGATCGCCAAAAATACTTTGGCAGCTGTTAATATACCTGGGCGGCCAGCCAAAGTAAAATAAATGTGGGAAGCAATGTTAGTGCAAGGTGTACGCCTGTAGGCCTATATTTTATAAATATTACACCAGAAATCTATATTAATGTCTTCCAACTGCATGTATCAGTTGGCTATTTTGGTCAAGTCATGATTGATTGATCTTGCCTGCAAGTTAGACTACTCTAATTAACCCAAAAGTATAATAATAATAATAATAATAGCCGCGAACGGCAATGATCAAGATCCAAGCAAGTCGTAAAAACTTGACATTTGATATTTCAGAGGAGAAGAAAAGATGCAGACGACTTGAGAGATTAAAGTGATGAAAGAATTTGGACACTTTGGACAATTGGGGAAACCCAAACTTGATTTTTACAGCATCACCTTGGGATCAGAGAGTGTCATTATATGTACCTCTCTACTGGGTGAAATGTTCAACCCTCTGAGTGAACATACAGTGCACACAGATCTACTGTCTCTGAGTCAGAGACATTTAAATAATCATGAGTTCATTTCATTAACACATACAGAACAGACAGCATTGCATACCTAGATCACATGCCAGCACGTGGGAATCCTTTCTGAGAGAGAACTGTAATTTTTGACAAGCAGATCGTTAAACAGTCTGAACAATGTGGTGCTGTTATTACCCCTCGAGGCTTCAGTAATGTTGGATGAAGTATCTACAGATATAAAGTCAGCTTTTTCAGCCCAGCAGGCGTCTGAGGTGGGCCAAGTGCTGATTGCAGAGACAAAGCGAGTCAAACAGCCATCTGTTAGTTTGTTTCATGTACAACAGCGATAATAAAGCCCTCTGCATGTATTTAGACAAGACACTGGCCTTGATTGGCTGTTCTTCTAAACACAGCCTAGAAATAACTGGCTGCCATATGCTTTAGCTGCTATCAGCAACGCTTGCTGCAGTCTGCGAGGACGAGTATCACAGAGTGAAAGAAGCTGTCACCATCCTTCAGAAGGGAAACTCACGAGGAGCAGCCTGGCAGTTAACAGCTAGTCATTTGCCAGGGGAGCAGTGTCAGCACTGCACCCTTCAGCTGATAGGCAGCACCAGGATTGTTATCAAATGAAAGTGAAGAGTGAGACAAACATCACATTTACAGCCCACCAAGCTCCAAATGTCAGTAAAATCCGTCTTTGGTTGACAGATCAGACAGGGTCACCTTAGTTATATTAAGTGTTGCGTCTTTGTGCTCTATGCTGGCCACCAAATCCTTTGAAGTACAAAATATATCTTCATTCTCAAATTGTTCTTATTCTCCAATATATGAACCTGAACTTCAGAGAGAAACAGGCTTTTATTTGAAGCATATATTATACACTGGCCTCTAATTCTAATTCCCCCTGAAGATATGATGAAGTATGTCATCATATTTGAGGTAGAGGGCTCTCTGTTTTCTGATACAAACACTTTACATGTTGTGTTGATTAAGTATAATGTATACTTCCTCTAGCAGTAAGTAAGTCCAATTCTTCTACTTTGCCATTTTTGATTGCTACTCCTATTTGTTTGATATTAAAATATAAAATGCATAATCCTCCTGTTTCCTGGTAGGCTTTTAATGTGAAACATCTGGCAGGAAGTGTTGCTTTTCATTGACTCTAGCTTAACAACACTCAAAAGAATGGCAACAGAGAAAGCACTTCAATGAATAACCAGGGCCTTTATTTGCTTAAATCACTGAACTCTCCCTGCCTATATTTGGGACAGGCCTTTATTACTTTACCATGTCTGTAAATCTGAATAATAATACTTTGGTGCTCATTATTTCTTTAAAATTAATTGAACGATTGAATTGTGGAGAATGGAACCAGTCTAATGATGTGTAGCATGTCCATATTGACAAACGTTTAAACATTTATATTGGTATGCACAATCTAAGCAGCTTAGAACTAGCTTAAGCGGGTGATCTGGTGGGCTCCAAGAGGTTTCATGCATCCAACTTCTATAAAAAACCAGACCAGGCGTCTAATTGAGACCTGTGTTTATTTGTCAAAAAATTTTGCCCCACAAGGCCAATAAAAGGGACAGGTCTAATTGGGACTCTGCTTTCAATTGAAGTTTTACGGTAATTAGTGAAGGCAGTTTTGCATTAAAGATGTGGTATTATGCTCATTTTCAGGTTCAAAATCTTATTTAGGGGTTGTACCAGAACAGGTTTACATTGTTTAATTTTCAAAAAACACATTTTTCTCATACTGCACATTGCTGCACCTCCTCTTTTCACCCTGTGTGTTGTACGCTCCGCTCTTGAGCTACAGAGTGATGCATCTTACTTGTACAAAATCTTTGTTGGGAGTTGCACATGCGCAGTTCCCAGGTAAGGACTACTAGCCAATCAGAAGCAGAGAAGGGCGGGTCGTAAGAAACAAGGTAGTGTGATCCAAATCAAAGCCGCTTCAGACTGAGAGCGTAACCTAGCAGATGTTATAAGTTACTCACAAGTCCACAACCACACAACATCATTGTTCCACATCTTACAGAGTCAGAGTTGCATTGTCTTTTA